>NW_023339796.1:4517411-4518462 GCF_004916995.1 Morone saxatilis | reverse complement strand
GACTGCTTAAATTATCATATGATATTGATTGAATCAGAAACACTGTATTGATCCCCGGGAGGTAACGTGTGCAGTTGTTTTGGAGTTATGAGCCAAGTTATTACACCAGTTGAGATGATAATGGTCAATTATCCTCACCCTCTGATCTATATTCCTCTTCTCCCACAAGGGTGTTTAAATACTTTGTTAATTATAGTGTCTAAATATACACAATAATGCGATTATTCTTTGGCCTATAAAACGAGCATAACTAGGATACAAGTTACATTTGGTCCCTGTTCACATCTAGGGCGGTAAGGAAAATCCCTTCCGGCTGTCACACGTTTATGTACCGAAAAAGTGCTCTGTTCCAATAATTTTTTCATCTTCCGGGAACTGGTAGTAAACACCAAGCGGCCAAGAACTTCATACAAAAACACTCAACTTTTGTTATTTTTTGGGCTTTCATCCTTTTTATTGGATAGAGACAGCCTGAAGACTGACAGAAAGGTGGGTAAAGGAGGGGAATGCCACTGAGCACTTCAATCCGCGGTCAACTCTACGCGACCTGAGCGTAACCCCCCCCCGTCACTTCAGCCATCACTATCAATAAACAGCATTTGCACCATGGAAACTCTAATTGATCTTAGCGTACGACTCAGCACTGCTTAAATTATCATAGATAGATATAATTGAATCAGAACACGTATTCCTACGATCCCCGGGAGGGTAACGTGGTGCCAGCGTGCTTTTTTGGAGTTATCGAGCCAAGTAACCTTACACCAGCTGAGATGATATCGTCAATCTTATCTCACCTCTGATCTATATTCCACTTCTCCCACACTTCACTGCACCTTTAGTTCTTAGTCGTAAAAAAGCGAACAGGATACAGGGAAAAGACCCAAAAAAAGTGAAATATTCACATTAACTTAGAAAAGAGTGTGTTCCTACCCTCTCTGCCAGCCTTGACACCAGAATACACCAGGAAAACGCACCACACATACGAACTGGGGTCCATTCTGGATATGCAGCAAAATAAGGAAGTTTCTTGGTCCTTTAAAGCAACTTGAGG
>NW_023339796.1:4513358-4517386 GCF_004916995.1 Morone saxatilis | reverse complement strand
TCTGTCTTTTAAAGCAACTTGGGGAGGGGGGACCACAGCAATACCGGAGTATATTGCAAGCTCAAGAATTACATTTTAGGGTGAAGTATTTTTACTTACTCTTTTGATCATTTATGATTTATGTTCATAAAAAGACCCAGGCAGCCAATCAAATCAATTAAGTGGTGGCCTTTACTACTTCCTTTTTGTTTTGATACTGGTTGATGAGAGAGCAAGTATGTGAGAACAAAAGGGGGAATTCATAAGTCATGTTGTGATAGTTTCATTTAGGCTCACCCAGTTGTTGCACTTATAACAATGCATCTCCGTCTGATCGGTCCTCAGATTTTATCATGACACTAAGGCAGAATCAGAAAACAACCGACCTTACGTTTACACATAATGTTACAGGACACCATGCAGAACACATTCCAAAAATGATGTTATGAACAGTAGGATTTTAAGACTTATGGGAAAATATGATAAAAAGGGAATTATTATATGGCAGATAAAACCAACAAATATATTCTTGAGAGCAGGAAGGACAATGAACCAGTAAAATGCAAGAGGTTTTAATTATAGAGCAGAATACAGGAAGTGGTTTCAAGTGCAGTGAGCTACCAAGATGAATTCTAGTGTTAAAGTGAAGCAAAAACTGAACTAATACAACAAATACACAGTACAAACTACAGTATTTTCTTCTCCTTTCAAATAACTTTTGTCCCAGGTACCAAAAATGAAATTATTCTTAAGCTAACTTTAATGAAATATATAAACACTAGTCACTCTTAAGTTAATACATAAAACATAAATATATAGCTGATAGACTATTTATTTAAATTATTCAAAATATGCACAGGATTGGTTGAAACAGATAATACTACTCTTGTTTAACATCTTTTCATCTTTTACATCTTTTACATTCAGATTTGTTTCCATTTCAGTCTCTATCAACAGATACCGAGAAGTCTAACAGCTTACAGAGGAACTCTAAATAGAGGATTACCTTTTTCATCATGCTCACATTGTGAAACTGTGTGTGGTTTGACAGGAAAAACACAGCTATGAAAAGACTTTAACCTTTGGTTGGTGTGTCTGTTGACAAAAGATACAATCACATTATTGTAAGTCGATCAGGTGAACAGATCAGAGACTCTATGATCATGTTATTTGCGACACTGGGACTGATGTTTGCCTGTAGGTCCCCAAGATTATGGATATTATGCTGTCTATAGATTAATATAGTATTAGAGATTAGACCTCTTTATTGTGATTTATGAACTGAGAACCACGACTTCAGATTTTATTTTACGATTAGCAACACAAAGCCTGTATGTGCTGTCTGATAGAATGTGCTATTTTATCAGGAAGTNNTGCAAAACATTAACCAAGTGATCATATATAGAAAGAGAGGGACTGATTTCTAAGAATTTAAAAGGAAAGAAACACATTTCATAATATGTCCTGCTTCTTTGTGTAGAATTTAACAAAAAACAGTTTGAAGGACCAGAGTTTAGCTTTGTGCGCATCGACGCGCTCGAAGTTTGCAGATTTCTTGCCAAGAAGTCCATTTCTGCAGGAAGCACCCCGAAGTGTATGAAGTATACAATCATTTCATGCAAGAATACACAGGTGTTTCCTTTGTGGAAGTCTTTTAATTGTCCTTCATACAGGTAGTTACTATGGCAATGGCCAAAACTCCTCAAACACTAACACACACATAATAACAGAGTCTGTGTTTAATTCTGCATATATTTAATCCAACGGCCAGCACTTATTTTAGTGAGAAATAATATGGTCCGCCTCATGACACTGTAGCGAGTTCAGGCGACAGAATAGTCAGAAAGTGTAGCTTTATGGATTATATTCTTGCCGAATTGACAAGAACTGTGGACATCTGACACACGTTACACAAGTACCTTGTTGTAAAGGACATGTTAAGCATTGTTAAGATGTCCTATTTCCCAAAGGGAGTTTGGCGCAGTAGGGAACACAATAAAAAACATTTTTATATACAATTGTGCAATAAACGAGATAAAATAAAAATAAAAAATACTATAAATAAAAAGATTTATAGTAAAAGAGCATCTTTATTGGTCATGACTAAAATAAAAAACAATTATGACATCCATAGACCACATTCTTGTCACATCATTCCAAGTTGTGAATTGAATTATACTATATATAATTACTGTTATGAACACTGTTATGCTCACCTGACAGAGTAAAATACAACGGTAGTCTATAAGAAAACACTGGTAAGATGATAGAGCTGTGCAGTTGTTGACTATAAAACAAGGACATCTCATTTCATTAAATGCCTTTTGCCTTGACTCCTCTCTCCTCGGTGTCTCTCCTCGCTTCCTCTGCTCGCATCTCTGGTGGGAGGGACTAAGATGCTAGGAGAGGACGTACAAACTGGGAAACTGTTTTCTTACTTTCTTACTATCTTTGTCAGTCGCCTAATACTTTTTTGGCGGTTTTTGAGCTTTTAATTTTTGTTTACAAGGTCTCCCATGGCGACAGTTCTCATTGTTTACACCTGCGACGAAGCTGATGCCCTGAGGCACGCCCGAGCATCCTGACTGGAGAGAACCTCCATACCCGAAGGAGCTGAGGAGGAGACGGCGAGGCCTGGCAGAGAGGGGCTTAAAGCGGAGGATGAAGAAGAGGAGGTTTAAGCTCTTCATCCCTGCAGTCATCACTGGAAACAAACGTGGCTAGCACGAAGCAGATACCGACTCCACGTACATTCCGGCTTCCAGATGGTTTGAGGCCCGACAGCGCCCGACCGCATCGCGATGGGCCCCATGAAGAAAGAGGTGGGACTCGGCGGGAGTCTGTGTGAAAGAGGTCTGCAGCCGGACAATCGTCCATGTTTTGCACGGGACGTTTCCGCAGTGTTATCGCATCATTGTCTATATTTCTCACGAGGGGTCTTTCAATCATCATATCATCATCATCTCCAACTGTTTTTATTCTCCCTCCTGGGAAACGCAGAAGCAGCGTGTGACGGTCATCCAGCCACTGTTGACTGCAGGACTACAAATGAAATACCCCGGAGGCCTTCATCATCATCAGAGGCCTTCATTATTCATCATCAGCAGAAGGCCTTCAACTTTTCTCTCTCGTTCACACTCCCAAAACTCCCCCCAGTTTGTGTCAGCATGGGCCACCACCCAGAGAACAATAAGACCATTGGGCCTGCTTGTATGCAATGTTTCACTGTTTTTTTATATCTTGTATAGCCTTTTTATTTTATCAAATGTTGCTGTGCAAGTAAAACGATTTCGCCACTGTGGGAATTAATAGGAGTATCTACTGCTATGCACATCTCATCTGTTGAAGGAGGGACTAAAAGATGCCAGGAGAAGGAGTCGAGGATGACAACTGGAAATAGGAGAGGCTTAGATACTGAAATATATTGAAGTAATGTTATGCAATGAAGTCCAAGTGACTATGATGGTCACTGGTTTGAATATACGAAGTCCTGCTTCAGACATGACTTAGGACAATGGAGTAACTGTCGTATTGAACGCAACAATCATATATTGTGTGTATTTTTTGTATTCATGTGGTGTTTTAACAGGGTCCAGTGGCTGTGACTCTGTGTTTGTGCCAGAAGGGAAATTGTATGTTCTTCTGAAACTGTCAAGGAACGTGAATGCTTTCTTCCAGGACATTTCTTTTGTTTGTGTGGAGTTCAATAAAAGGATGTTTTAGTAAAGTATAGATTTGTAACCTGGTAGAGAAACAAGTCTCTCGCTGCTTACACTCGGACAGAGTTTTGAGCTTTTTCTGTCAACTGATCCCTCCTCCTCCTGCACACCGCTGACCGCATCCTACAGAAGGCAGCACAGTGGACGGTTCTACACAAGTGGACAGGGGGATCACCACAGGAACAACACTGAATGGCAAGCGTCACAGTTCACACCGGTACACGGCTCTTGTCGCCCAGCTTCCTCAGCACTAAAATAGAGAGTTTCTGCTGTCTGTTTTAAAACATTTCGACCCGCCACCACCTCCCTCCATCTGCAGCATCAGTGCTC
>NW_023339796.1:4510657-4513333 GCF_004916995.1 Morone saxatilis | reverse complement strand
CCTCGGGGCATCACTTTTTCAGCATTCTGATCCCTCAGTTGTCTCCACCGCTCAAAAGCTACACCGATGTTGACTTCTGCTTTGATCCTCTTGCTTTATCAGAGCCTTTTTCTTAGCTGCCTTTTCATCCTCCGGCTTTCTTTTCTTCTGCCTTTTTCTCGGGGCAAGCCGTTTACAAGTAACCTGGAAGCGGTACTTTCTCAGTTATTGCTCAGAATTTTAGCATGAAAACCTGTCGTTCTGTAGAGAAGTTGTTTCGGCAACAGCCTACATGTGCGCGCAGCAGGGCAGGGACAGAGGGGGACAGGGCTGCGAACTAGACATGAAGGCATCTGATTGGTTGTTTGCTCTTCGGACCGAAGCGGGCAAGTTTTCTCAGTCCTGCATGCTGACAGAGAGCTCGTCTTTTTTTCTGAAGACATAACGAATGTGATTCCTCTGACAAACAGAGGGACCATTTCACCAGTATAACAAAACGTGATTGCTGACAGGATTGCCTACCCTACCTTTAATAATGCACGATGCATATGGACAGTCTGTAAAACTCAACTACACTTTGCATATATTTTGTACCAAGTACACGCAATGCTATCTAAACACAATGATTGGAATAACTGATTAGTTCTTGTGCTGTAATATCACTGACCATCAGGATCAGTTTTGTATTAAAATTTGCTGTTTTGTTGTGTTTTAGGTTCAGAGTCTGTCTCTGTGTGTCTGGTGAAGACAGTCGTGTTCTCTGTCGGTCTGATCATCATGGTGTCTGCCGTCATCAGTGTTCATATCATGGAGAAGTGCAAGAAGCAAAAATAAACAAATAGTTCTCTACCAACCAATCTTTTTAATGCTATTCCCCCGATCTACATTTGGTGGTGGTAACGCACCAAGAAATGTATGTAGGAGACAGCAAGCAAAGCCTCACACGCTACCCAGGGATGCCCTTGTTAGAGCTGAGAGGAGGATCATATGGAAATCCAGGTTTGAGAGCAGATTACATTACAAAACAATTAAAATGTATATTACAAACTTAATTTCCCTACGTTGTGCCATACATTGACTCTATCATGCAGTAAGTAAAAAACTGTAAGAGGAAGATAGAAACTGTCTGAAACAGTTCACTGATGTGTCACACAGATACCAACCAGCATTTTAAATGCATATATTTGGTTTGTTTTATGTTTAGGATTTTTAGATATCCACCTCTAAAAAAATGTTTTACCCTCTGTTTACCCTTTATAGGTTTTCATACTATATATAGGATATCTCATATCTGACTGTACTCTATTAATAACGCACAAGACTTGTAAAATATATTAACATTTTAAAGCAAAATTGAACATAAAATGTGTCATTTAGAAGAGTACATTATGTTGTGACTGTGTGTTTCTGTTGTGCCTAATAAATAAATAAATAAAACTGCCTTGCCCTGCCTCCAATACATTCTCCCATGTTTTTCTTTAAAGATACTAAACCTGACAAATATTTTGTGAAACCAGTTGTAACAATAAATTATTCTGTCACAATTAACCTGCAAATAAGCATTTTCACTTCAGAAAAGAAAGCAGCCTCTGATATTTGTTTCTGAAGTTTGTTCTTGCAGCATGAAACCAATGTGTCTCACTGCTCTTATGTGACTCCTGTCTAGTCTGTAGTAATAATGCAGCAGTGAATTATTGTTGTGAAGAGCTTATTTAAATAAACATCATTAACCTAAAAACAAATAGGATCAAATGTATGTATTACAGAAAGCTGTTAATATAGTATTTTTTCTGTTTTGCCATTGGTAACTTTAAAATATACATTTATTCTGTGACAGTGGGCTCAGTTTAAGTGGCCTTTTACCAGCACCCAGACTTAAAGGTTTCCTGTTGATAGTTGTTAAGTCAGTTTCCACATGAGAGTGAAAGACAAAACCCTTTGGCCTACAGCACAGATCATCTATGATTTCAAACCAGACTTCTCAGTGTGAAGTGCTGAAGAGGGACAGAGAGCAGATAAAACCAACAATTATATTCTTGAGACCAGGAAGGACAATGTCACAGTAAAATGCAGAAAACAGGAAGTGTGCCACCAAGGTGAAACAAAAACTGAACTAATACAACAAACACACAGTACAAACTACAGTATTTTCTTCTTCTTTCAAATAACTTTTGTCCCATGTACCAAATATGAAATTATTCTTAAGCTAACTTTGATGAAACATGTAAAAACTAGTTACTTTTAAGTCAATACATAAAACAATATATAGCTAATAGCCTATTTATTTAAATTATTCAAAATATGAACAGGATTAATTAAAACAGATAATAATCATGAACTTTTACATTTCATTTCAGTCTCTATCAACAGATACCAAGAAGTCAAACAGCTTACAGAGGAACTCTAAATAGAGGAATTATCTTTTTCACATCATGCTAACACTGTGAAACTGTATGTGGTTTGACAGGAAACTACACAGCAATGATAAGACTTTAACCTCGTGGGGTGTTTGAGCAAAACAGAACACACACAAACCAGTCAGACTCTATAATGTCTATCTTTGTGATACTGGGACTGCTGGTCTGCACTGAGGCACCAGGTAGGATAATGACACTGTCTAATTAAAAGTTATTAACAGATAGAGCAATGCATGATCAGACTTCTTTATTGTGATTTATGAACTGAGAACCACGACTT
>NW_023339796.1:4509658-4510557 GCF_004916995.1 Morone saxatilis | reverse complement strand
AGGCTTTAGTGACATCTAGTGGTGTAGTTTCATATTGCAACTCCCTTGATTCAGACTCCCCTTCCAAGCACAAAGGAGAAACTATGGTAGATGTGAAACATGCAAACAAATACTATGTGTTTGGCAGCCTCCATGGAAGCTGACCAAGGGCCTCTGTAGATATGCCCAGAAATATGCCCATTCTAAGGTAACAAAAACACAACAATTCTTTTTTGTATATTTATTATGCTAATGACAACATGTAGTAGTGACAAAAATAATTAAATAAATCAGTTAGATGACAACCTAACCTGTTTCTTTTTGCTAATTCAGTTTTACTGCATCTGACATAGAATGCTTTTTGTCTCAGTTTCTGAATTGTTAAATACAGAATAGGCCACCTTGATTGTTTGGATTAAAACAAATTACCTAATAACCAATACAAGTCCGTAATATTTTGAATGCAAGTGAGATTAGTAATGTAGCTGTGAACTATTGTTGTGACAAGTTTTGGAAAGCAGAGCTTATTTAAATAAACACCATTAACCTAAAAACAAATAGGATAAAATGTATGTATTACAGAAAAGTACCAATGTTAAAAAAGTATTTTTTCTGTTTTGCCATTGGTAACTTTAAAATATACATTTATTCTGGGACAGTGGGCTACATTTAAGCATCCTACTAACAGCTGCTGGCCTTTTACCAGCACCCATAGTTTATAGTTTCCTGTTTATGGTTCTTAAGTCAGTTTCCACATGAGAGTGAAAGACAAAACCCTTTGGCCTACAGCACAGATCATCTATGAATTCAGACCAGACTTCTCAGTGTGAAGTGCTGAAGAGGGACAGAGAGCAGATAAAACCAACAGTTATATTATTGAGAGTAGGAAGGACAATGTCACAGTAAAATGCAAGAGGTTT
>NW_023339796.1:4508307-4509590 GCF_004916995.1 Morone saxatilis | reverse complement strand
AACTGAACTAATACAACAAACACACAAACTACAGTATTTTTTTCTTCTTTCAAATAACTTTTGACCCAGGTACTTACAATACATATAATACATATAAAATAAATGTATAGCTAAAAGCCTATTTATTTAAATTATTCAAAATATGCACAGGATTAATTAAAACAGATAATACTACTCTTTTTTATCTTTTCATGAACTTTTACATTCAGATCTGTTTCCATTTCAGTCTCTATCAACAGATACCAAGAAGTCAAACAGCTGAAAGAGGAACCTCTAAATAGAGAGCTAGGCTTTCTTCAGCAGTTCCGATGGCTAACATTGTGAAAGCTGTGTGTGGTGGGTTGTACAGGAAAAAGGGCGACAAGAGCAAGAGACTGTTTAACCCTGTGGTGTGTTATTAACAAACAGAACGGACACATTAATGCAGTCAGACAGGGCAACCAACTCTATAATGTCTATCTTTGTGATACTGGGACTGCTGGTCTGCACAGAGGCACAAGGTAGGATGATTACATGATATTTACAGACACAGAAATAACGAATGCCTTGTTTTCAACATCAAGCCAACACCTCTGCACTTCTCTGACATGTGAGCTAAAAAAAAAACATCGACATACATCAAACAAATTATATATTGCCAGTAAACTGAAGTAAATGTTATCGAATGTGAAGGCTTCTGAGCGATTTGGATACATTGCAGTAATTTTGCAGAAGGTTTTCCTTCATATACACACAGACATTACAATTTGAGGTTCTTGCTCAAGGCCGATTTGACACATCGACAGAAGGAGAAAAGGATCAAAGCTGGTGAACAATAAGTGGAAGAAGGAAGAAAAAGAGGTTGACTAAAGATATTTAGTAACATCTTGGGGCATTCTGTCTTAAGACTCATTATTATTAGTACACTAGTAGTAGTCGTAATAATTAGAAGAAGAATGGTAAATCACTTTGTATTACATGTCTGTTCACTTCAAGTTTTAAACATACTAAAGCTGAATACAATGTCAGTGAACCAAAGCAGCCAAAACAATGAGCTGAAAGATTAAAAAGGTCCATTGAACTGAATGGAGGGTGGGTTTCTGTGGGTTTGCCACAATGAGCGACACCTTCCACATACATGATATATTACCAATACAGACATATTGATTACAGCTGTTTTAAATAAGTATACAAATTATGTTAATATCTGTTCTTTCTGCAGGTACCAGCACTGGGACTCCTGTGTTTGTGCAGACAGGAAAAGATTTATTCCTGGAGGTCAACAAACCTGTTACTCCACTACT
>NW_023339796.1:4492579-4508207 GCF_004916995.1 Morone saxatilis | reverse complement strand
CTCCTGCTGCATGTGGAAGTGTCCTTAAGCGAGATACTGCACCCCAAATTGCTCCTGATGCTGTGTGAATGTGGCAAGACGTTTTCTGTGACAGGCAGTAGCATAATTACAGTTTACTTGACAAACATCAGACAAATTAATGATTAATGTTCATCAAACAGAGTTTCACACTTAAAGGATCAATTAGCGGCCGAGCGGTGTGACTTTCTGGATGTACGCAAAAAGGTCAGTGTTAATTGGATTTGTGTATTTGAGGTAAGTTTGAAACTGACCTTTAACTACAGCATCCCAATGAGGTCATTCTCAGTGCCAAAAAGCATTGTTTCTCAACGTTTAATCAAAATCAGTCCAGACTTCCGTCTGAGCTATTTACACTCATCTTCTATTTTATTCAGGGAGGATCTTTTGGGTGGGGTGGTAAGGGGTGGAGGTCAAGGAGGGTCTTAGTGTTGATTTTTAAAAGCATTTTACAGTACAGTACATGGATGCTTCAGTGCAAGACAATCACAGAGAAATGTATCTGTGACGGGAAGGCATCTGCATCATGGAGATGATATAACAATGCACAAAGTCATTATCTGACTGCATGCACTCTGCACCTTTATCCACTCAGGTCATGATTTAGTGCTTGATAACATCTTACTTTATTACCTGATCTTGAGGCCCTATCTTGAAGTGAAGCTGTTCCTCATAGCTGGTGTTCAAAAGATATTCAGCCAAAAAACAAGGCCTTCAGATCTAGTTTTAAGACCATCACAACTCCCATTTTGTGCTTTCATGTTATATTCCTAAATTAATGTGTGTAATACATTTGCAGCTATGCATAGAAAAGCTGAACACATTGCATAGAGAGTAGGAGGAAGATTAATAGAGGCCTTGCAGCACATTTTTGCTTTAGTAGTTTATATGTCTTTGTTTTTGATAATTGTGAGATGATTCTGCATAAACAGCAGTAAAGGCTTCCCTTCATATCTTCATATAGTCACATTTAACCTGTCCTGCCACTTCATCCCTTTTTTAATTACTTTAGTTTAATGTGTAATTCAGGTACCCGTAAATGTTGAACATTTTCACACTAAGATTTCATCTTTAATCCTTTCCTTTTTGCCAAATATTGAATGACATACTATAGATCTGTATTCATCAGTATGTATATATTATATGTTTAGACCAGTATGCTGGGCTGCAGTAAGTCCTCCCTTGTGGCGTGATGCTTACTCGTTTGATCAAATATTTATTGTAAACTGCAGACTGCCCTCAGGCTAGAGTCTTTCATTCTCCTTGGAGATTTTAAAGCTTTACTGTCTGATGTTTTTATGACTCTTGCAGGTTTTTTGATTAACTATTTGTCATTTGATCATTGGTTGTCTGGCCTTATTTGTGTTATTCTTATATGCTGTCTGCATGGTTGTCTCGACTATGAGTTTTCTTGTTCTCTCAGACAAGTTTTTCTTGTTTCTCTCAAATCACTACATGATTAAATAAAGTTAGATAAATATATAAATGATCAATAACATGCTGGTTTTGTACAAACGGTTACAGCTTGGACTGTTCCTAATCAGATATGTAGTGTATATATGTATATAGTTTGGCTACAGATTTTCTTTCTTACTCATTCCTTTTCTTTTCCTTGTCACCAGACTTGGTTGGTAGATTTTTTCTTTTAATATTCCAAATTCACTTTTAGGTTTTGTTTATGTTTTGTTGCTTGTTTCTCTGCTGCAATGATAAAGCACTGACTAAAATATATAAAAAAAAACTATTTTAATAATATTTTAGTTTGTGAATATGGCCAAATTAAAGGATTATTGATTATGTAATATAAACAACTTTAATAAAAACTCTCTGTCATTGGCAACAAGCTCCAAAAATGCATGTCGGTCAAACCCTGATTTGTAATCAAGTCATATCCAAAGTGTCTGTCTCTTTTCTTCTGTCCCTGACTCAACAGACCACATCAGTACAGTTACACCAAGGACGTCTATTATGAGTCACATTATCCTCTGGTTCAGTAATAAATAATTGCCTACATCCTAATTTACTCCCTTGCCTTCATTTCCACTCATCTCCCAATTCCACTCTCCCACCATAAGATGGCGACAGCATCAAGCAGAAAAAACCCCACAAGCCACTTGACAACTTCTCTGCCTTCGAGACACAAAGCCAGTGACATCATCTGCGGAGGGACAGAGGGTGTGCGAAGGACAAATGTCTTGAAATGCATTACATCATTCTCCACTAATATGATAATATATCTCAGGCGTTGAGTGCAGTGCCAAGTATGAGAGGGGCCATAATCCATACAACGACCGCTTCAAATGTGAACAAGGGGATAAAATGGAAGTGGTGGTGAAGGAGGGGGGTCCACTGGAGTCGGGGGTGCAGCACTGAAGGTTATTCCAGACATTATTCCTCAATGAGAGCGGAAGGAGAGAGGAGACGATAATCACTATTACACACTAAGTAAAGATGAGGAAGGGAGGCTATGATGTGTCCTGTCTGTTTTCTGTCCTTGTCTTTATTTTTCCTGCCATGTCTGTTATTTTTTTCTTGCTTTCGCTTTTTCTCCACCCTCATCTGTCCTGTCATTCACTAGAGAGGAGAGGAAGACTGGGGAGAAAAATGGTGAAAGGAGGAGTGAGGAGAAGTAATGAGACGAAGACGAGTGAGAAAAAGGTAGCAGAGAGGAGAGAGGGGCCGAAAAACAGGGAAAGGGAGAAATGAAAAGATGTAAGGAGTGGAAGAGTAACAGGGGAGAAGAACTGAGCGAGGAGAGAATGAGAGGAGAAGAATGAAAAAAGGAGGACAGAGAGGAGGAAATGAGAGACACCTGGAGAGAGGAGGAGAAGGTTGGACAGGTGAGAGTGGAACTGTCAAGAGCTACTGCAAAATCTGAAAAAGGGAGAGGATGACTGAGGAGAAAAAAGAAGAGAGGAAGTGGGAGGAAAGATGAAAGAAGAGGAGAGGAGGAAAAAGTTGCAGTGATGTGAGAAGGACTGACAACATGAGGTGAGGCAAGAGAAGTGAAATGAGAGTAGGAGAGGTGAGAGGAGGAATAAAGAGAGGAGAGGACAAAAGGAGATGAGAAGTCAGGGGAGGTGAAAGGAGGACAGAGGAGGACTGAAAGGATGAGGCAAGAAAAAAGTGTAGACAAGACAGTTCTGAAAGGTGGACTGACAAGGGGAAAAAGGAGAAGAGGGAAAAGAGGGGAGAGCAGCAGAAGGTTGCAGAGGTGAGAGGAGGACTGACAACATGAGGTGAAGAGGTCAGAAAAAATTGTGAAATGAGGAGTAAGGAGAGGAGAGGAAAGTTGGATAAGGAGAGGAAAGAAAGAGAAAAAGAGGGGAGGGGAAATAAGGACTGAGGACATATCTGGAGGAGAAGACCAGAGGAGCAGGGGATGAAAGGAGGAGAGAGAAAAGGATAAATGTTGAAAGGACAAGGAGGACAGAGAAAGAGGAGAAAGGGGAGGTTTGGTGATGAGAGGAGGTGAGATAAGAGGTGAGGAGAGAAGAAGAGACAAGTGAAAGGAGGGCTGAGGACAAGTGAAAGAAAAAAGACTGGAGGGGAGAGGTGGAGGAGGTTAGAAAGGTGTATGTAAAGAGGAATGAGAGGATGAAGCAAAAGAAGAGGTGAGCAGAACAGACAAAAAGAAAGAACTGAGGAGATAGAGGGAGGGAATACGGGTGAAAAGAGAGGAGAGGAGGATTGACAAGATGTGGCAATGAAGAACAGACACAGAAAAGGAAAAGAGAGGGGAAACCGGAGATGGTTGGGGACGTGGGAGAACGACTGAGCAGATGAAGCAAAAGCAGAGGAGGGGAGAGGAGAAGAGAAGAAACAACTAAAGATAAGGAGAGGAGACACAAGACGGAGGAGTGAATAGGGGGACTACTGAGGAGAAGAGGAGAGTAAAGAAAAACAAAGAAAGAAAAGGAAAAGGTTAGAGAGGCGAGAGAAGAGGTGGAGAGGATGTTATAGACATGAGAGTAAAAAAGAGACTGGAGGAGAGGAGAGAAGAGAAGAGAGGAGGACTAAGGACTAAGTGTAAGGGAAAAGATGTTCAAAGCACATTAGAAGAACATTATGTGTGAAAAGGAGTGACAACGTGAAGAAAGAGAAGAGGAGAGAAAAGTAGAAGAGCAAAGCAGGACATTCGAATAATTGTAAAGAGATTAGGCAGAAAGGAAAAGAGGAAGAGAAGAGGTGAAAAGAGGAGGGAAAAAAGGAGGACAGACCAGAAATGAGTTTTTAAATGAGAGGAGAGACTCCGCAGACGTTTGTCTCGGTGTTGCTCCAAGCTCCACTGTCACACTCAGGTAAAAACACTGCCTGTGTGCTATACATAGACACGCACTTACTCTCAACTTTAGCTGCTCGACATGAGAAACTGTCATAACAAGTGTTTGGGTGCAGTCATTCATAGTTTGACCTAAATAAACAGCAGTACGTGTGATACACAAACTTCTTTCAAAGTAAAGCGCCGAAACCATTTTTAAGCCACATCCTGCCCTACAAAAACAGAATATAATTTAATAAAATTAACTCTCTGTATAGTTCATTAAACTAGGCTTCGGCATGATAAATAAATACAAAATAAAGGAGCCTTTGCTGCTGTTCTTATGAAAGCTGTGTCTTCTTTTATTTTTTGTAATACTGTGGAAAAATAATTACATACAATTTGAAACAAAAAAAACAAAAAACAAAAACAAAAATCAAACAGAGAAATAAAGGGAAATTTTAATAATATCTTGTATGTTTTGTACAGGCGTTTTTCTTGAATAAAAGGGATAAACAAGTACTCAAACCCAACATGAACATAATACACATGTGAACAATATATAGGGATAAAAATAAAGAATTGTAGTATGGAGAATATATGCTTATTTGAAACACCCACACTGTTCCTCTCTTACCCACATGCACACCTCCACTTCAAACATTTGCAAGTGCAATATGGAATCCTTCTCACTGTACTGATCTTTGTCTTCATATGCTTAACGACACCGAGCTGAACATCAATTAATCCTGTTCACTCGTGCAGCTGTTTCAGAGAGCAGACAGGCTCAGCAGCTGGATGAGGGACGAGCTGACGAGCTCGGCTCCTTCCTCGTGTCCTAAGGCCACGCAATGTCTCCTTCACTCTGTCTTACCAGCTGTCCTGCTTTATACGAGGGTTTGACTGATATGGTTTCTCTGCTGACAATATTTAACCTTCAAAATGTGCTATTTTTAATCCCAAAACAGCATTTCTAACTGAATCTTCTTGACAAGGTGGAAATGCTTTTAAAGTGTCTATTGATAATAAAGTGTAAAATAAAATTATGATTACAGTTTAGATTTTAAAGGCAGTTTAAAGTTATAATCCTTCAGATTTTAGTCTTGGTTTATTTGTGGTATTTTGATACAGTTCCATGCGTTTTGTTTAAAATGGCATGTTTATCTACCACTAGGGGCAGTAAAGTGGCCTTGAGGGGCTACACAGAACAGAACAGCAACTTGTGTTTTGTTCACTCGCCTGATAATAAGACTGAATTATCATTTCACTTAATTATTCAGTCTGACATTGTGGTAATGTTGCCTGATCTTTGTTTGGGAGTCAGGGTTATTTTGTTTTGTTTTGCCCTACTATCAGTCAGTTGACGTGGATGCGGTAGCGGTTGCTAAAGGACCAATTAACAATTTTCACAATGACCGAGGAAATATGCTGATTTAAGAGTTATTTCCATAAGTCCAGTTACAACGACTTGTAAAGCTGAATCATTTTCATTCACATTTGTTTCTCGTCTCTATTTTTCCTGAAAGTAGCTAGTCCTTGTGCTAAAGCAAGCACAGGAAGATAATGTCGCCGTCCTTGATCCCGCCTACAAAGCTCTGATTCGGCTCAAGCTCTAATATTAATCACTGAAAAAAATAGATCACAAGGCAGTGACTGTAAATACATTAAATGGCTGCATTGATACCATTTTGATTTCATAAATAGAATCAAAAATGGGGTTTTATTTCATAAAAATCCTAAGGAATCTAACTTTAACATCAGTTAGGTATGATACTGCCTTTTAATTGATTGTAATGTTACAAAAATGATTATTGAACAATTAAATGAACGACTACAATCTGTAACGGAAATTAAATTTCAGACCATTTGTGTGTAGCTGTGCTCAGGAGGAACCTCCATCATACCAGCAGATGACATCGTTACTGCTTGAGCAATCTCATATTGGCCCAAAACAATCAGTCAAACCCTAATTTCTACAGTCCAGTGGTCCCAACACAGTACATGTGCATGTATGGAGACACAAACATTAGGTAGCGTACATACAAACACACACACTGTCACCCATGAGCATACACACACATAAACACAATAAACACGAATGGCTGCTGCATTTGTTTGTCTGCTCAGTTCACTTTTTTGTATTTTTTTTTTTGCACAGTCTTTTGGCACTCACTGAGGACTCCAAAAGGTAAAAATGGACACTGAGCCACTTGAGTCAGTCTTGGCCAGAGATGGCACAGCACAGCACAGCATGGAACAGAGCAGTTAGCTGTGGGTCTGGCCTGGTTCTAGCCTGGGTTGGCCTAGTTGAGACAGAGTTTTGGCTATTTGTGGCCTGGCTGAGCAGTCGTTTTGGCCACAGACACACAACCCCTCTCTCTCTTATTCACTGGGTTGATTAATCAGAGCCCCCCTATCCGATGCACGCAAAATAAAATACTGTATATAAAAGTTTAAACACACACTTTTGACCACAGTCATTTCTTCTACTGGTGATGTAACACCATAAAGTAATATCAAGAAAATAAGACTTAAAATACTGATTTTCATAGAAAGAAACAAGAAATAAATGAACACTGATGTCATGAACAGACTCCCAATCCCCAACATACACACAATAATACAAGCTAGATTGCTATACCTACTCCATATGTTATCATCAAAATTTGGAAGAAAGCTATGAGAGAAAGGTTTGCTATGTCGTGAGGAGTTTTTTTTTTATTCATGAAAAGACAGGTTCAACCTCTAAATTTGGAAGCTGGTAGGTGGTTATTAATATGACACAGGGGAAAGAGTAGAGAGTAAAGCGCATCAGTACCGCGGAGAGAGGTACGTAAGGGGAAAACAGGGAAAAAGACATGAAATAACAACCAAGTGGAGTAAACAATTCCAGATTCCCTCTTAAACCGCATATTTTTCAATGGTGAACCAAATCATAACCTCTGTTTTTAAATTTTTGGCATCTATGGTGTCTTTTACATATTTATGTGTCCCCACTGTCAACAGACTGTAAATAGTTAAGAGGTAATGACTAAGTACCTGGATGGCCTGGCTGTGTATTTGTTGGCCTCAGAACCTCCTCGGTGTCAAATTTACTCATTCTACACAAGGTCATAACGACATTTCAAGTCAGATGCAAAATACTGCACCGCTACAACTCTGTAAAAAGGTTGTAAAGAGGTAATAGTATGCAGTACCAAGGCTGTGATAACCATATAAATTTAAAAGGGCGCTCCATCTGCCGTTCTTCCCTCTATAACTAGTGAAATGGTTTATATAGTGACCTTGGAGCTACAAGGTTCCATCTGATATTCTAATCAGAAATGGTGTGGCTGTGGTTTCCTTTCTGAAAGTGTTTATTCAAAATAGAAGCAATAAATACACTTTTTACTGCCCCTTAGCACAATAGCAATTACCATAATATACTGTATCTGTGAGGGGTTGATAGGGTGGCTGATAAGTATAAAGACTCAATGATTACCTCTAGAGGTGGTGAGATTTCTGGCTTCACTTTTCAACCTCTGGTCTTTTGAAAAGCACCATCTCATCTATCATTTTTTAACTGCTTACAAAATGTATGGTCGAGAAAGAAGTGGGTGAATCTTTGTTGCATAAAGTCTTGATTACTTTGATTATCCAATAAAGCATATGTGCCCTTAAGAAAAGGAAAAAATTAATTGTTGAAAAAAACAATGGTTGGTTGTCAAAACAAATTTAAAAATGTCATGTATTATTTAATGTGACTTAAGAAAATGAAGAAAGAAAAGTTGCATTAATGATGGAACCTCATAATTTCAAGCGCAGTATATATTAAAGATTGATGCTGCTGCTGTGGCGTCAACACATGATTGTCACCATAAAAGGTGAAGTTGTGCGATGGTATGATTAAGGTGCAATCCAATCCAGTCTCGCCAACAAAGCTCAGTTTTCAAACATGAACCAATTCAACCATGAACCGGTGAACTTCACGGCAGACAATGGCAACTGTTTTTCACTGATCTTACTTAAGCACGAGTAGCTGCTTTATACAAGTGTTTTCAGGGCTCTTCACACGGCGAGCAACATTAAAAGTGGCTCAAATGATTTCCTGTTGAGGTGAATGTCTGGAGAAATATCTCACATAAGTTGGATAAAACTGAATTTCTTGTGCTCCTCATTAACAGCCAATTAGTTGCCTGAATTATGTTAAAGATGTGATTTTGTTATGTGAAGAGTACAAAATAGAGCTTCAAAGCTTTCAGTTCTCTACCACTATCTAAATGTCTTAAAACGCTGGGTCAACAGTTGCATCCACAGTTGGCATTGTTGGTAAAGTAATTTTGGAAAAGTAAGGTTTCCTTTTTAAAACTTCTTACTTATAATAACTCTTCAAGATTTTAATATCAGGCAAGGAAATCATTTTATGGTTCAAACTTAACTCACTCAACTGCTACGGTAGACAGGTACAATCCACACTGCTTTTGTCAGCCTTTTGTAAGCTGATCACAGTGTGAATTTGGAGAGTTTTTCCAACAGCTGCAGAAGTTGCAAGATTTTCTGCGGAGACTAAACAGACAAATCAGATTTTCTCTCTTGGTGAAAAACAAAATGATAGCAGGGTGGTGGAGATTCTTAAAACATGGGACTTGTACAGTAGCTGCATCAGTAGAGGTTAGAGTATACACACTGATCATTACGAACCTGCGCGGTTAAAGGCCAATTACACGTACCAAAGCTGACACAATGTAATGGAAAACTCTCAGACATAAAATACCACCAAATTTTCTGTTGAACAAACCAGCATACTAACATATAAATGTACAAAGTACCATATGAGCTAGATAGAACCATCTGTACCTTCATTTTGATATGTTAGACTACACTCATCGAACCGTCTCATCGCTTACAAAGTTTACAGCAGCGCTCAAAGTGGGCAGCTGCTTGTTGTCATCCATCATTTTGAATGTCGTCGACGTTTGAAAGAAGGCAGTCCAGTCAGAAGACTGGAAGTCAAAGAAAGAGTTTCACACCAAACAGAGATATTCACCAAAAAGATTTTCCCTTGCTGGATATCAGTCAGTTTGGAAAGAAGCTCTTCGGATTTTCTAATTTAAATCTACAACATCCACTTTAAAAACACCATCCATCGCTTTTTAAAGAAACTCAAAACGTTTCCAATAACGATCACATCGCCACATACACATTAAAAAGTGAGTTTCACCCAAAACGCTGAACCTTTGGTCCACAACTCCTTATAAAAATACTATAAAATGTTTCTGAATGCCATTTTTTTTCATACGTTTCGGTATAAATATGGAAAAAAAATCTATCCTACTGTGCAAGTGAGAGAAACAAATACTTTTTGACACTTGAGGGTAGGGGAGGTATCTTTTTGTACAAATTGCAGAAATTCATTGAATGAAAAAGCGCTCCCGCCACACCTCGTTTCACGAATACTGTATACAGCATTGACCTCGAGTGAAATGTTAAGTATAGAAATGTATCATGATGATAAAAAATGCGAGATGAGGAAGAGATTGAGCATATAGAGACGCTTGCTACCACTCCTTTCCCTTTCTCTCAAATGTGGCATATCCAAAAAACCTCTTTGTCCAGAGAATCTCATTGTCCACTCTTTACAAAAGAAGACACACCTTTAATAGATTGTGTGTGTTGGCACATAAGCATTGGCACTCTGGTCACTAACTGTACCACTTTAAGAAGCTTTGTCCCACTTAAATCAAGGTAGATCTTGTAAGCAATGGCCACTGGGCAGGTTTTAGTGAGGAAAGGGGATCGAAAAGTGCCAAATATATTTATAGTCCAAGCTGCCCCGTTGCTGCAGTACATAGAAACAAATAAGTCTTTAAAGATCTGCTTGTATGTGTGTGTTTTTTTTTTTGCAATATGTGAGAGTCAGGAAAATGCAAAAAGTGTGTATTACAGGGAGGTTTGCTGTGAGTCACTGTACTGCATCACACTGTATAGGTTTGTACAAGGAAATAACTTTAAAATGACCCAAATCTCCATTTGCGCTTATTTACAGAGATGGGGTGGATGGAGGAAAATGTGATGCAGGGAGATGATCCAAGAGCAAGACGAGGATTGCAGGAAGAAAAAGGATCATCTCCTTCTCCTTAAGCTCCTAGCACTCTTCTTCTTCCTGTCTTCATAGTGCTCTTCTTCTCTTTTTGTCTCTTTTCTCTTGATTGTGGCTCTCGCTGTTGCTTTTGTTGGAGCATAAACACTGCACGCAACAGAAGGTCTGCGCAAATGTGTGTGAATGTCGCTTTGCATGTATTGTATGTATTGCTGCTAACTGTATTATATGCGATGCTGCTAACTACTGTGCGTTGTTGGCGTGTTTCATTAGTTCAGAAAATGAACCAAATTCCATGCACTGGATGCGATGGAAACAGAAAACAGATTTGTTCATGTATTTTTTTTTATATTTATTATGATTTTGTTTTATGTGTAATAAGTACTGCTGCTGCAAAAAGCAAGTCAAAGAGTGTGTATGTGTGTTTCTCAAACATGAGTCTGCATCCGCTGTGTGTGTCTTTGGGAATAGTCAGAGGGCGGAGATGAGTACGAGAAGCGAGTGGAGCTACCATACTGCCCTAGTCCGGTTTCAGGACTTTGTTGTCCCGGCCCTGGTCCTGGCCCTGGCCCTGGCCCTGGCCCTGGCCCGGTCCCTTGTCCTGTTGGATACATCTCATAGGCTGGTCCTTCCTCTATAGGTGGAGCAAAGCCCATGCGGTAGCTGGGATACTGGGAGGGGTATCCGTAGTTGTCGTAGGCCAGCTGGGTTGTGTTGTCCAGCAGGCCGCAGTCTCCGGGGTAATCTCCAGGCGATTGAAGAGCTGGATTGGGAGGTGGTTGCTGGCTCTGTGGCGCCCTGGAGAATGTGTTGAATTGGGCATAGGTGGCATGGGACATCCTGGAAGGGGGGCGGGGGTCGTAGCAGCCTGCCCTTGAACCTGGCACTCCGCTGGGGGGAACAGCACTGCTGGCGCCAGCTGGGGGTCCGCCGGAAGTGGCACCAGCTGGTCCGCTGTTTGGGTTCGGGGAGCGAAACTCTCCCTGGTAGTGGATGGCACGGGACTGGGGGCGCGCCTCATCATGGGTGGTGGCTCGGACATTGTAGTAGCCATTGGTTGGATCCTGTGATCAGAGGGGAGATTATTAGTACTTTAGTCCTATTCTAAGTGTACCGGTCCGGTATATAAGAACAACAACACTGGTTGAGTGGTAAAGACACCTAAACATCTGATTGTGTTTCGGTTAGCTTGGCATGAAACAAGCCATGGTAGTTCTTTCACATTTGGGTGTAAATAATTCTGTAATGGTGTCAGTTATAAAGAAAGACTGGGAGCTTGTATGTAGAGGCACATGGAACTATCGTGTTGTACTTATAGCATTAACAGATTTCAAGTAAAAAACTGTAGAAAAAAGTAAAAAGATACTGACCCAGACAACTTAACTCTTAACACGTCTCCTATTATACCATACTACATCCTCCTCATATTGTTTGTACTGTATATTGTCAGTCACATTGCAGCTTGATGTGGTTGGTGATGTCGGTGCAGTTGGTGGCGTGCTGTTGTTCATGCTATGTCCAAAAATGTAATGGTGTGTGAGCGATGCAGTGCACAGTATGTGTATGAACACGAGACACAGTGATACAACTTAATTTTAGCAGGATAAGCAGTAAGTTTGTTTTCTCCTTGAGTTTTGTTGGTTTGTAAAAGTGGGAACTAAAACTAAAAAGAGATTTTAGCTCCAGTCTAGCTTAAAGAAAACAAAATGTGGGGTTGATAATGCTCTGTCCTGGCAGAATCCTGCAAATGATGCATAAAATAATCACCAGCGTTTGTTTTTTGGATACATGAGCAGAACAGATTATGAATGAATGTAGTATTGTTATAAAAACCAAGCTTCTAACTTCAGTGCAAATGCTGAACCTGAGGGAAAAAGTAGGAACTGGTAAATGGCCTCTTAATAATGGATATGACCACAAAGTTCATGACATATGAAACGTCTGTGCACCATGCAAGATATCATGTTCAAGATGCTGCTGAAAGAAATATAAAAATGCCAAAATATCGAGCGAGCAGCCATCTCACCTTGAGCTCGTACTCCTCCCTGGTGTCGCTCTCGCTCCTGATGTCCTGCTTCAGGTCCATGTCGTCTTTGAACGGCTGAGTGGAGGGAGAGAGGGAAACAGAGGGCAGAAACTAAACCATCAAACAACGAAACACACACACGGAAAGAGGGAGGGTAAGAAAGGAAAGGAGAAGGAAGAGAGGGAGGGGAGAGGAAAACAGAGTTTCAGGTTTTTCATCCCAAGAGAGTGGAAGACGAGAAACGGTTAGTTGTTTGGAAAAAAGGTTTTGGGCCGAGCTTTAAAACCGCTTCAGGAGAGCCTTGTCGATTAGATTCTCCAGCACCTCCAGGGTTGAACGCTCTTCTAAAAGGAAGAAGAGTGTCT
Source organism: Morone saxatilis (assembly GCF_004916995.1). Classification (NCBI taxonomy): domain Eukaryota; kingdom Metazoa; phylum Chordata; class Actinopteri; family Moronidae; genus Morone; species Morone saxatilis. The sequence continues at coordinate 4,495,458 of NW_023339796.1, read as the reverse complement.
GTGTCTTTATGTGTGAGTAGGAATAAATGCGTGTGTACTATCAATTTTTCTTTGTGTGCGTGTGATTTTTTGGTATTCGCAAATATTTTTGTGCATGTACTGTGAGTAGATTTTGAGTTGAGTGTGCGTGTTTGTATGTATATTTATGATGTGTGAGAATGTGTTTTTGTGTGTGTTCGCAGGCAGGCCTTGTGCATCTGTGTCTGTTTCATTGTGTGTGTTCACGTGTGTACTTTCAAGTGCGAATGTGTGTGTCTGCCTCTCCTGCCATGTTGCCCTTTGTGTCGGTGTATCTGTACATTTAAGGCCATTGACCCATGCGCCTCCTCTCCACGGCCCCCGGTGACTCAGATGGGTGTCTACTCACGGAGTACATGGCCTTGACCATTCGGGTTGCTGTGGAGACGTCGGCTGCCTCCTCCTCCAGGCTGTGGGTCTCTTTGTTGACCGTCTCTACCTTGATGTCTGGTTTACCGAGGGTGACACCCCGGCGACCTGGAAGAAAAACACAACCTCTGGTCATATTCTGGGTTAACGTCAAGATAATTTATTTAACTATTTAACAGTCTGGTTAAAAAAAGCAACCAAAACAACAACAACAACACTTTATTATCTTTAATGTTTTTTTTTATCTGACTTCGTCTCATTATCTGCCTTGTTTCTCTTATTTTCTCTCTGTTGATATTGGTGCATTAAGCAATTTGGCATGCTGGCAGCCTCAAAAGGCGGAAAGAGATAATGATTTGAATTTTGAAGACTTCAGTATTCACCATGAGGAAATGAGATGTCAGAGAACGGCACATTCCCATGGTATAAATATCCTCTTAGAGGCTGCAAGCGTTGGAAATGAAGATGAACATTTTATGGTAGATCTTTCAGTCAGAAGGTCTTATGATTGTTGATGATATAGCCCCAAGTGTATGTGTAGGATTTCTACATTTCTGACAATGGTGTCCAATTTTAAAAAGACACTGTGAGGTTGTCTTATTTTTCTACAAACAAAAAAAAAATGTAATCACGTTAAAAACATCTACGCATAGGGGATTAAATTCTACATAAGGCCATAGTATCAAAAGCCAGGAAAAGGTGTCTGAGGACTTTATCACTCAGACATTGTACAGGATATTGTAATACTGAACTGTAGACTCCTTAATATTTAAATACCTGCTCTTAGTTTCTGGTGGAGCAGAAGGTGGTAAAAAGGGTCTGCATTTATTCCAGTTTTCTCTTCAATTTTTTGTTTAACTCCTGACCAAATACTATATGCAACAGAAAAAGAAATGCAATACTCTGAGCAAAAAGATGAATCTCAGACCTATACCTTGCTGTAAATAAATGTGCTGGCAATTGTTTGTGTCTCATATTTGATGAAGCACCAGAGTCACTTTTGCATGAAAGTCACGACGGCAATTTTATTAGGTCAGACCACTAATATTCATGTAACAATTCAGACAAGGCACAAGTTTGAATCGAGTGCTGTCACATTAACATAAAGGCTACAGCAGCACAAGGTTAAATATGCACAGGTAGAGATTAAATATATTTTATTCATTCATTTTAGTCATTTCATTAAAAAGGCTTTAGTTATGGTGGGATAGGAAAGTATTTTATATGAAAGAAAATACACAAGAAAGAAAAATAAATTGGATTTCGGGCCAAAAAAACAGGCATATATGTTAAACACTATTTTGTGCAGCCTAAACTGAGAATACTACTCACTTAATTGATATATCCCTACCATAGTAGGGTGCAGTCAATACTTGTCAACATGAACAGCTCTCTTCCAAAAGCAGAAATCTTAAAAGTAAAGATTTAAATCTGTGAAGTCTTCAGCTGCATCATACAATAAATGAGAGACGGCTTATCTGGAGCCACGGCGATGTTTGTTTGAGTTTCTATTTCCAAACCATATCTTCTCTGAAGTGGTGTTATCAGCTCTGAACCAGAAAATATACTCTTATCCCCAGAAAATCCCTCTGGGGACTCTGCCAGTCACCTTCGTTGTCTTTCCCGATTCTTTATTTGCTATGGAGCAGCTCAAAATTAAACAACTTAAAAGACACCACACGTTCATGGCTCCCTGGTTTGCGGAAGTGTGGTTTGTGTTTATAAAAGCTAATTGGATTTGCCCTAGGCTGTAGAAATATCATATAGGAATTCATAATTTAAATACTATTCACCTTTAAATGCTCTTGTTTTCTGCTCTGTTATTTATGCACTTCATCTAGTGTACAAGCGGCATATAAATACGATTTATTTAAAAAATAATCATACAATTCCATGTCAATGGAATCAAAAGGGAAACGTACAGTAGGCGTTTTAAGGCAGTTTGCCATATTATATGAATATTCATTAATCTCATTTGAATAAAATGCTATACAGCTTGACATATGTTCTTTTCTTCAAACGCAGAGAGCCAGAATGACAGATAGGGAGAGTGGATGAAAGAAAGACTGATGGACACATACAGTACCCCTATACACACACACACACACACACACACACACATTAGAGAGCCACTGTGTGCACTCACTGCCTTTGCGTTGGCGGTAGAGGAAGAAGGCAAGCGCCAGTAGAAACATGAGTAGCAGAATGGAGGAGCCCACCGTACCACCGGCGATAATTCCCACTGGAACAATATCTGAAACAAACACAACAGAAAAGGGGTTGGGGTTGAGGGACAGCTGCTGCCTCATTGTTACAGAAACCTGCACGGATGTTGTCGTTTAAGCATAAGTCCTGTTGCGTCCCACAGTAGCTTAATATTGGATCTCTGAGGGCTGGTAATGTTGATAACGCATGCAAGTCAGACAAGGGATAAAAATGCTGTTAGTGTACATGTGGGGACAAATCCAAGCTCTTTCTCTCTCTCTCTCTCT
>NW_023339796.1:4485040-4492537 GCF_004916995.1 Morone saxatilis | reverse complement strand
CTCTCTCTCTCTCTGTCCAAGATGTTTTGGTAGATTTTCTGAAGCTTGGGAAATCTGACAGCTGAAAGAATAAGAGCCAGATAAGACTGACAGAGCATGAAGAAATCATTTTCTCAATGTAATGTGACATACCAAGTTCTCAAAATAAAAGGCGTAACCATCCAGAATGGACTTATAACGCTCTATCGTCTGTCCTTCAGCTGAGGCTGCTGCGTAATAATGTTGCTCAAAGGCATTTCCGTTTGTGTAAGAGACAAAGGAGCGTGCTTCCAGAGACATATGAGATCCATCGTGGACTTAGGGGTTGAGGGTTTAGGGTTGAGGGCTATAATCAAACAAATTACAGTCTACACACTTCTAGCATGCAATGTAGAGATGGAGCTTACTATCCCTTCTCAATCATCACTTATGACCCATTAGAAGTGTATGGTGGTGTCTGTATCTGCGACCCTTCCCTCTGCCTGTATTTTATTATGTTGTTTTGTGCGGGACGTTTCTGGGCATCAACCTTTGGGCAGTGCGCAGGGTGTGAGGGACGCTATAAATACGTAGAGAGCAGATTGCTGTCTGCGTCTTTCTCTCCTGCTCTCCAGTGCTGGCCCAGCATAAAAACACCTTCTGCAGGATTGTGCAGATGTGTTTAAGAACATAACGGCTGATTCACTGTTTTATTCTTCGTAGCAGCGCTCTCTCTGTCCATTCAGTCTCTACTACCATTGCTGTACTGCCACCAAATGTCGATATGCAGGTATAACCACGGATACTTTAAGATAGTTGAATACTCGCTCTTGACTTGATAAAGTCAGCCTCACTCTGTTTATTAGAATGAATGGGAGCCATCTTTGAGTGCTGTATCTGGATTTGGCATACAAAAAAACATGGACCCACTGTCAAAACATTGCTTAACAGTGCCACCAGTGGTAGCACACACAGCACCTTTCATTTACAAAGCCCTTGGGTACGGCATGATGGTCCTTGTCACTAATATCATTTGCCGTGAACACTTGTTTAGCTGTTGTCAACTAATTTGCCTTTTAAAATGGACCAACACCAGATGACATGATGTTAATGATACTTCAGGAGCAAGGGCCCGGCTAGCAATTTTTGTTTGATCTATCTTAATCTGCTCTATTATGGTGACAAACACAATAAAATTCACTCATTAACTGGGTAACTAACTATGACATGATGACTGTGTTGCGCAGCCAAATTTTTCCATACCCGTCTCTTCCAGGGTGATGATCATGGTGCCGGGTCCAAAGGAGTTCCAGGCGGTGCAGTTGTAGGGCGAGTGGAAGTCAGACTCCATGACGTTGTTGATGGTGAGCGTGGAGAGGACAGCACCACCCTGGGACGGAGGTTTACTCTGCTCCACAGTGTACCTCTCCATCAGGGTGCCCTTCTCCTTCTCCCACACGTTCTCCTTCCATGCCCAAACCTGAGACACACATTTCAGAAGGATTATTTAATACTGCTCTTCTTTTACCTAGGTTGTACCTATACATCTAATTGTACATTTGTTCTACTAATTATAGCCTTTAAATTCTTTTTGACGTGATGTTGTGTTTTTTATCAGTGTGGTCTATTTTGTGTGTTGTTTAAAAAGTTGTATATTAAGTTGTATCATTATTTTAACATTCAGTTATGAACAGATATATGAGATCAATGGTTGCAGGTCACTAGAAAGCACTTTGTAGGTAAGACTTGCTCTCATCCTCACGCCATGTGATCTGCCACTTAAAAAGGATTGCATTATAATGGTAAAGCAGCCGTATGTCAATTTAGGATTGAGCTAAGATTAATAGCTTGGTACATCTGTACACTGAAACGCTTGTAAATCTATAAATCTTTTCCTAATCAACACAGCAGGATAGGGCTGATAGGAGCTCTGTATTAGCATAGTGAAGGCGCAATTTCCAATATGTTTTATTTGTCTGATTTTCACTACACTCTTTACTGCTGCAATCACCCGATTTCCCCTCAGGGATCAATAATGCTAATTTCACCTTATCTTATCTTACGTAGGATTAACCACACAGACACGAACACACACACAAATAATCGCAACGAAACATCCAGCAAACAGATTGTGGATGGTGTTCAGAAAGGTTAAGCAAGTCCAGGCAGGAAATATATTTTAAGCAAAACAAATTATATTCTCACACCTTGGCAACTTTTTTTTGCAGTGCAGTATATGCCTAATTAAAATGTGTGCAGCAACTTTTTAGGCTGAGAAAGAAAGAAATTCCTCACAAATAAATCACACACACAAGAGTGCAGCAAGTGTACATGAGTGATAAAAACTCAAGCAGGTTTTTCTACTTAAAATCTGGGTAGGTAGAAATTTGAGGGTATTAAATATGTAGCATGGCAATATCAAATATACATACATATATGTTGGGCTAATGTACCTTTTAACCTGGTTTGAAAAAATGAAAAAGGATGAAGCGATCAAGAGTTGATGAAGGAGAATTATTTTAAAAAGGGACCAAATCTTCAGTTATTTTCCTCTGACAGTCTTACATAATGTGTCTTTCTGTCTCTGCAGTCTGCCTCTCAGAATCCCTTGCTTTCTTTCTTTATCTCTTTTCCTCACAATAATTTTGTTGCACCACCAATGTCTGTATTTCTGTCTCTTTCTCAATTTCTCATTGCCTCTTTTACGCGCATGCACATACACACACACACACACACACACACACACACACACACAGCACCATACTCCATATTTTATAAGTCCTTGTGTCTCTGCATTAAGCCGAGACTATAATGTCGTATCACATTATACGCTCTAAGCTCTCTGCCAGTGCAGCAAGGGGGCTGAAGCTTCCTAAAAGCTCTGATTTCTGTCATGTCGGCAATGCACAATTGGATAATTGACGCTGAAAGGTACAGAATTTTTCTCTCCCTCCATCTCTCTCCCTCTCATTTCAATCTATTTCACCCTCACACTCTCTCTCGCTCACTCTAGCCTTCAAACTCAAATGTCTTTACTGGATTTATTTCCATTTTGGCTTCTTTCTGTGATTTGTGAGCATTCTGGTATTTCCCTTTCTTTTTTGGGTTTATATCACATACCATACCACTTATTTTGTAACCTATATAATGCACAGCCACTTTATATTAAACTGTAGTTTGATCAAGTATTGCACTCAGCGACTTCAAGAAAAGGCAGGAATGAAAAAACTGCTTACAGTTCTGCAGTTAAGGCACATTCAGGAGGATATTCTATTACAGTTTGCTGCTGAGGCAATCTGTGTGAACGCTTTCTTACAGAGAAAAGATGGTTACCACTTTGAAAGGGATCACTGAAATGGAACGGTTTTGGCTGATAGGTGCAATTCATACTTAAATCAAGATGGTATAGATGACCCTTTTCTGGTGAACGTAGCTGTTACGATAAATGGTCTTAAGGCCACCATTTGTAGAATTTTATGTGATTCATTCTTTTTAATTGATACAATCCTGGTGAAAATCAGTATAAGTGTTCCTTTAAAGAACAAGCAAGTAGGGTTTAGGGGCAGATTGCAACCAACTTGCCTCACCCTCCCCTTCCAAGTGTGAAGAAGAAACTACGCTGGCCACAAAACATGGAAAAGAAAGTGTTCAGTTTGGCTATTCTGTGCTACTGTAGAAACATGGCAATCATAACACCTTGTATAGATTCTTGTGGTGAGCTGATTTTGATGATTAGCTGGATGTGGGTTTCAATAATAAATATTTCCACATTTAAAAAAAAACCCAATGTAATGTACTCATATATCCACACATTACACTGTTAACACTGGAAGCCGTGTTCTCCGTTTTTCATGATTTATTGTATCTAATCTTCTATCTTCCAGCATTTCAGTGGAACATGTGTACAGTACTGTGTGTCTCCTCTTTCATTTCAGCCAAACACTACACCAGCTGTTTTTGATGAGTCACACCTTCCACCACAGAGGAGGAACAGATCGTTCTCACATACTCATGACACAGTTGGAGAACAATGCCACTTGTGCTAATCGTTTAGCTAGTAACACGAGCTGAAGAGGAAGAAGTAAAAATCATTTCGTTTTCTGGGGGGAGGACAAGGACTTGTTGTGATCAGGATTCTGTCTGAGGCAGATGTTATCTGTAAACGGTCGAGCACCTCTGCAGCAGATTACAACTTCCAAGGATGGACTTACAATCTTATCAGGTGGGGGGGTGCTCGCGATGTAACACTTGATCTCTCCTCTCTCTCCTCTGACAGCATACTGGACTGGATCACTGGAGATGATGGGGGGGCCTTAAACAGAGAAATAAGAGGATTACTACAACAAAAAATATGTTTTAAGAAGCACACAAGAAATCAACTTAACAACAAATCAACAAGTCATTACCACCAGTGAGAAGACTGGAACATTTTACACCATATTTGACAATGTGATAGCCTGGTTCCAGGTGTTTGAACCAATGCCTGCATTTATGAATTTTTCAGCAATTCAAAGTGATCTGCTCAGTGATGTCGGTTTCCCAGTTGGAAAAACAACCGAGCCAATCAGAGGGTTGTAGATTATCATCTTCATGATCCAGAGCTAGAATCAAATGATAAAGCTTTAAGCAACAGCTTGTGTTGACTGATAAGTCAGTCACTATTAAATTGCTAGGACAAAATTGGAATCGGTCTCTCCAAACTTTTTAACAGAATTTCAAATTATATGTGGGGCTTTGCAGTGAAGTATTTGGTGAATTTGACTCTGGAATTCACACTCTTGACCAATTGTAAATTGTCTTGCTTGTACACCTTATGCTACACCATAGATAATGTTTGCGTCCTAAAAAATCAAACAAAATGACAGGGCTATGGCAGCAGTAGATATAGCATGAACAAGTGGATGAAAGACTCATCTGTAGCTTTTCCGTAACACACATCTAGCAAAGAATATTGTGAATATTGTCGCTCACATTGCATAATGAATTAAAGAACATAAACAGAGCAAATGAACAGCAGTAGTAGCCTATTCAGCAAGGTGTTGAGGAAAAATAACATTTACCTGGATGTAACATGACATGTGAACCATCACAAAGTAAATGAATAATGTAAACACAATTACTGTGGGGAATAATTAACGTGCAGTATGGCTTGATAATGTATGATGCGTTTTGTATTGTGGTGGTGAACAGTTGAAATCTGATGCTGAAGTATAAATCAAAACCTAGGCCACAAATATCTATGGCAGGTCCAGCTTAACCTCTTGCTTCAAGATATATATAAACCCAGCTGGAGAACCTAAAACAGAGAAAGCGAACACATTAGCTGTGTTGTGCCATCCATTAACTTTGCTCTGCTACAGTCTCGAGAAAGGAAAAGATGATGCAAATACTTTCGTTTGAATCAACTGTATTAACATATTGTCCAGTTAGTGAAGAATTGCAACAGTAGTCATCAGCTCATCAAGCTTTCAGCAACACATATTTCACAAGGACGTGCCAATGAATGTCGCTCTCCCCGTTTTCAGTTTGAGCAGGCACATTGTCAGCTGGCGAAGATTTGTGAACTCCTTTTTCGTTATTGTGTTCTTGGTGAATCAGTTGTGATTTATTAAGTAATTGCTGCTCTCTCGGGGAGAGAGTTTTGACATTGAGACATTGGCTTTGGGCCTGTTAAGGACTGAAAAATTATCTGCTGGGTTTGGGTCAAGCTTGGGCTGGAATGAATCAAGCCGGATCGACATAAATACAAGGCTCATGCAGCACTCTACTTTACATTCAGTGACTTCAGCTGTGAGAGAGAGACACAGATACATACTGGATGATTCTAGATTAAACAAACACATCATGGAGGTCCAAGTGGTTTCATTATTCATCTTCCATGTTCGACACAGAAACAGGGCTTTGCTGTGCGTAGGAAGATCTCTTCTACATTATTTAAAATAGTTTTTGCTAATAGCAGCACTGTTATTAATAGCAGAGTAATTGGATAGTTACTGACCGTTGACTGTGAGTGTAACTTCAGTCTCTCCCACTCCAATCCGGGGCACGATGGCCTTGCAGACATACTGACCCGCATCGGCCTGGCTCACTGACTTCAAATACAGCTGGTTGTTGTTGCTGAGCACCTGGACGCACATACACAAGCATACTGTAAGTACTGTAAGCATAAAAGCAGGATAGTAGGTTTGTGAGGTGGAGAGTGGAGATAGACAGACAGGGAGAAATGTTGAAAAGAGGGCGGGAGGGAGGAGATCTATATTTAATTCATAAAACATGTTGATTTACTCAGCAGGCTCCATTAGTTTTTTCCTGGAGCTTTTCTTAACTTGTTAGGCATGAATTAAAGATTCAAGATATGAAGACGAAGTCTCACTCTAGTCGTCTGCTTTACAACTGTGCAAACATTTATGAAGTCTGGGTCTTGGACATTAATATAGGCTGGGATCGAGGTTTAGTTCCAGGAGTGGGATTTACCCCAGTATGTTTAGTTCTGACTTGTTCTTGTGGGAATAAATTTGATTTCAGTGAACTAATAACTCAAATTAGACATGAATAAAAAATGTTTAAGGTCAAAGGTCAGGGAAAGGTTTGATGCTTTGTTCTCACCATGTTGGAGCCCTTCTTGGTCCAGGTGAGGGTAAGAGGGGGGTTGCCTGACCATTTGCAGTTTAGAGTGACGTCAGAGTCCACATCTACTGTAACTGGCCTGGGCTCCACTACCAGAATTGGGCCAACTGAAACAAAGTACACAGACACATTTTTATGAAATACAGACTTGGGGATCATCCAGTGGCCCTAAAAAATGTGGTTAGATGGAAAAGGATGACTGAAACTGAAACATATAGCTGGGAGGAGAATATTTCTTATCATAACACAATACATATTTTAGTGTGGTACATTTCCCTGTCTCTCCTTTAATTCTATGTACTGTGATTAACATACAGTATATTTTCTTTTTCTTTCTTCTCTTTTCGGATTCTGTATATTTCTGGATTCATTTAATTTCAGCAATAGTTGCTTTCATTAACTAGTTCTTTAATTCCATATTGCTGCAATTTTATTTATTCATTCTTCATATTTACTTTGCTGTTTAGGCTTTGTCAACAAATTCCATAAGGCTTTGTTGAAATAAACTGGACAGAACTGAGAGAACAGAATATACAGAATCCATGCAAATTTATTCTGCACAATACACGACTACAGTGTAGTGACAAAATAAATGCAGTGTGGCTCTTCAAACAAATACTGACAAATATAGCCACTAGAACACATACATATCATCCCCACTCGGCTCAGGAGTGTTTGCACTCTACTCACAGTGCACGTCCACCAGGATGCTGACGTTGGTGCTTCCCACAGCGTTGAAAACTTGACAGGACACGGGCTCGGTGAAGAAGGAGTGATCTGCTGTGGTGACAAACACACTTTCTCTGGCCCCCTCCAGTAGCACGCCACCTTTTGCCCACCTAAACACATTTAACAAGTTTTCAGGCATTACAAATCATTGTTATGTCTGTTTGTCAGCAGGAGGATGAGCAC
>NW_023339796.1:4472181-4485028 GCF_004916995.1 Morone saxatilis | reverse complement strand
CAAATTTTAGATTTCCACTATAAGACAATGAGTGCTATTATATGATCAATTAAAGCTATTAAACTAACATTTAAAAAGCCTTGATGTCAAAACTTGGGGGAAGGAATGCAAGTTAAAGAGATAAATTTGTCTCCATTTCTGTTATGCACATTGTATCTTGCCAGATATCTAGCTCAAAATCATATAACCATATTGTACATCTGCCATAGATGACATTCTAATATACACTAAATAGGCTTAGTGCCTAAGTGCCTGGCAGTGCTCCCACGCTGGGACCCTCTGGTGGAGTCTCAAACCTCAGATTAAAACCACTGTGTTAAAGTCCAGCATGTAGCAATTTCAGTGCTTCACTCCTGTCACTTAAGATACAAGTCAGCATTTAATTGTACAAATGTTCAATACTTTCACCAATTCTGTTCTGCAAGCAGAAATTACAGTTCAGGATCAACTCCAGATGGTGGTTACAAGCAGATTGGAATAGATGAAAGAAAATCTATTGGCTTTAAACAGAATTGCAATCCAGACTGCAGGTATCAAATTAAACGCTGTCTCTAAAAAAACATTGATCACAAAGCCCATTTCATCCTGACCTGAAAAGTTGCAGCAATACTTTCAAAGTAATAGTAACATATTGTTTGTTTGATAAACAGTACACATTCTTTTTAGATATTAAGGAAAACTATTTACTATTTAAGGTTGGTAAAATTTCATCCATACCTGAAGCCCATGATGGGGGGATTGGCTGTGGCCTGGCAGGTGAAGGTGACTCTCTCGCCCTCCAGGACAGAGCGAGGCTCAATGGATAGGGTCACCATAGGAGGGTCTACACAGTGAGAGATACATATTCACTGCACAGCTGAAGATAAACTGAATCATAATGTGAATGACTGTTGTGTTTCGGCTGCGCCAAGCTACTTGACGATTGATTTCCCACACAAATAAGTCACACAAACTATAAATTTCACAATAAAATCTGGTGTTCAAAACCGCACTGCTCTTCTGTAATAACACAGCATTGGTTCTACATCTAATGTTACTGCAGTTATTCTCCCAGTAATTACTAACTACGCTGGGTTGGAAAAACACATCAATCTTCTTGATTGAAAATTCTAACTATTTTCCTTGTGAGCAATTCATTCCTTATTTCTTCAGGGACACAACTGAAAGCCCTTTTAAAACACAAAAAGTTTCCGGTTTTCCAGATGTTGAACAAAATCCACTTGCAGAGCTGCTTTAGGAGAAAATTGCCAGCTCCTAAGATGGTGTCAAATCAATGCAAACTGCTAAATCAAACTTGGGACCAGCCCCAGAAATATAGTGGCTGTAAATTCATATGCACAGCATTTGTGTTGTTTGTGAATAATTACTTCAACTTGTCAAGTGCTAGGGCAGCTGATTAAAATTATAACATGATTTTGCTATGTGTCTACACACAAAGAGTTTGGCCCCACCCATGCACCTTTACAGTCTGACAGAGAACAAGGGCAACATACGGTGGACGTTGAGGGCAACAGTGGCACGTTTGCCCATCGGCACCGCCGGGTTGCTGGCAACACAGGTAAAGTTGCTGCCGCTGTCGGTGTCAGCCGGTGTGATGGGCAGGTAGCTCCTGGTCGTCACCCTCTTCCTGTCTGGTAGTACTTCCTGTATGGCAAAGAAAAAGGGAGTAAGAGGAAAGTAGGATTGTGGGTAGAGGATGATGTGGGTAGAATTTGGGGAGGGGAGCCGACAGAGACAGATCAAAGAAGAGTAGGAGGAGCACGGTGGATTGGGAAGGACGAAAAGGACAAAAAAAAAAAAAAAGCAATGGGAAATATCATGGGAGAAATAAGACAGAAGAAAGGAAGGAGACATAAGAGGGTTACTAATGGAGCCAAGAGAGATAAAGAAATAGCATAAAACGGAAATAGAAACAGCAAGTAATACAAATAAAATAACATTTTTAGACATCATGCAGGATAAATAGAAGTTGGAAAGAGAATTTAAAGTTTAAAGTAGAAATCTTACAGAAACCCATGTTCTTGTACTTTATCTTCAAAATACATAAGTATAATGTTGGCTCAGGAAAATTACTGCCTACAAAATGTTCTTTCAATTAAAGCAAGCTATTTGGTTTTATAACGACACTGGACTTTGCATTTAAAATGAGAGCTGAATACAGTAACACAGCAGCGCTAAAATGTTTCACAGATTTATCAGCTAAAACAACCACTTCGCAGCTTTTCTCACATTTATATCATCGATTGGGTTTTCAGTTAATTGGTCAGACAGAAGAAGTAATTTGTAGACGTCAACTTGGGGTTTGGGAATTTGTACACAGTGTTTGACATTTTATAGATTAAATGATTTCTGTAACAGTTAGACAATAACTGAGAGAGGAATTAATAATAACAATAATCCTCAGTTGCAGCCGTAAAACACAAGTTATACATGTGTTTCTGCGCAATGAGAACATAAAATCCAGTTTTGTTGAATCCTGGAGGTGGGGTGCTTTGCAATGCAGCAACAAAATCTGTCAAGAAAGTGTCTACAGCCTTTGCTGTAGTGTAAATGCGTGGTCAGTAACAAAGTAACATAAGAGCAGCATGTAATATGTATGAGCATGTGTGTAGGGGGGCATAAAACTGGCTGCAAGAGATGTAAAAAACATCTGTGTTTGAGTGTGTGAGTCAGTGTTTGCTGCTGCCTCTGTGTGCATATGAAAGCATGAGTGTGCATATGTGAGTGTGTGTCTACGTGCATGTGTGTGCATGCTAACTGGCATAATTTGTGTAGGAGAGTATATGGGAGTGTGAAGAGTGTGAATGCTGGAGAAAAGAGTGTAAAATATATCACTGTGATCACCTACAGTGTCACCTAGTACAGTTCCAGGCTATATGTATGTGTGTGTGTGTGTGTGTGTGTGTGTGTGTCTTTGTGTTTGAGAGCATCTCTGTCTTTGCATGTGGGTTAATTAAACATACTTTTCCTGTTTATAGTTTATTGTTTATAAAAGTATCTTGTATTGGATCTGTGCATGTTTCAGGTTTTGTCACGACCATAAAGTGTGGAAAGTAACTGATATCTAGTATGTGTATATGTTCTGTATCTATCTGTATTTCTCTTGTGTGTGGAAGCATGGCTGACGATGGTAATGTAAAGTTTATTGAAGGGGGGTGGGGGTAATTATGCAGACATCACATGTAGACTTTGGATCAATTGGATCAGGGGAAGATTGATCTGATGAAGATCCAATTGAGATCAAAACGTCTATCTAACAAATTTGTGGTTTAGAGTCAGTGTGTGGGCATTACTTATTGTGAATACAAAGTTTACTGAAATACCACAAGTTCATCTATTTAACTACAAGATAATAATACAATCTAACCTACGACCTAATAAAAGTACAAGTAAAAGAACAATGCAGAGATTATAAAGCTTCTCTCCAAACCTGATTTTCGTTTATTCAACTTTAAAAACCTCTTAAACGCAGAGAAACCACAGGTTACAGCTATTATGATTCTTTATTGTCATTACGCTCCGAAACTTAATTCACAAATCCACTGAAATGTGGAATGTGAAACAGTGGATGACTAACTCAACACCTCGCGACCCCTAAAATAAACTGATACAATAAATGAATCATATGATAAAGAAGAGATGTACACTCTAATGTGATGCTGTTGTTTCTCTTGTTTGGCCTTAGAAGAGTTCTGCACTGAACAAGTGAGCTTCTACCAGATGAAACATAAAAGGCATGCTGTGTCTACATTGTTGACTGTGGCATCATTCTGTATCTAAGCCAGGCACAGGGAATTTTGTGTGGCCTAGTTTTGTATAATTTAAGATGAATGTGTCTTGTCTTGGTCCAAAAATGCATTGCCGGCTTTGTTTCATTAAATGTGATGGTATAATTTAGCAATTTCAGTACTTAATGTTTTACTTTCAGTACGTTTTGCCTGTTCATGCCATTCATCAAATAAAAGAGCAGTCAAGTCTCAGAGTGAGAAGATGGGATGTTTCCATTGAAACTAACTGATTTTATTAGGATATAGTAAATAGATAGCAGCAATGCATTTCAGAGACGTTTGTGCTCTTTCATTGCCACTGTTAAAAACAAATACTGTGTTAATCAGATCACAAATGCTTTAAGTCTCCTGCCAGGTTTCAAGGCACCAGTTGCTGCTGCCCACTTGTAAGCAGGTCAGAATCTCCCATTTGTAAGCATTTAAAATCATTACTTAATAAATATGGTCCCTCTCTGCCAAGATGTTATGATTTTGTCAACTGAGGACCAAGAAAGGCTTATCTACCATACTGTGTGTGTTTCCCTAATGCAGGACTCTAGGGGAGATGTGTGGCCTGAGGTGTACATACATACTTCATAGTGCCCATGGCAAAAAAACACATAAACAAACAACAAACAGACTGAGAGTGAATGCAGTGCAGATTGTAAGTGCTAGAGTTTGTGTTACAAACTCCTTTGAAGCCAATAATAGGCATAATGTTAGTGTATTAAAATCTTCATGGTTTTATTTCTGTTATATATGGAATCATTTGTACACATGTGTTCCCTATCATCTGCATATGTGCATGGGTGTGTGTGAGTCACCGTGGACTGGTAGGCTCCCTCCACAGAGACTCCATCCTTGGTCCACAGGATGTGGGCTGCAGGCTTGGCCCCGCGGGTCACACAGGTCAGGTTGTACGGAGTCCCAGCCATCAGCAGGAGCTCCGGGGATCCATCCACCACCGGGTCCTCAGGGGGGACTGGAGGAGGCACACACACACAAAATCATAAATGTGTAAATGCACTTGCACATTTATGCAAGTGTGCACTAATGCATACAGACATATCTATGTACCCACAAAATACTGTCCAACGTGATGATTTTCTAGTAGAAGACCTTGAGGTATTTTCTCCTTTAATGTCAATAAAACTCATTGGAAGCATTAAAATCAGATTTCTGTTCTTTAAATGTTCACATTTTGGTAATACAGCATGTGGTTTTCACCAAACATGAGCAAAATGTTATCCTAGGAATCAGGAGAAGTTTATGCCATGTTGTTGAAATATCCAAATCCTGTCCAGCATTTTTCTCAGAAGGTTATAACAGCTTGACCTTCAACCTCTTTGCTGTTAGTAGTTTGTAACTGTCTAAATTCCTTTCTAATAGCTTGTCTCTGTTCCATATTTCATTCTTCCTTACTTAATGTAAGGTTATTCCCATGTCAGATAAGCAGCTCCACAAGATTGAAGAGATACAATAAATGCCTTGCTCAAGAGCCCCGTAAAACTGCAGCTTATGGTATTTTTCCTCATCTCCATCTGTTGTTTCACCCAAATCTGTGAGCTAGAAGATTTGAACCTGTACACAAACTTTGTTTTCTAACCTCCAAGTTACACACTGCTGCTCAGGTATTTCTCAGTTTGGATTATTGTGCTTTTTTTAACCATCTGTAATATTGTAATGTTGGCAGAATCTGTTTCCCACACCCAAGAAACTTATGGATTCTGGAAGTTGACTTGCGAGGGAGAGCTATTTGGCTAATGGAAACAGATAGGACACCCAAAGATTTTCTGCAAGGATGATGCATCAAATGCAGTCAATAGTATAGAACCAGTTGAAACAGGTCTGATAATGTGTGCATCCACATTGATGATGTAAGTTTAATCACACTGGTAACACACTGTAAATATGTCTCTGAAGAAGCCTCTGCCTCTGTGAAGCTCTTAACTCAGGAAACACGCTCTTCGCAAGGACATAAGTATCAACTTGGCATTCTTTGATTGCATAATCATCTCCGGCCTCCTTGGAATGAAAAATGTTGCCATGTATGTGCAGTGAGTTCACTTACTGAGTACATTGAGTTTGGCTCTCCTGGAGCGCAGGGCGGCCTCTGTGGCCTGACACTCGTACAGAGAGTCATCAGACAGCTCAGAATTGGAGATCTCCAGGTTGTACTGGCCGATGTCCAGAGCCCGCAGGACACGATACCTGGGCCAGGCTGCAGGAGACACACACCAGCTTCACAGTTAAATAGATGGTAGACATCCAGTAGAAAACTCACTTTGTGATTCATACGCTTCTGTTTTAGTTCTACTATAAGTGGTGTGTGTTTATTTGCAGGTCAGAAAACGACTGGTCAGAAAAGACTGATGAGGTTGGACAATGAACTTCTGGAATATGATTTAAAAATAATGTACTGTACTACCTGGAAAGCATGACCCACTGTTTTAAAATGATAGCTGGCATGAAAGAAGAGGCACATAATGCGCTGCTATCACAGTCATGAGTCATCATAATAGCACTGCTTTCACAAATGATCGGTCTGAAGATAATGTCTTTATTTTAGAAACACTGAGTTTCAGGTAGGTACACTGAGAAATGAAACTTTATTTCAGGTTTTGGAACAAAACTTTTTGTTTCCATCTACTTAAAAGAAAACTCGATGAAAATGTCAGTTCACGGGGAAAAGGAAGCTCCAGATTCACATTTTAGAGCTGGCATTTTTTTTACCTACTATATTTCTTTTAATGAAGGATGTCTTAAACTCCTGTTAAAAAGTTTAGGCTGGAAAAGTACAGATAGTGGAATATGAAAGAACATGCTGATAATTTAAAGAGGTAGTTCAATCAACAAATTTCTATAAAAAGTAGTCCTTATGAAAACTGTTCACAGTGTCTTCTGTGAACTACCCAGAGTAACAACAACACTCTTCCTGGAAAGGGATGCTTTTTGAAATAATGCTGTGAGTTGCACAAACAAAATTCCATTCATCTCCATTATATTGGGGTTGCAACACAAATCTCACAGACGGATATTTTAAAAGCTTAGCAAATAAAAGGTAAGGGAGAACATATTTTTAAGTAATTTTGCTGATCTTACCCTTTAAACACACACACAAAAAAATAAAGGGAAAGGAACATAAAATCTTTGAAAACAATTATGCATCGTCTTTTATTCAGTGTCAGTGACTGTATTTCTGTCCTCTGCTGACACCTGACTTGTTTACAAGATAAAGCAAATGTAAAAGCTCTTATGAAAATGGATAAAAGCTACATCACAATTACATTACATCAATCAGAGGCCGACAGCAGCAAATGGGACATATTTATGTGAAAATGTCAAAGCTTTTTATCATAACACACAGATAGCATTTAGCATTAATAGCATTTATTTCAGAAGTTCTGAGGACCTTTTGGGATTAACCAGAGCTGCTTCAAAGAGAAAGGTAACCAACACTCACACAGAAACACACACACAGCAGTGCAGTCGAAGATAAACAGCTGAAGGGTTTTTTGCACAAACACAGATCAAACATTGCTACGTATACAATGATGCCACATCAATTCCTCTATGATACATAAACTGCAAAACTACAGGCAGCACCGTTCCAATTACAACACCCCCTTTTCTCTCTGTTTGAACCCTCGCCTCTCAGACAAAGACATAATTGAGCGTGACGTCCCACTAGGGGGCACTCATTGATCCTCCGTGCCCAATCCTAACATGACATCATGGATTCAGATGGCAAAAGCAGGCAAGCAGGCAGGCAGTTG
Source organism: Morone saxatilis (assembly GCF_004916995.1). Taxonomy (NCBI): domain Eukaryota; kingdom Metazoa; phylum Chordata; class Actinopteri; family Moronidae; genus Morone; species Morone saxatilis. Next base: position 4,477,485 of record NW_023339796.1, on the reverse strand, counting down.
GGGTGCGGAGAGGAGGAAGGAGGGTGGGTGGGGGGGGGGACAAAAGTATTAGTGGAGATTACATCATCCACTCCAGCACCTCGCAGCATAGCAACCACAGAGGTGAAAGCACCCCGGGGAGAAGGAGAAGGAGAAGGAGGAGGAGGAGGAGGAGGTTTAAGACGAACAATAAACTGCCACCACTGATGCCTGCTGGTAGTAAGTAGATGAGTGTATGTAGGTATTTGCATTGATACATGTAAAATGATACACACATGTACATACATGTTGCTACTCTGATCATATATTAAAAGGGTTTTCTTCATATTTCATGTATTTTATATTTACATGCGCAACTATATGATGTCGATAAAAAATGTTTTTGAAGGTGAATGAACGCAGTTCTCCTGCATGTGTGTGGGTGTGCAAACTGCAGGTATAAATTTACTGCACAATCTGCACACCCACACTGTCATCAACAGCTGTATAAAATCATACAGGGAACATAACAACAACCTCTTATATGTCGTATTTCATGCGCCAACCACACATTAGATCAGAAAAGATTACCATTATTTGTTGGCGCAAATATTAAAAACTCAGTCTGTCCTCCATATATGCCATGGCTTCATGCTCACAGTATAAACAAGAGAAGCAAAAGATTGAGAGACACCATGTCAGGGATGAAGGGTAGAGCCGCAGCCCAGACAACTTAAGGATAAATAATGGACAGAGGGTGATGATAGATGGTTGAAAAGCAGACAAAAAGAGACAAAGAGGACAACATGTTTATCAAACGCCGGTGTGTTTGTCACCGGGACCATGCTCACAAAAGGCTACAAGGACAAAGAGAGCATTACCGACAGAAAGAAAGAAAGAGGGAGGAGGAAGGGATGAGAGGAAGAGGAAAAACAATGGAGGGTGATCTGGGAAATACATAAAGCAAGTAATGATGGAGCTGTAGCTTGAAAGACAGAGGGGCAGGAGAGAGAGAAAGAGAGAGAGAGAGAGAGAGAGAGAGAGAGAGACATGCTGACCTTTACTGAACCTGTGAATTAAATTGAGTTGAACACAAGATTCACATCACATGTCAGATTATCACTTGTGTGCATGCGTAAGGGTTTGTGTGTGTGTGTGTGTGTATTTGTGGGCGTTGGACTGACTGATGTGTGTGTGGGTGGATGTGTATGTGATGTCTATGAGTGCCGTACAGTATGGGTAGTTCTTTATGGATTAATTTACAGTGTGATGAGGAACGTGTGGTTTAGAGCTGAAAGGGCACAAAGTTTGTGAGAGCTAACGTACAATTTAGTACGCACATTATTAGATTGTTCATTAAAGTAAATATCTGTGACATTTTCATATATAAATAAATGTTTTTTTAACTTCTGTTGGGGAGGTTTTGGAATAGGGTTTCATAAAGGTAATGAAAGCTTTGTCTGGGTTTTCTTGAGAAAAACAAGAATTAACAAAAGAAAAACTATGTACTGTGCATGACATTTTAGTTTGCAAAGAACCAATATGTAATAGTCCTTCTCACAGTTTGATTGTTAGGTACAGGCAAATGAAGAGCAGAATTACCAGCATCAAAGGTAACATAACAAATAATATTATAATAATATTATACATTAAGCTACCCGGAGTATACAAATTCATTAAAAGTAGCCCCATCTTTACCAGAACATACACATTTATGCATCAATAAATACAATCCAACAATATACCACATATATATATTATTCTGAAATGGGACCTTCTGCATAATAACTACATTTTGATGCTAATACTTACTGCTAAATTTCCTCGAGTAAAAGTTTGAATGCATGACTTTTACTGTTATTGTGGCATAGTGGAATTGTTACTTTTACTTAGGTAAGAGATCTGAGCACTTCCTCCACCACTGCTTCGAAAACATGTCACACACAAAAACTTAATATACCGTATAATCAACCCTCAGTGGAATTTCTCAGTTCTGTTAAAGATACTTGAAAGATTCCATCTTTCAACAAATGAAAGTCTGTTTAAATCTGTAATCATTTTCATTACTAAGATATTTTGCCAAAATGTATCGTGTGTAAAGAATGAGAACTATCAGCAGTTGCAGTCATAAGATTTCAATACCATCAGTCAGTGAGCCACGGTGGTCAAAAGCTTGTTTGAATATTTTTGCCAAATGGGGTTGAGGTCAGTGGAGAGGGACATTTTTGCTTTTCTTCTTCCTCTTCCAGAATCTTTTCTTTTTTCGCGTTTCCTCTGACCATTTACTGAATGCAGAAAGAAAACTCTCCGTCTGTTGTGTCTTTGACCCCTTGGACTCTCCTCATTTTTGGTTGCATGTGATGTTTCCACTTCTCTGAAATGAAGTGCATTCTACTGTTGCACTCACAGTAAGTCATTCTGGATGTGCGTGTCGGCTTAAAATGTAAATGCGAATGTGCGTCTGCTTTTGTCAGCAGTGTGAGGGATTTTCTCTAATTCAGCATGATATACAGGACTCATTTTTGCCCAGATTGTCACTCACACGCCTCTTGGCTCTTAACTCTCTCTCTTTCTGTTCAGTGTTCATTCCCTTAATGTTAAAAAAAACCCTACACTTTTCAGGCATAATAGCTTTTGTCAGGGTTCTTACAGTCAAAACTGAACCGAAACCGTAGCTGAGTTATTCCCCTTCTTTGATCCCTGCAGCTTGGTAAGGATGCACGGTTCTTCTCTCTCTCTCTCTCTCTCTCTCTCTCTCACTCTCTACCACTACAGGATTTCTTTGCCCTCCCTCACCTCGAAGACCCTCTCCGATGCCGAGGGCCAGACCATCCTTGGTCCACTGGACGATGCCGCTGTAGTTGAAGACCACGCAGGACAACACCACCCGTTCTCCCAGTACCACCGACTGGTCCGCGGGCTCCTGTGAGAAGCGAATGCACCACACTGCAACAGAGGGACAGAGAGGGAAATCAATTTTAAGTTCCTTTCACTGTGACCTGGCCATGAGCTGCCATCTTTTATTGCACTGTATCGAGCTACATAGTCCCTCTTCGGTATTATCGACTGGTGCTTGTCCATATGGTGGCTGTTGGGGTGATTTGTGATGTGTCTTTATTGTGTATAGGGTGTTTTTATTGTCCTCTTTTATTATGTGTTTTTATTGTGAGTGTGTTTTAATATAAACCCTGTCTGTGATTCCAATTTCTCTTACGGGACAGTAAGGCTTTGAATTGCTTGCATTTATGCGCATGTAGACTGGCTGAATGGAGGGACACTGGAGAATTTGCAGATTTTATTTTAGAAAAATCATTCTAATAATTTCTCTCTTTAACTGGACCCAGAGCTCAGTTGCTCGGATTTGCATATTTGTCATTCTTCTGTGCCTTCTGCCTCTGTTTCGTCTCTTTCTTGCCCCCTTTTCAAGTTTTTCCCTGGACTTTGCTTAGGCTTATGTGTGTCTCTGCGTGGGTATGTGTGAGTGAAAGTGTGTATGTGCCTGCATGGTTGTGTAAGTGCGCTTGTGTTGCAAGAACATCATTGCCAAGCTGTGATACAGCCTGCTCTTTTTCATCACACAGTACAAAGGATTTTGCTTACACACACACATTTCCTCCAGCAAAATAAGCCTTTTGGCTATTGCAGTGCCACTAAAATACACGGATATAAAAACTACAAGTGTAGCGCCCGCATACATTAACGCTCTCGCATAAAGAGAAAGTGTCAGGTGAGGAGGCGAGGCACTAACCCGGCGCTGTTTTCAGCCGTTTGCATCATCAGGTAAAATTGTTTCATATTCCAGAGAAAGTCTTGCGAGAAGGCGCGTTAATTAAGGCAGAGAAGGAGACTGTGGAGCCTTAGATGACACATGCACACGCACATGCATGAGCACACACACAAACACGCTGCATCTTATACAAACAGAAGCTCCTGCACACATGCAACATTGAATCACACCCAATTTATGCACTCATACACACACACACACACCTCACTGAGTCATTCACTCACATGCAATTGCTCATTGAGTCACACAGCAGAGGATACATGCAGACACCCACACACACACATACATTTCCAGAGTTGGTGTTTGTCTTCCCGTGGGCTATTCTGTTCTTGGATCATGGTTAAAACAATCCTATTAGCTAATTAAGGCAAAACTGGTTAATAAAGCAGGCCGTGGCTCTGAGGGACACATCTCAGCGGGATTCAACCACAAAGGTGCAAACAACAGGGAGATTTACTGATTTGTCAGGAGGATTACACGACCTGTCATGTTATTTGTGCAGAAGGCTCCTTTTATTGAAGACGGGACTCTTTAGACTTCACAAGAAGCACTTTGATGTTTCATCAACTTTCCTTTTGAATTCTGAATCAAGAAGACAACTGCTGTGACTGTGAGCTGATAGCTGTGATCTCCGTTTGAAGTTAAAGGGTGAATCCGCCTAAAAACACTTGATTACTGCTGTTGTTTGGTTATGTTGTTTTTGCACGTATTCTTCCTTTTGGTTTGGTTTTTTCGTACCTATATTCTTTCATTTGTGAACTGTGAATCATTTTGTAATCCAGCTTTCAAAAAGTTAAGTTTTACTGACTTACTTTTGGTGTCAGCTCACCGAATTAAAGAAAAATGGCTTCTCATTAGACACCACTTTGCTCTGATGTTCAAATAAGTTCAAATCTGGTCCCTTTTAGGCAGACCAAGGAGAAAAAGGATTTTAACATTCTTTATTTAGTAGGCCATATTGATTAAAACACTGACAGCTTCTGAGCTTCAACTTCAGCCCCCAAAATTACTCTTTAAACAGTCAAATGTGGAGCAAACTACTGAAGGAGAAACACAAAAAAGCCTCAATAGACCAAAATGCAATGCAGTTTCAAGACATTTTGATATTTGACAATGATACTACAAAAAGATTTACCTAATCAATGGCAGACAAGTCAAGACAGGCAGATCCTCTAATTATACATACATTTAGTCTATTATGTAGACATAAAGAATATCGACAACTTCCTAAAACCTGACAGAAAAAGTGATCATGATTTCCCCAGCCTCTCTCTTTCTCGCTCTCATCTTCAGAAGTCAAACACAAACAGAGGAGCTAAGACAATGACACAGTGAAAATGGAAGTTGCTGCTGTTTCCCATAGAGAAGAAGAAGACTGAGCTGCTGGGATGTGATATCCTGCTGACATGAGTGATTTACATGTGGGTCATGTTATGCATGATTTATGCAAAATTAACAGCTATTACGAGTAAGGGCCCTCTTCTTCGTGTATAACTCTGTACAGAACAACGCACGTTCTCCTGGGACAGACTGCAGTGTGTTATTGTGTGTTTGTGTGT
>NW_023339796.1:4471838-4472136 GCF_004916995.1 Morone saxatilis | reverse complement strand
GAGAGAGAGAGATAGTGACAGAAAGACAAAAAGGAGGAGACAGAGAACATTTCTGTTTGTGTGTCGTGATATATGAATGTGTATGGATGTGTGTGTTTATCTGTGTTTATGAGTGTGTGGGTTTATATATTAGTGTGTGTGTGTGTGTGTGTGGCCTGTCAGCCTGCAGCAGGGACTCAGATCGCAGAGGAGGGAGCCGCGCTGACAGAGAACAGAGATGTAATTAACCCTACGGGATACCCCACCCCCACCTCCACCCCACACCCCCCTTCACACACACACACAAGTATGCACACAC
>NW_023339796.1:4449683-4471738 GCF_004916995.1 Morone saxatilis | reverse complement strand
CCCTACGGGATACCCCACCCCCACCTCCACCCCACACCCCCCTTCACACACACACACACACACACACACACACACATTCGCGCACACACACAAGTATGCACACACACACAGGCATGCACACACTCCTGCACACACTCCTGCTCTATCTCTTCTGCCCCCCTCCATTTTCAAATTCCCTGTCTATGTCCTCTCCCATGTGCTTTCTCTCTTCCCTCCTTCACGTTATTCCTCCCTCTTTCATTTCCTCTTTCTTTTCTGTCTTCCTCTCTCTTTCCAGGTTCACCCAACTATCCTTGCCTCTTTTCTTTTTTCTCTTTTTCATCTCTTCTTGTATAACTTATTATTTTTCTTTCTTACTCCATCCATCCTATCCATTTTCTATCTTTCCTCATCTCTCTTCTTCCCTTTTTATCTTATCCTCTTTTCTATCATTCTCACTTCTTCCCACACTGTCTTCTGTCTTTTTCTATCTCTGCAGTTGTTTCATTCTGTTTCTTCCCAGCCTCCTTTCTCCTCCTCCTCCACCTCCTCCTTTCTTTCCTTCTCTTCATCCGTACCGCCCTGCATCATTACCCTGAGGGATGATGTTAGGTATATCGTCTCTTCCTCTCTCTCCTTCTCATTGCATAATGACCCAGTGGAACAATAGACAGAGCTTCTCAATAACAGCCTCAGTGTCCAAACATATTATCGTTAATGTCTTTAATATCTTTTGTTCACTTTGTCCTCTTTTTCCCAACAGACTGAGCTTTTTTAAACATCTTTACAAGTACTTACTATCCTTTTATCAATTTATACTCTTAACATGTAAGAATAAAGTACACACATTGCACTGTAGTAGGAAATCTACATATTCTATTATACATGGGCAGAAGTACTAACACTAACTCTCTTGGAATAGATGAGCTGTACTATAAAGTCAAACAAGTGCAAGTTAAATCCTGGGTGACTGTGAACATAATTTTGATTGACAGTAAATCATACGTCTGAAGTCTAACTTGATCAGACTTGGGTTTAGTCGTACATTCATGCAGGCAAATATGAATCACTTCTGTGTTTGAAGCACGTTCCAACCACGTTTCATTGTGTTGCATCATTTGATGCAGGTAGCACACAACTGACTCTCCTTACAGACAAAACCAAATGACAAAATACGTAATTTATCAGTGACTCCGAATTATATGGGGTTATGTTTACGAGATACAAGAGGCATATTTGTTACAGGAATACCAGTATGCCTTGACACTTATTTAGTAAGACACTTATAAGACAAAAACATCCCTTTTCAAGGTTTTAGTCTTTTGGCTTGCATTACGGTAATTTCTCAATTTTATCTCAACATATCTAATTTCAAGGTTTGGACTTTTGTTCGCATAAGTTCATTTCTTTTTTCAACCTGTCAAATTCCATTGATAACAATAGTGCTTGAGATGGTTTAAGTCCCAACAATATAATACAAAATATCCCAGAATCTCAAGACTAGTCATTAGACCTAACACCCTTCTTTGATGATGAAAATAATAGGAACCAGAATGGCACATCTAAAGATGCTCTGGGCCGAAACAAATGATGTAGACATTTCATGAAAAGGGAATAACGTTGCAGTAACTCTGTAAGGAAACGTAATGCCAACTGTATTACGTTTTCTAACACGAAGAAATGTTGTTAATGAATTGATCTGTCAGGACAAAAAAAAATTGTTGATAAATGTATCAGTAAAAAGTTCACTGCCATATCTAATCTTGCAATGGGACCACAGCATTATTTAACCTTTTTATGGCTATGTAAAGGCACTCACTTGGTTAAGGTTACGGAAAGATCATGGTCTTGATTTAATACAGAATAAGTCTGCAGTGACTTGAGATAAAGTACAATGTGTTAAGTAACATCTAACCAAAACCACAAACTTACCCTAACCTTAACCAAAGTGCATTTGTTGCCTAAAGCTAACCACAGGCAGAAATCTAGATGCAAACCCCAGACTCTGGTGTCACAGTCCTGTGCTTTGTACACCTCCTCCCTGCGACTCCGGCAATGTTGTTGCCCTTTAGTGTCAGTGTGACACTATTACTTTAACTCACTTGTCTTCCTGGTGATTGACAGAAGTGAATCTTATCAGGTGGCTTCACATTTTTCCAGCAGTTCAGAAGCTTTTTATTGGCTCAAGGATCAGAAATAAATAAATAAAGAATTTCCAAACTGGTATTCCAGGCTACAACTATAATGCTCACTCAAATCATACCTCTCATGAATTGCACTTGTCAGAATTGGGGTTAATATGAAAAGAAAATAACTCAAAAAATTGCTTTGTAAAACATAAAAAGTCAGCAGATATTTTAATTTCTGGACTTCAAAGTGGGATGTCTTGTCATCTTATCAGACACGGTCACATTATTCATTGAAGAATACCAACTAGGGCTGAAGACCTCCAATATGGCCACCAGAGGCCAAATACAATCTTCTCCAAGCAAATCATTGCCATGTAGAAATGAAAGGACAGTTTGTGAGGTTTGTAACCCTAAACTGCAGTCCTCCACACCCTGAAGCCTTCATCCTCCTAACCCCCGCCCCCAAAAACTGCCACGCTGACCCTCTCCTTGTATTCATGTCCCAGCTCTGCCTCCGGGCTACAGCTCGCTCCCATTTCCACTACCGCACACCACTCTCAGGCAGGAGAGAACACACTGTGTCTGTAGTGTGTGTATGTATGTGCATGCGTGTGTGAGTATTGTCCGTGTTTACACGCATGCCTGCATACATATCTGTCATTGTTGTGTTGTGTATGCTGAGTGCATATATTTGCCATTTCTGAAAAGGCAGCAAAGGGCAAAGTGTGGAAAGGAGAGTAAAAAAAAGGTGTTTGCATGAGAGAGAGAAACGAGAGTGAATAACTGTGTGTGTGTGTGTGCGTGTGTGTGTGTGTGTGTTTGGGTGTGTGTGTGTGTGTGTACAAGGGAGGGAAGGAGAGAGAGAGAAAGAAAACCAAAGAAAAATAGAAGAGAGAAGCAAAGGGGAAGAAAAAGCAAGGATGGAGAGACAGAAAGACCAGAATTATTAGAAGAAAAAAAAGGCTTCTCTGGGTTTCACTTTGAGCATTTTTGTGACATTTTCTGGCTTACTATTTTACTCAGGAAGTTGAATGGAAATGGGGAACTTCATTAAAATCATCCTTATACAAATTCTGCAGAAAAAACTTTTGACACTTCTCAAAGTGGAAAATGTTGTTGTTGTTTTGTTTGTTTCTGAATAATCACTGGCTCGGGTTCTGTCTGATTGCACAAGGCAGTGGTCAGAAGAAGCTTTAGACATTCTGAACTTTATAATATTATCAGCCTTGACAACTGAGTCAAACATGTTTCAGCTTTTATCATTCACTGCATTACATTAATGAAGAGTGCATGCCTCATACCTCATTATTTTTAAATATGTATACATAACATTTCAAAATGTTCAAAATGAACTTGCAGTTGAGTAAAAAAACAAATTTAGGCCACTGTGTACAATGCAGCGCTCCTATTCAATTGGATGACTGAGTTGATGTAACAGGGGATGCAGGCACAAAGAGTTCCAGCAGAAAAACACAAGGCTGCCAGGAAAAAATGTTGGATGTGGCTTAACTTTAGCTGCAACACAGCACAAAGAGAGGTATATTGTTGGGCAATAAATACGTGCAAGTGCACTTTCCTGGGAGATTACAGTATTTAGACAGTTTACTTCAAGAATGCTAAAATGATTGTTGCTGTGATAAATTGTGATTAAATGTTTTGAGTCTTCAAACTCATGGATCTGTTGCTCAAACTACTCTTCCCAGGGCCAGTTTCAACAAGTTTACAACATGCGATCATATCCTCTTCCATTTTGACACATTTCAAAACAATCGCCATACTTGCTATGTATCCCAGAGCCTTTCTAGACTCTGTTTATGGGTGTCAGTCATTTGCGAAATGTGATGCTGCCACACTTTCAGATCGGCATGTAAGCCGTGCTCGCAAATCGCTTTTGTGCCCTGGGATCTGTAACACTGTGCCTCTAATTACGCAGCTCCTTGTATGATTTCCTCGGTCCTGACGCCTACTTGTAGATAAGAGAAAACACAAGCTGGGAAAAGTTTTGCATGAGAGAATGTCATCATGTGGCAGCAAAGATTAATCATGCATAGAGAATCCAAGACAATAGATGTGCATGCAAACAACGTTTAATGCATCATTGCATCCTATTAGATAAGTTTATTAATTGGTGTTTACTATTTGCATGTCTCTGCTGTATTTTTATTCCTTATAGGAATACATGGTTCATTAATGTCTGCAGTTTGGTATACAGTATAGGGAGGCTAGGCACATGTAACATAGGACATAGTACACACATAAAGATGCCACGAAAAAGTAATCTGAGTTCTGTGTCACATTACAAAGCCATGTGTCCCTCCAGTCATTTACAAACAAAGGTCAGAATACAGCGACCTGTTTGTTTCTGATTGGCTGTGAGGGACGAATGCATCATTCCTGTGGGACGATATGTTTACTGCTGCCTTGTTTATTTTAATGTTTTTGGAAATATCATTCATGTAACATTTATGCGCCCGAAGCACACAGCATGAAACTGACAGAGACGAACACAAGAGCAGACAGAGAGACAGGAAAGGACTGAGTAAGACAGACACAGAGGGACAGACACAGGGATCATAACTTTGTCACTGTGTCTTCCAGCTCGCTCGGTGTTTGCTGTAAACAGTAGCTCAGTGATTTCCCAGTGTCCCCCTCGCCACCAAACGCTGCTTTTATTTCCCCTCACAAACACTTCCACCAGAACAGAGAAGCAGCGTGACGTCGAACGCACAGGAGATGCTGAGCAAACCGAGCAGTTATTGGAAATCACACACACACACACGCAGGCACACACACACACACAAGCTCATCCAGGGGGCAATTACTGATGTGTAGATGCAGAAACACACGCTCTTATACTAACAGACACTGCATAAAGTTACGCAGACAACTGCACTCGTGATTCACAAGCACACAAACACACACAAAAACTAAAGCAGGGACTTTACCAAACCGCTTACATACACACACGTATATGCAGTCATTGCACAAATTACACAAACACCTGCAGAGTTGAAGACACTCTCAAATCTCAATGCATTCACACACAAATATACTCAATTACCCTCCAAAAATCACTGCAAGACAGCACGGCTGGATACAAACCTTTGCCTTTACACACATACTGTAGCACACACCTACACACACACACACTCACTTGACTTACATGTAAATACATTTAAAGAGTGATAAACAGTCAAGAATCACATTTGATCTTAGTGCTACTCTGTCTGTTATTTCAGTTTGCTTAGATGACATAGACACATTTGTATATAGTTGTTAGAGAAAAGGGGAACATAAAGTACAGTTTGTTGATGCAAAAAAAGTATGGAAGGATTATTTTAGTGTATTGGGTCATATTTTTGTAGTTTTGTCCATCATCTGGGATCTGGGAACACGGTGACATCTCTCTTATCTTTTATTATTCATTCATTAATAATTCCTCATTACAGAGGAGAACTAAGTTCTTACTAACTACAGGAGTGCAGTTGACCTACCACTGTAAACTGTGATGGATTTTTCCCATCAGGGATTGAGGGTATTTACAAATACAGATCCAATACTATTGCTTTCTTTTCCCCAAATTTAAAACCTGTGTACCTGTGTACCACAGAGTCGCTGTGTGGAACAAATTGGTATCATTTCTATGTAAAGTAATATGAGGCAAGGGATTGCTGTGGCACTAAAATCTGAGTCCATGGCCCACCGTGACTGAATAAATGTCAGTGATGGTGGAAATCTCATGATGACATTGAAGTGGAAACTGTGTTTAATGCAGATTGGCCCACGTAAAAAGGTCAGAATCTGCGACAATACAGATCCAGCATATTGGACATCTTTACTGTTTACCTTCATTTTCTCTTGCGAATAAGTGGAAGAGGCTAACCTGGAGATTTTTTAACAACCTGTCTTATTACCTGACTGGTTGTGTATAGCCTTTACAGTGAATTCATGATGTTCCCGAAGTGTGCAATGTTGTTTTTATCGTTATGAATGATGGCCAATGCTACAAAAATATGAAAATATACTTGCTGTATCCTTTCTTGTAACGTATTGTTCTAGTCTGATTTTACAAATACATACAGCTATAAAGATCCAAATGTTGTTTATATACACACATATGGCATTAAAAGCTTTGATTTGACATGAGGTTATTTCCTCATCTGTTCATTTTTACATTTTTCACTAACCAACACAAGCTGCATATATGTCACCCATAGATGAGCATGCAAGAGACCTACATGACGCGACAATTATTTGTGAAACTTGACATTGCTACCATTTGTGACCTGCGTGTATGTAGTGCTCACAAATCACTTTTTGGAAATGAGCCCCTGGTTATTGTCACACACACACATACACACACACACACACACTCTTACAGAATGGTGTCCTTAAGTTCAGCTTCATAAAACAGAACATGGTCTAATCATCACTGTACTGCAACCAACCTGATTATGCCGCTGTGGACTTCAAACAACTGGGTTGTGTTAGTTGACTCTGTTCCGGAAAGCAGGCAGGAGAGACACACACAAACACTGTGTGCACATGCTCCCAAACACACACAAAAACACACACACACTTGCAGCAATCCCTCCCCTCTCTTCCTATGTGCTTCTCCCTGCAGCTCTCTCTCAGTCTCTCTAATTGACTTCTGCTTTCTTACATTTCATTTCATCTCTTATTTCAGTTTTATTTCCCCCTTTTTTATGATCCCCTCTGTCTTCAATTATTCATACCTCTCTCTTTCTCTCTCTGATTTCTTTCCATCTGGTCTTGGTGATGTTTAATTCACCTCTTCATTTGGAGGAGGGGGGCGGCTGCTGCTGTGTGCTGTTAATTGGTTTTTAAGAGCGGTAAGTACACACACATGTATGCACACTCGCATTTGCACATACCCACTTGCACACACACACACACACACACTCCCCTCCCTCCACTGTTAGAGCACACTGTACATGTCTGCTAGCATTAACATCATCAAATGAACATGGAGTGAAAAAGCATGTGAGAAAAGAAAGGCAATTGTGTGTGTGTGTGTGTGGGGGGGGGTTCTGTGTATGTGTGTTTTTTGGTGCATGTGAGAGCGAGTGTGCGTATGAGTGAGCAGGTCAATTCTGTGAATGTTGCATTCGATAAAAATTAGACCAAGAGCATGGATGAATGTTTGTGTGTGTGTGTGTGTGTGTGTGTGCGTGCTCTTGTACTTCTATATTTGTGAGAGCCCACTGGAGACTTTGTGGGCAGTCCCCCCTCCAGACAGTTTGGCCAGTCTTCACTTCATCAAAGGGTTATTTAGGAGTTTAGACTTGGTTTTAGAGTTCAGGTTAAAAATTAGGTTGCCATTAAGGTTAGTGTGAGGGGTCAGCATGTAGTATGTGATAATTAAAGTCAGAGTTAGGCTCATGTCAATGAGGGTCTTTACAAGTATATGCAGGCAGTGGAAAGTAAACCAACCAAAACTTAGTACAAATTATATATATAAGCACAATGGCTGGTTTGGCAAAAAACAAATTCTTGGGAACAATATCTGGCTCTTTAGCTGCTAGATATTACACTTTCTTCACCAGATAGTCGCTTACTTTGTTTGTTTTTTTGCTAATAGAAGCTACCCACTTAATAGTGCTGAGACTCAACAAAACAGTAAATGTGCCCTAAAACCAAAACTGAGCTAAAAGAGACTAAAGATCTAAGTAGAGTTATAGAGTCGGGTTGTGGGAGCAACTTCTTTTTGTATTCATTTAATTTGATGATAGAAACAATATTGATTGGTAGCTTAAAAGTTAACTCAAATTCATGTTTGAGACCAAACACTGTCAAATCTCAAGATCTTGTCCAAATGTATACGTTTTCGGAGATATTCAATATCTTTACACACATAGAAATGTGCAGAAAATATTAGAAACACCTCTGCAGTAAATGTTCTCCATTTGACAGAGGCAGTCATATACAGTATGTGTCTTGTTTGAATATTTTACTAGAAGTGAGTAGTGGACAACTGGAATTACACAAAGAACATGACATAGTAGAATAATGTGTTAATTTTCTTTCAGGGGGAATTTGAGAGAAAAAAATAGCACGTAGGGTTGAGGCCAAATGTGTGTGTCAAGGTGTGACATTAAAGAGAACTCCTACATATAAGTGCTTACAGTTCGTGAGCAAGTGAGTGACTTACAAGTGAATGTCTGCAAGTATCTTCTGTGTGTATCTGTGTGTGTGTATTCTCTGCATTCCCAGACAACACTGCAGCCACATCATTAGCCACATCCTCTGACTCCAACCTGGACGTCGGATCAGAGGAATGGAATTAAGTCGGGAGCAGATTAGTCATTATCCAAATAACGACCTCGCTCAGCAATGGCTGTGCGATTTCCCCTTCAATAAGAATTGGTGATGTGAGCTCCACTGAGGCAGAGGAGATGAGATTCTGCTGTGAAGTGAAACGGTGAAGAGAGAAATACCCCTGCTGTAGCCCTGTGAACAAGAGGACAAAAAAAAAACTCTGCTGCAAACAGGGATGAGGATACTTTAATCTTAATGATGATGGGTAAAAAAAAAATTTGAGGAAGAAATCTGAGCTGCTGCTGCCACACGAATGAAATGTCACATGGTTTAATCTAATTATTAATAAGTTACAGTGGTAATGAGCGAATTTTCATGGAGTTACTGCAGTATGAACAAGAACTGGGCTTCCTTCCAAGGACTAGAAAAGCTTAATGTAAATGTCAGGTTTTATGCTCACTCGAGGTAAAACGAAAGGTCTGCAGGTTAAAAAAAACCTTTTTGAGGTGTTCTGTGTAAATCGTGACCTCCCAGTGAAAAAGAAACGTACATGTTGTCTCTACCAAGTATAATGCTTCAGTGTAGCTGCAGTCGGAGCCTTACAGTATGCAAAGTGCATTCCATGATTTCCATCTTGAAAATGAAAGCATGAAATATCACTTACACTATCCGACACGAAAAGCACGATAACAACTTGCCAAATAGAAATCAGTTCTTGAAAGTCTGTGTGGAAATTCAATTTATTTTCTTCAACGCCACTGATGGAAACACACCTAATTTGCATTTTATTTTTTCCTTGCATTTCAAAAATTCACTTAAAATTCCCTTCACTTCCCACAGCGACTGCCTGACATTTTTCTTGCAGTTTCTACACTTCTTAATGCATAGATATAATAGAGCTGCATTGAGAGGGTGTGAAAGCTTGCCAAAGCCGTGCGTTGGAGGCCCTTTTTCTGTCAAAACTTCACAGCCGAGCAGCATTCAACATTCATAGTTTTTTTCTCTGATGTAAGTGCAAGATACCTCAGCCACTACAGACTTTGAAGATCTGATCTTGCTATTGCAAAGAATGTAAAATATGAAAAAAGGCCTTTCAGGTCTGTATGTGCTAATTTAGACTCTGTCACACACTGTATGTTTTAGATCTGGTATGTGGAGTTTAGGGAATCTCTGTATTCCCTGTCTAATGCTTAATTTAAGAGCAATGTGGTAAGGCAATATTTGAGCGTTTGAACCTGTCAATCATCCTAGTTACAGAAAGTACAAATTACAATCCAGCTTGTATAAGTCTGTCAAGCAAGTTACCAATGGACAAATTAGAATATTAGGCTATTTTTTATGTGGAAAAGCCTCAAGATTTGTATTTTTCCTTAGTTAGTGTAGTGCCATCCAAGGTACTCAGAGCTCGGAGCTGTGCCATCACTGTGCTGCATTTCCCAGAGATCATCTGTCAATCTAACAGTGTTGCGGTACAGTGACTAGGCATCACGACTCTATCATGGGACTCCTGATTTCCAACTGTTTGTCTCGAGGGGACCGGGACTCTCTTTGCCCTGATAATTAGGCTGAATTAAGTTGGTCTTTGGGAAAAAAAACATTTTTAAAACTGATCATAGTGAAATTTGCTGCCAGGGCAGAATTAAGGTAATGGTTGGATAAAGGTTGGATCACTGCTCTAAATGGAAACTGCCTTTCTCTTCCTCTCTCTCTCCATCACAGCAGCAGTAGCGAGGAAAAGCACAGCTGCAGCCTCTCAAAGCAATAGACACTCTGACAGAATGGCAGAGCTCAGACGCCTGCATAGATTTCCTGTAGATGAAGTTTTATTTTTTGGTGATGAAATCTGAGAGCTCACCACCATCTTGCGAATCTTGAGAGCCAGAAAAATCCAACTATATGCAACGGGGAAGCCTGGGTGGAGCTGAGGTGGGACAAGCAAGCAGCAACCACCATGGCTTAGTGTTAAAAACAGCCTTTTTAGGCATCTGTATTATCTGTATCTGACGAAATAGGTAAGCTTCATTTTTAATGAATACAGCTGTCCAAACCTGCTGTGTAGCGGTACACCCTCATACGTGTGCAACTGTGAACTGAAACATATTTTCACACTTCTAGTACACAGCAATATTGTGGCTGAACGAATCCAGTGCCAACACTGACGAATCACTAAACCTGCTGCTGCTGCTGCGCTGCTGATGTGCTGCCCTCATGACGTGGCCTGTGTGGACAAAGACACCTGTCCATCAAACATAACCTGCTGTCAAACATATTTCTCTTTAAGCCTTAATATCTTCTTATAAAACATACAGCTACTGAAACTAAAATGTGTTAACTTTTTTCACTGAGTTCAGATTTGTCCCCTTAACTTAAATACAGTGGAATATGATGCTGGAAGCCATTCAGGGGATCCCCTTAAATGGATGCAGCCAACTACAGGTGTGAATGTACACTCCATACTAAGACACTCTAGCCTCACAAACACCAAAACTGAAGGTGCATTTAAGCACTCTTAAAGTAATTTTGTCTACCACTGGGTCGTGACCTAAAACTTTTGACAAAGTGGTATACATCAGTGGCAAATTCAGGAAAATTCCCATACAGTAGATATAACCATACAACTTCCACGTAAAGCCCTGCGATTAACAAAATTATGCAATATTAAGAACAAACAGTGGACATCCTGTTCAATGGTTCTTAACCTGGGAGCCCAATGAGAGTATGTACAAGAATAAACTATTGTTGGTTCGGTTAGTCTGACAATCTATGGGATAACTCAATGTTATCAAATATGGGTCGATAGCCTGTGTATCAATTTGGGGGTCCTTGACACCAAAAAGCCGGAGAACCACTGGGTCTAGTTTATGTGATACATTCACCAGTGACTAATGATCATATGAACACAAATCAACTCATTTAACAACTGACTGGCCTGCAATTACTTAAGAGGATTGCAAACAATATGATGGCTATAGAAAATAAGGCTACATTACTCTCTCCATCAGAGGAACCTTTAACATAGGATGGCTCTTGTCAACTTGTCAGGACATTAACAGTCTAGAGTGCAGACTTTGAAGGGTGTGACCCCTAAATTGAGACGCAGCATGAGTTTCCTTAGAGCCAGCATTCAACAGAAATAAGACATTTCCGCATTTTTCATTCTAAAGCATCTCCACATTGGCTGCAACATTAAGCTGAGATGGCTGCTACTTGAGTTCTTCTTCAATTCATTCAAAACAAACAAACAGAAAATGCATCATTTCCTGTGCTGCAGATGACTTCTCTGCAAAAGACCCACATTACCAAACATTAAGAGTTCAGAACAGCGGATATAACAGCCCTCGTGAACTGGGTTTTTCTCATGAATCACTGCTGTCGAGGCACACTGTAAAACCAATGTTTGTGACCAAGCCAGTTGGTCGCAAGGTGTTTAACAGAGCAACAGAGGACACAAACAGACAAATACAGCAAGTGACTGTCACTCGGTCCGTCTATCTGTCTGTCTTTTTGTTTGTCTCTCTGCTGTCTGTTTCGATTTGTTTGTGGCTGTGGATCACTGCGTCTCTCTCTGTCTTTCCCTTTCCCTCTGTCACTCTCTTTCCGCTCATCCTTTTTTCAGTCTGTAGGCGTGTCTGTCGGTCTCTGTCAATCACTCTCTGCTGCTGCTGTGTGTATGTGTGTGTGCACGTGTGTATATGTTTTTTTTTGTTTTTTTTTTACTCGTCTCCCACTGTCTTCATCTCTCTATCTCTGTGCCCTCTCCAGCTCATGTCTCCTCTCTCTTATCTTCCCCCGTCTCGCTGTCACTCTGTCTATTTCAATCCGTCTATTTATCTGTTTATCTCGATCTGTTTTGGCTCATTTTTTTCTCTTCGAGGTTGTGGCGCTGCATTTCGCGTGCACAGACGCACACACACGCACACATGAACACACGCACCCACCAGCCTGCCTTCCTTCTCTGGGCTCCACGGGGACATATAAGTGGGACAAGGGGGGAGAGAACAAACAGATCAAACTTCAATCTAGGCTTTTCACTCTTTCCTCCTCCTTCTACGAAACCCTCCAACCCCTGACACACACACACTTTCTCTCTCTCTCTCTTTCTCCTCCTTCTCCTCTTTCGCTGCACTCCTTCTTCCCCTCTTCCTCTTCCTCAA
Source organism: Morone saxatilis (assembly GCF_004916995.1). Taxonomy (NCBI): domain Eukaryota; kingdom Metazoa; phylum Chordata; class Actinopteri; family Moronidae; genus Morone; species Morone saxatilis. The sequence continues at coordinate 4,459,197 of NW_023339796.1, read as the reverse complement.
TACATACTCACTTCTTTGCCCAGACCCAGCAGCCTGTTTGGCAGGGTCGGCTTGTTTCAAACACACACGCACACACGCAACCGCTGGTACACATGTACACACAAACACACACAATTTGAGAGTGGGTGAAATATGCAAAGACTTGAAAACATACACAAACAAGCACACACAGATACAGAAACACATGAGAAAAATTACGCACACACACGAACACACTGCCTTCTTAAATGACTAATTGGCTTGTTGACAGTGAAATATTTAAAATGAACCATGAATTATATAAAGAGACATCGATTGTATATTTGCTGTGTGAATAAAACATGAACATCCTGTGTTTCTTATTTCTCTTGCGAGCTCTTACCGCCCCTCCCCATCTCTCAATGAAATTCAGTTCAATTTAATAAAACTGCCCTTGCATTTGATTTAGAAACATTATATACAGTAAATAATAAAAACAAATACTGAATAAAAGAAAGAAATGATTTTTTAAAAAGAATGATACACAATACATGGGATGAAACAGCTAGTTTCTCTCTCTGTCAGCTGCCATATTCCCTCCACACATCCAGGTCATTGTGTCTCCGTCTGTTCACAGTTTCACACTTTCACACTTTTGCTGACCTCACTCCAGCTCTTTCTCTTTTTTTCTCTATCTTTCTTGCTCTCTTCTCTTTCTCTCTCACTATCTTTCTTTCTCACAACCCACCCTCTCCATTTCTCGTTCACACTATCAAACTATTGTACTGAGTCCAGCAGGTGTCGGGAGACCACAAGTTGGTGTTTTGATATTGAGGTTATAAATACTGAATTTATTTCTTCATATTATGTAATATCTTTAGGGGCACATATAACAGCGTGATGCCTAAGTCAAAGTTGTTGAAGGCTGCAACATACAATGATATTTTAGAACTTTTTGGGAGAAGGCTTTTCCCTGATTGAGCATCATATGTCAGGTTAATAAAGAAATGGTTTTTGCAGTTTGGTGTCGAAGAACTTGACTGACCAACACAGAGCCCTGACCTCAACACCTTTGGGATTAACTTGAAAGTCGCCCAACATCAGTGCACAACCTCACTAATGCTCTTGTGGCTCAATGGAAGCAAATCCCTGCAGCCTGGTTCTTGAGGAAAACCTTCCCAGAAAAGAGGCAAAAGAGCTGCAGTTTTCTAATGCCCATATTAGTTACAAGTTGGTGTGATGTTTGAGCATCCACATGGTTTTAGTCATGATATAGTGTATGTGGCAATACTTTTAGCCTTTTTGTTGTCTTTGGCATCTGTTAAACATAATTTTATGTAAAACTGAGACTGTCCTCCAGCAAGTGTCTTAAAACAACATATGTTTAGGTCCGAGGCCCTCCAGGGGTTGTAGTAATTATGACGGGAGCAAAGGACAAAGTCAGAAGATGTTATTATGGACCCACAGTCTGCGTAGGCAGGAGGTCAGGGTGGATGGATGGATCAGCAACACAGTGGATTTTAACACAGGAGACAACTGTTTGTTTTCTGTTTACTGATAGTCAAAGGTTGCCGGGTTATTTTAACTTTGATCACGATTGTTCACAACATGACAACAAAGCTCCCCTAACCTTAAGAACTTATTTGAAAGTCAAACCAGGATCTTTCTGTTAACCTCACCACACCATTTTATGTGCCTAAACCTAACCAAACCTAAATTTATTTTAACGGTTCAAAATAAACCGGCACAGACAAGTGATGTCGTCCTGCAAATTTGGGGTGTCAGATTTTAGGAGGAGACAAGCAAAATATGTTGTCATTGAACTTGTTGGTAAAATTTCAGCAATACTTTTTTAATCTTATGTTCTATTAATTCACTTTGGGAGCATGAACTGGTCATTTGTGGACACAATTTTATATAGCACTAAATTTGTGACAGAGGGCTGTACAGCATATGACAGGCTCTGCCCTTAGACCCTCAATTAAAATAAGGAAAAACTCAAAAAACCCCAGACAACTATCTCTCTCTCTAACTCTCTTTGCCTTCTAGTCTTTTTCTCTCATTTCTCCCTCCTTTCCTCCGTCTCTCTCTGTTCAATCTCTCTCCTATCTACTCCTCTTTTTCTGTTTTCTCTCCCTCCCTCATTTCTCTGGAACAGTTTTAATTAGCCGGTAGCCTGAGGTCAACCTCTGCTCCTCCGCATTAGAACACACATACACACTCACACTGACACACAAGCGTACACATATACATACACTTGCTATGTGTGTGTGTGTGTGTGTGTGTGTGTGTGTGTATGTGTGTTATGACCAGCAGAATTGATTATCTCCACTTTATCCCAACAGCAGATACGTGTACTGATTCCTTTTTTAATGTTCAGACTGGAAGAGTTTGAACTTCCATGATGCCGGGCAAGAACATGACATGAAGTGTGTGTCATGATGTGTGTGTGCGTGTGTTTGCGTGTGTGCATTAAGATTGTGAAGCATTTGAGTGTATGTAAGTCTCTGTGAGTGAGCTGTGTTTGTGTGTATAGGTGAAAGTACATTGGAGGATGTGTGTATATGCAAGTGTTTGTGTGTAAAGTGCAAGTGTGTACCACATGTGTAATGGCGTGTGAGTGTATGCATTCCTGTATGTGTGTGTGTGTGCGTGCGTGCGTGCATGCATGTGTGTGCAGACTGCAGTCCCCTGGAGGTTCTCGCGACATGCGACATTAGCAGTGACACAGAAAAGATGCATCAGTTCCATTTCTTGTTACACACACACATACACACACATTCACATAGAAACACACTCTATTCAACCACCTCCCCTTGAAAAAAAAATCCTGGACTTCTCTTCCAATTTGATGAATTTTTCATTTGGTTTTTTACTCTAAAATCATCAGTGAGAAAAATCGTGTTTTTGTGACCGACTGCTGCAGGGAGGAGGGAAATGAAAGCGATCTCTGTGGAGTTGAACTGGAGGATTCACTTTTTAAAGGCAGCTCTTGGCTTTCAGACGTGGAGCCGTGGGACGACTGTGTGTGTGTGCACTTTACACATGTATATGTTTTTGTGAGAGTGTGTGCTCTATCTGTGTGTATTCATGTGCTTTGTTGTTTGCGCACCCATAGTGTGCACACTTGTTTTTCTGTGTCTGCTTATCAGTAAATGTATCTCCCTCAGTGTCTATGCATAGTTCAGTGTGTTCAAATTTGTGTGTGCATGTGTGTGTTTGTGTAAAAGAGACAGAGACAGAGAGAGACAGGGCAGAAGGTTTTTCATTAGACAAAGTATGAAGGAGGTGGAGGAAGATGCGGAGGAGGCTGGAGGGAGGAGATCCCAGTCACAGGACTATCAGCAGGGAAGCAGCACCTCGGACCTTCCACACACACACTCATATAGTACACACACATATACACACAAAAGGAGCTGTGCAGCATCATGTGTGTCCACATGAGACAAAGAAAACAAGTTAAATGTTCCATATTATACACTGGGTCTTTTGTTTGAGAGTGTAATTTACCTTAACTAGCTGCTGTATGTTCAAATGTTAATTAAAAATAACTCATTGTCTCGTGTTATCATTAGTGTCTGAAAAGCAGCACAAGACAGTTGGCCTGGTTTTCTACTGAAAGTAGCAATAAAACAATGTAAAAGTACTCTGTGACAAGAGATTACAGTGTAAGTAAAAGTATGGTAAAAGTGATGTATTTATTTCCGTGTTTAATTACTGATTTGTCAAAAGTCCACTTTGAACACCAGTGGTGCTGTCAAGCGTTGTTTTGATGAGCAGGTCTTAATATTGTTTGAATCCTGTGCTTACACACCACAAGTACAGGGGTAATGTGACATTGAGGGCAGTAATGCATTTGGTGGTGCCGTCAAAGGTAACATTACAGCAAAAAAAAAAGAAGGGAAAAGATTTTGTGTATTTTAGTCAATTTATTAGGCCATTAAAATGTTGTCTGCATTAGATATCACTCTAGAGGTTCTCCTTTGAAAAAGAAAATCTTACTCTAAAAATCATAAATCATATCATAAAAGACTATAAGTAAAATGGCATGTTATACTCAACACATAGAAGTACTACAAGCCAGTTTTGTGTTGCCCTGATCACTGCATATTGACACAAAGTGGGCTCACATGTACTTTATCTCTTTATCTCATTTCACAACGCTTTTTCTCCAACGCTCAAACAAACCTGTTCCAGTGTTTACCCACAAACCCTTTCACATACAGTACACACTCGAATACACTCTCACACACACTCCTAGATATCAAACACTCGAAGATATGAATCACAAATAGCTCACTTCCTCTTGCGGCCCGAATGAGCATCACGCTTCAATCAGAAACATCAGAATAAAGGCAGGTTTTGTTCTTGCGCTCTATCCAACAAAACACACAGTCACAAAATCAACTGTTCACATCCTCTGGGGAGACAACAGTGAGATCTGCTTGTGTATCATTTACAGTATTATAGTGCATGTCAGTATACATTTTGTTCATGTGTACTGCCTGGTGCTAAGTAACCAAGATTTTCTACTTTTCTAAACCAAAACTGGATGTAAGACAATTTAACCTCATTAATTCTTGATATTGGCCACATACATTGGCCTTTCTTTCAACTATGAAGAAATGTGTATATATTCTTTATATGCTTGTTCCAGCACTTTGCTGAAGCTCTGTGGTGCACATATTGAGTAATATATTCAAACCCAAGATGCAGTGTTTTTATGGTGGCACTGTTGCATCAGATACAAATACTCTTGCTGTCTGGTGCATCATTTATGCACATTTCTACAAAATTTAAGCTGAAATATTTGGTATCCTTGGAAACTTTGGGATCTGCGGTAGAATTTGAAATAATTATAGGGCTAGGTAACTTTGTAAACATGGCTCCACTTGCAAATGCAGCAAGTTTAAGAAGCCAAAATCCTAAATTAAAAAAGAGGATGGCGAAACAAAGTATTAGAGCTAATTCGTTTTCTGAAACTAGGCGGTGTAGTAGCACATGACGATATACGATAGGAAATGTGTCTGTGTGTGTCAAGGCGATAATACAACATGAAGAAATATTAAAACACTTTAAAACCATTTACTTCTTCATGTGAAACAAAGGCCCTCCTCGCAGACTCCGCTTTGACCAGATATCTCTGAATGCAAAGAATCGGTTACAACCAGGATCACTGTGCATCCATGGCATTTGTTCAAGGCTTGCCCAAGTCTCATTCTGACTCATCTTGGCCTGAATCCTACTAGGAAATTGTTACGGGGCTGCAGCAATGAGAAAAAAATTCACTTTCTCCTTTCCTTCCGAGCAGGAACAGCTATAGTATCAGTGCAGCTACAAGACAATGAAATGGGTTTGCTGAAAAACTGCATTTTAATTCAAGGTTAGCTGACACAGGTAAATGGCAAAATATTTTCTGTTTGAAAAGAAATGAGCAAATGGACCCTTGAAAAATGTATAAAACTAAAGTTATTTAATGGAGAAGCAACACAGTAAAATCCTAAGACACTGTGAAACTGTGAGAAATTCACTTATTTGAAATGTCTCACACTGATTTTGTGTAATAAGAATAGTCTAATTTGTTTTTAATGGATATTTCCTTGCAATGAAACTTTTCATTTATCAGGGTGCAGTTGCTTTTAGGGATGTACTGATTGACACAGATACTGACCTTTTTATGTGGATGGGCCAAATGTCTGAATACAGTTTTGTGACTGATAAACAAACATGCGTAACTCTACCACTGATACTGCACCACTTCCATGTGCTCTACAATAAATGCATATTAATGTGAAGGGTGTAATTGGCCTTTATTTAATTACCACCGATTTATAAAATGACTTTGATGTTTCTCTGTAGATTTTTCGAATTGTGTGTCAGGTTGGTTTTGAAACTTTTCACAGATGGATTACATCTTCATAAAGGAGAATAACCCAGGAAAGGACGACTGACTTAACATCTTCTTCTTAACAATTAACTTTTAGCAGCTTGGAGGAGCTACGTGCTTTGAATAGAAGCATGTAATTACAACGAGGGAATTTCCATGTGGACACACAGAGGACAGTGAATGCAGCATCAGCTCTTATCTTTGTTTATCACAGCGGCTTAGTGCTGCTTGTAAGGTACTCCTACAGCATGAACTGTGTGTGTTACATGACAGACAATAAGGTGATGGTGTGTCTGTTGTTTTGAGGTTGAGCCATTGTAGTGACGCCATTTCATAACCCTTACTATCTAAATCTAAAAAAAATATCACAAGCCTAAAACAAGTTGTATTTATGAACAATTAAATATAGTTACAGCCTTGCATTAACTTTTTATAAAATGTTTCTAAATTTTAATTAGTTCAACAGAATGGATAACAGATTTTACATTACGGGAAAAAGAGTCTATAACACATATAAGAGCATGGTAATGGATTGGTACTTGGCATTGGCCAATACCCTGAATCAGATGGATCGGTGCATCTCTAGTTGCTTTCTGCCTTGCACATATCATTATTTTAACTAATGCTGGATTTGTAGGATGCCTAAAATTGAAACTACACTCCTCAAGATCACACATTTAGATTTTTAGTTTGAGCAAAAACTCACATTTGTGCTTCTTTCTAGCATCATTACATCATGCAGCCATGTGAAAGACAGCCTTGATCTCCTGAACAGTTTCTGGAGCTAATAAAACCAGCCCTGTTTTGAGCCCAATGAGCATTTCTGAGGTTATGTACTTGCTTTTCTAAAAATTTAATAAACTCAGAAGTTATGTAATTGTCTCAGCTCAGAAGGGGCAGGGGCCAGAGAAAATGGCCTGCCCTCATTTTAAATGCAAAAAAGACATGCACAGTCATTTTGTCCCTCTGGCCTTCCTCACACTGTGTATTTTCCACATTGAAATGAGTGAAACAGAAAAGTTAAGGAAGTCTGGTCAGTGTTGTTTTGAATTCATGCTATTTTTGCTTGTATTTCTCATATTTTTGGACATTGCAGTGTTCTTCCCACCATAGATGGTACCTTTGATGAGTTGATGACTATTTGTGTTGATCAAATTAAAGCCTCTTAGTGTATAAAGTTAAAGTCTCAAAAAAGTAATATAAAATTGAACATAAATGACCGAATAAGATAAAACCATTATGATTTGAAAGGGCCGTGCATGTTTAAGAAACAATGGGTAAGGACTATTGCTAAAATGCTTCAAGTTTGACTGGTGATACGCTTTTACAAGATACAGCAAAGGTACACTGTCCTGATATTATACTTTCTTACTGTCATCAAATACCTTGGAAACACCAACTTTGTGTTAGCCTGTCAGCATTGTTCGACTTCCGTACTGTGTGGCACTCAGCATCAGATAGAGTTGAGAAATATTTAACAAAGGAGTAAATTGGGAATTTGTTGGGGCCTTTTTTTCAGCTGTGGATCAATACACATTTAGTGCTCTATGGGTATTTCCAGCAGCAGGATGGTGTATGTGGGATCAACTAACACTACACTGCCCATGTACATGTTAATTAAGGAACATGTCACAGTTTAATAATGATGCTCACTGATGTGTTTTTAATAGTTTTTGGGCAATGGCTATAAAGTCAAGACTCAGTAGGATCTGTCCTATTACACACATACAGAACATCACAAGCCTTATCTTTTTTAGATGTGTGGAAGACTTTTATGTCAACTTATTATCCTTTAGCGAGAGTGTTGTAAACCCTTGCAATTTCTAGATCAACAAAGGGCGGATGTAATATGAGGCTCTGCCTTGACAACTTAAGAACAAACATGGAGGCCATCAGAATGTTAAGTGCTGCCTTGTCTAACATTAACTCCATTTTCAAAGGTCAGGACCACAGTTGAGGCGGTGATGAATCGAGCACTTCATTCCTTCGCTTATAAACCCCCCTTTCTATCTCTATCTGTCTTTATGTATGGTGGTCTAATCCTTGCCCGACCCCCCTCTTCTCCTCTACCTCTCCTCCTCCGTTTCCTGTATTTCTCTCTCATTTCTGTCGTTTTCTCCCCTCCCCTCCCCTCTCTTTGTGGTTTTCTCTGGCCACTTAATGGAATGCATGGCATTTCCTCCCTCACCCCCTCGTTCTTCTTCTCCTTCTTTCCTCATCCCTCTCTCCATCCTTTCTCCAGCCCCCACCTTCTGTAATGAAATGTAAACTTTGACATTTGTCAACTTAGTCTTCCCATCAACAATTTGCAGCGTCCGGGAGTGGAGGGTTTACTGTAGCGTGACGTCTCTAGGCTAAATCGCCACTTGCAGTGAGCCCTGACCAATCAACTGTTCTCTCAGTTTATTTGATCTTTCTTTCATTCCTCAGTGTTTCCATTGGTTCTTTGATTATGTTGCACTTCTTTCTTTCTTTCATGCATTATTTGTGCTTGTTCTTTCTTTCCTTCACTTTTGTTCTACTTTGTCTCTTTCAATCCCCCTCTGTGTTGCCTGATAATCTCCTTTTCCTTCTTCAACCACTCTTTCCTTCTGTCTCCCTTTAATTCAATTCTCTGCTGACTGATAATCTGGTTTTTCTTTTTTTTCTGCCACTGAGCACCCTCGTTTTCTCTCACTCTCTCTTTCATTCTCCAAGTTCATTGATAAGGTCTTTTGCCCTCTCCCCCCCTCCCCTCGTATTTCATATTCCAGTCCTCACAGCTTGAATCAATAGCGGTTTCGCAGCTAATTCCACAGCTCTACATCAATACCCAAAGGCTCCAGTCTCCTCTATCACCCCCCTGCCTGCCTACTATGAATATTCAAATGCGTATTATAATAAAGTGGTTTTTCTAAATGCATTAGCACTCGGAAGNNAGGGGGGGGGGGGGGTTCAATCCAAAATGAAATTTTGAAGGAAGTGACAAACACGTAATTCTCAGAGACAAAGATGATGTTTTATAAGGGATGATCGGTTAGTTTGGCATTTGGATTCTCTTTATTTAAAAAATGATAATATATATTTTTTATTATTAGTTAAAACTACAGGAGAGTCAGAACAAAGCAAGGCCAGAGTGTACCACTGAGAGCTTAATTAAGTGGATTTCTACATGCATTACCAAGCAAGAGATGGGTTTCATTTCAAAAGTGTGATTTGGAAAAACTGGCACGCACCCTTACAAAGTAACAGCATAAAATTAAAACAAATGATGTTAGTTTTAAAGGAAAGCTAAGAAGGCTGGTTTTTCTTATTTAAAAAAAAAGAATCATATAGGTTCAAGGTTTTTGATACTTAAGAGATTCAGGTAATGTTTGTAATTTTGAATTCACACTGCTTCTGAAAGGACAAACCAGGGCCAGCTTATACAACCAGAGCCAAAGACATGGCTTTCTTTCTTTCACCCCCCCTTCCTTCTTTTTTCTATCCTCACACATTTTCTCTCCCTTCTTCTATCCCTCTATTCATCCCTTGCTCTCCCCAGCAAATCCAAAAGTTGTGTCGCCATAGCAACAGCTGCCGTCTGCGAAAATTACCTAAATCCCTCCCTTTTTTTTCACTGTGTGTTCCCAGTGACATTCAATGGATACTGTTTTGATGTGGGAACACACAACCGAGTGTGGGGGGGGG
>NW_023339796.1:4444888-4449583 GCF_004916995.1 Morone saxatilis | reverse complement strand
TAAACAAACAAACAAACTGTAAACAAAGAAAGACAAGCCAAGGGCACACAAACACCCAGCGGTAGACGGACAAAGAGAGAGAAGCAGACAGACAGACGGAGAGACTGACCCAGTGAGACCGGGCAGCATGTGAAACAGGTAGCAGGCAGAGAGGAGACAGACATGTGTCACCATGGTAACACTGAAACCAGCGAGTAAAGGAGAGAGGGAAAACGAGAGGTGGTGGTGGTGGTGGTGGTGGTGGTGGTTAAGAGGGAGGGAGGGAGATATAGGAAGCATGCCGTCCCCATGGTAACACAAACGGAGGGATCCTGAGAGAGGAAGCGAAGCTGACACACACACACACACACACACACCCCTCACACAATAGCAACACAAAAGGTACATTAAGAAAGTGTGAAACCTCGTTCCCGGCATCCATCTCCGATCTCTGTGCAGTGCTACAACCTGATTTACATCGCCATGTTTATGTTATAGGATGTGTTTATGGTAAGCCTGAGCATGCTTCTACGTGGCCAATTAGTGCCTCCAACACGCCATTTATGATTCTCCGACTTTGCCAACGAGCTGCAGTTTTATCTCTGTGATGGAGAAGACATGTAGTTGTGGAAAAACCCTGACGGATGGTGAAAATTATTACAGCTTGCAGCATTATTCTTGGTTGGATGGCGTACAAGGCAATCTGTTGTCTTATCATGTGTGTGAGACAAGGCCAGTTTCCAGGATCATGGCTGAGCCAATTCGGCAAAGACAATCACATTCAATTGAGATAAAGCCTCGGTGGAAATCATGTAGCTGGGAAACTTCCCCAGAACGCTTATCAGACGCTAGTAATTACTCTTCAGCAAACACGCCAGCAGATTTGCAACTATTGTACCACTTAATCAGAGCATTGTGAAAGCAAAAAGGCTTGTGGCAGAATGTGACGAAATGAGTCAAGTTGCTTGACCTGAATGTGCTGCTGACTACAGTGACTGTCATTGCCAGGAAAAGAGTCACTAAACACAGCCTGCGGATTTACACTGAGAGCTAGTAGTGGCAGCATGGTCTCATTGAGCCCACTGTCATTGAACAGAACAGAGCATGGGAAGCAGCACAGAGAGCTAGCAGCTAATGGCTAACCAGCTACTCCAGTTGGCACTTAATGCTTTCAAAACTCATCAAGAGCGGCTATATGAGCTTGGATAGACATATAACTTTGTGGAGCATTAAAATGCTTTTGGACAGCACTATTAAAAGTTAATTTGTCGCATAAGTAGTTTTGCTCTTTGTTTTATTTATGAAAAAATCCATCTTAACAAACATCATCAGCATTCACAGAGCTTGCATGCTCTTCAGAACACAGATTGTTACTGCAGGTATCATTGAAAATTCCCTCTTTCCCAGGCGTATTTACCATTGTGTTGGGTCATTAATGCATGCTCAACTCATAATTACTATATTTCCAACAGCACTTTAAGGCAGCATAATTGCAGTGTGCGGCAGATGGCTGTTGGCTAACTGGCTTGCAGTTATGCCTAATGGCTATTTGCTATCGGTGTAAAACAGGCTAATGGTTCGCTGGCCAGCAGCTATAGCTTAAAATAGACAGCTGTCCTGTGTGGGCTCAGCCAGAATTGAAATGACTATGTGCTCCTCATTATCTGCTGTGGTGAATTCTCCACACAATCATTGTCCATAGAAGCAAAAGACAAAGTGATAAACGTGTCTTTTCTGTCTGATGGCTGAGTATATAGCATAACTGCAGTTCAAAGCCAGACTGTGTGGATGTTTATAGGCAGCACGCTTCACAAAAGAAATTCATGCTGTTTTTGTCTGCAATTTTATCTTCCAATTCAAGAGGGGAAAGAGGGGGAGACGGAGAATGTATATTCCCTTTCAAACAAGGAGACTAATTACAAGGGATTAAGTAATTGCATGGGGAATAGTCAAGAAATCTTTCTCAAAACCATTTGTTCCAAACCCCATTAATTTCACCCTGTTCCTTCTAGTGTAGAACGGGTTGACTTTATGTAAGCTGTTTCAAAGGACAAATCTACAAGATATTTTCCGTGCTGTTAAGAAAACAGAAGTTCATGAAGTCAAAGGCAAAGAAAGCTTCAAATGTGGAAGACTCAGATTCAATTGAGGCTGAAAAGTCATGCACCCACACTCTAACTTTACAGAGGATGTATTTTATGTTGGAAAAAGTTTGATGAAAGTTCTACCTTTTTAATAATTTAAAACAAAATAATTCTTAGGCTGCTGGTGTGCTTTGCAAAAACTCTTTTGAAAAGTTTATATAAATGTTTAAAAAGTGTGAGTTAGAATCGCTTGTTTATACATTTTTAAGTTACACTGTGTCAAGGTCTCAAAGAAGAAACAACGTACGATAAGAAACACACAGAACACATACTGGTTCAATGGCAAGCTATTATAGTATAGATGGATAGCATTAAATCAGTAAGATTAGCTAGTAACGCTTTCCCATGCAGGGTCATGTCCGGACTTTTTTGACTGGGATGGCATCAAGCATGTGTCTCATCTTTCCAGTCTTTCCAAATTTCTGCAATTTCAATACTATTATAGGAACCCAAATAATCCGAAATAAATGACTATAGGCCAAAATAACATATTCATACCACAGGCAAAAAACGCCATGTTTTTTTGCCCAAAACTGCATGGGATTAGCATAAAATGGGCATTTTGACAAAGGGAGATTCTAGGGATCCCTTTGAAAATGGCCATGCCAGTTTTTCCATCGCCACAATGTAGCCTAACTTTGAAACATTACTTAGATCCATTCCTGACATGCTAGCATGACTTAGTTTGTACCAATGGATGCGCTAGGTCATCTAGTTTAATATGATACCAGTATATATACTAGCTTTAAAACAAAGTTTGAGAAGAACTTAGTGTGGACAATCAGTGCCACCCCAGAGGAGGGGCCTGCGCACGCCCCTTTTCCCATATAGTTTAATATCTGCATTTGAATCGGAATAGCAAATCCCAAAATGCATATAAAATTACATGACTGTGGTGCTGATGAACATTTTCGCTCTGCAATGCTGTGCACAATAGACAAGGAGAGGCTTACAGGTGCGAATAACATATCAAGATGTCTTTATATTGACTTTATTTTAAGTCTATTTTACTAGGTTACCAAGGAGACTGACCTTTTAACCCTTATACAGTACTTACACTTTTGTCATGGAAACTCTTACCAGAAGAAGCAGACGCCATATACTAAATAAAATCAGAGTCAAGTTCAAGTACAGTCAGTGCTTTCAGTCTCATCTCACAATCATTCAGTGAATGCAACATACTCTGGTGGCATATGACGCACATCACAGCACCTGAAATTTTTTACTTTTTATGTAAGACACACCTGTCAAGTCAACACCCACATATCCATGGATACGTGTCGCCATATCAAGACTTTCCAGCACTGATGCACGTCAACTGTATGGAAAACAAGCATTTTATTTTAATGTTTACTCCCAGTAGACCATCCAGGCTACTGTACCCACTTGTTCTGTCTGGATAGCATGTCTGCTATCAAATGACACTATCCTACATGAATATCCGAAAAACATTTTTGAATTATTTCCACACATTGCACATATTCTTTACACTGGGAATATTTTGCACATTCCTTGCTGAATATTTTGCACATTCCATCCTCTTTCTTTCTCTGTTTCAAATACTGCACTGCACTTTTTTCATTTTTTATTTTTTTTAAATATTTTTTTTTATTGCATTTTTTTCCATTTTATATTTATGATTCTTGACTTTCGTGGTACTTGTTTTTTCTCTTTTCTCTTACTATTTTATTGTTATGCACCAAGATACCATTTTATTGTGAAACCTCTTCTTTGTCCGTCTTTTTCATTAGAAATGTATAAGGGTTCATACATTTTACATACTACACATGCACACTAATATTGCAAACACTCAGGTTTCTATACTCAGTGTGTAGGATAAAGAATTTGGACATTTCCCCCTCCCACATGACCCATGTCGACTCTTATTTTGGATCACCATGTAGCTTCAGTGCTTTCGAGGGAAACAAATCGAGGCCTCTTTGGTCAGAGCTGTCTGAACTCTGGGACTCCCAATCAATCCTCTCCCTCTTTCTCTGTCTCCCCCTCTGTGTTTCTCATTGCTCACTCGCCCTCTTCACACAGTGATGGAGGTCATGTGTGGTCAAGAGCTGAGAATGGACAATCAGGCAGCAGCCATACCCACCATTATCACTGCAGCTCATATCTCTCTCTCTCTCTCACTCTCTCACTGCCGGCTCTATACAGTGCAGCCATATTACCCTGCTCACTCTGTCTTTATCTCCCATTTACAGTGCTGAGCAGTACAGCAATGTGATTACTTTTTTTCCTAACAAGTAATGTAAAGGATTACAATTGAAATTCAGTAATAACATAATAGTTACTAACCCTGGTAACACACTGCTTTGATGTTATGTGGGTGAGCTTGTTTCGTGTCTCACCAGGAGATGGATGGGAGGGATTTTATCAGTTTTGTCTCTGCGCCCTCAGAACAGAACCCCCCATACATTCGTTCAAGAATCACCTGTTTTTGTTCAGCGAAGGGCAAGCTGTAGGCTGGCAGCTCATTAAACCTCACTGTCTTGTTTTCTATGAATACATGAGTTAAATACAGAAGATGTTTCAGCTTCAAAGTGGCAAGAGCCACTGATTC
>NW_023339796.1:4443872-4444867 GCF_004916995.1 Morone saxatilis | reverse complement strand
ATTCTTCTTCTAATAATGTTCCTCAATATACAAACACAATAGTCTCCTGGATTATTTTACAATACTACAGGTTCATTATAAAATTATTTCCATCCGTTTCATTTATAAGAAATATTTTCCAGCAGTTTGGTATAGAGGGTGGCTTTAAATGCTACCTTTCCCATAAGCCTCAGCTGTCCTTGCTATTGAGAAGAAGCCAGCCAGGGGAAGTAATCAAAGCTGTAGAAATAATTGATTGTAGCATTTAGGAACAAAATACTACAGCAAAGTTGCAACCCGGCTAAAGACCTCTGAATCGCTGTTTGCTTAGCAATTCAAATAGGCGATACAATCGACCAATCAAAGCTTTGTAGGCGGATTAAGAATGAAAACATCATCCTCCTCTGTACGTAGCAGGCCACCTAGCTACAACCATAAAATGGCAGCAAGCGTGGATAAATCAACACAGCTGCACGGCGATATTTGTGGAAAACGTAAATTTAACAGCTCCTCGCAGCCTTTGGCGAATGACTTTTTTATTAAAGAACCGCATGTTTTTTAACACAGTAGCTCATCTTTTGCACTGAGTATTCAACCAGGAGAGTTTTATGCCCATTCCAAGTCTTGGAAGTGCTCCAACTGACACTTACCTCACATTGTTTATGCAGAAAATAAACAGGACTTTTACAACCTGAAGCCTGGTGTGCACTTCTCAACTCTATAAGTAATGTAATCACCTTTTCAATGAGTAATGACTCATTAATTCAATCTTTTAATTAACTTGCCCAACACTGCCGATTACCCTTCATTGCAGTCCTGTAAATTCACTCTTTCTTTGCTTATCTTGCCTTTTACATTTTCTCCCTATATGTTTTTTTTAAAGTTTCTCCAAGTCCTTTTTTTCTCCCTCTTCTTCCGTTGCTATGGTAACTCTCTCTCTCTCTATCTCTTTCTCTCCTTCCCTCCCTCTGTCTCTCTGGTGCACCCCCACTTTCCCCTATCTCTCTCTCTCTCTC
>NW_023339796.1:4434339-4443772 GCF_004916995.1 Morone saxatilis | reverse complement strand
TCTCTCCCTCTCTCTCTCTTTCGCTCTCGCTTTGCCTCAATCACAAGCAAGCAGACCTACTCTTTTATTTTATTTTGGCCCTCGCCGTATATTGTGTATTTGCACACACACAAACACACAAACCTTCAATCTCTCTCTTTCTTCATCTCTTTTAGCTGAGAGCTGCACACACACACACACACACACACACACACACAAACAGACACAAGCAACACAGTACCTTTCTTTCACAATAGACACACTTTTTTAACAGCTCTCTTTCTATTTCTCTCAAACACACACACACACACACACACACACCTTGTTGTTTCACTAAGTAGAATATTGCATTGACTTGCATTCATTTCATTTCATGGAGATGGAAATGGTAAATGGACTGCACTTATATAGCACCTTTCTAGCCTTTTGGCCACTTAAAGCACTTAACACTACATGTCACATTCACCCATTCATACACATTCATACACTGGTGGCAGAGGCTGCCATGCAAGGTGCCAACTGCTCACCAGAAACAGAAACTAATTCATTCACACCCCGATGTATCAGGAGGATCAGTATCTTGCTCAGGGACACTTCAACATGCAGTGGGGAGTATCTCCTCCTGATTAGAGGATGACCTGCTCTACCCCCCCGAGCAACAGCCCCATAACCAAAAACCAAATCCTAAATTTAACGATTTACCTTTGAGGACTTAATTTTTGTCCCCTGATTGGTATTTGGTCCTGATAATGTGAGTGTTTGTCCTCACAATATATAAAATTCAATATTCCTTTTTCATGGAAGACATTTTGACAAGTCACAGTAGGAAAAGCACACATGTAAATAATAAAATATCTGGTGGCTGGTAGATGCTTCCTTTTGACTGTCCTGGTATGTGCGTGTTGGTTGCCTGTCATAGTTTACTGGGATGCTTGAAGAGCAGGGAGTCAGTTTTAATTTTGTCATTTATACCCGTGCTTTTTTAAATATTACAAGTCAAAATGTCTGCTGCTGAAAAAGTGCTATTACTAACAACCATGAGCACACACACTGGCCCAAAAATATGAAGTCACGCTCACAGTCTAATCTCCTTTCCAGAACAATGACAAATCTCAATCTGACATAATCTGCACCTGTGACGCCAAGAGGACTGAGAGACAAGCAGCGTGACGTCACCGTCCCCTTACACCACCACCGCTGAGAGCTGCTCACTTATCTCCCCTGCACCCGGGCATATCAGGCTTCACTGAGGGGAGATAGTGTCACCCCCACCACCACCACCTCACCCAACCCTGCTCTCGCCTTCTCCTCTCCTCGCCTCATCGAGCCTCGCCAAGCCGTGCTGAGCACGGGGTGTTATCAGTTCCTGATAGTTATCGACTTACATTAAAACATAAGAGGGGAGAGAGGAGGAACAGGCAGATAGACAGACAGAAGGAGGACGGAAACACAAACAGAGTGGGTGGTGATGGATACCGGCTTTCATCATCTGTAATCATGTTGTCCATCTCCATCTTCACATCGCTGCTTCTTCTTTTATCACCGTTTAAAATCCACCAAAGGAAAAGAAATAAAAGGGATAGAGGGATATATTAAGACTTCAGAAAAAAATGGTTGTGGCGCCCACGCAATAAAATCATTTGGTTACACAAGTTGAATTTCTGATAAGAGAAATAATTTTGGAAAAGCCTCTGTGGGAAAGATTGGAAGGCGCTAAATGTTAAATTAAGTGAAAGTGGAGCCAGTGGATACTGGGTCTGTAGGGTGTATAAAATTAGGATTATGATCGTCACACATTGGATTTTTGAAAGAGAAAGTATTAAATATTACAAACTTTTCCTTTAGCAGAAGCTTCCGTTTGGATAAGATATGCTGTCTTAATAGAATTAGTAACTGCATGGTTACACGAGGATGAAAGGAATGACTTGAAATGTAATGATATAGTAGTGTATATACATTAAATCTAATATGTGGTATGGCAGGGGACCTCAGACTTTTTCTTATACTAGTCCCTGTGTGATACATTAATTTGGTACCAGTACAGTACTTACAGCACTTCAATACCTCACTAAGTTTTTCTGCAAAACCAATTTTTGTTATTGAACAAAAGAAATTAAGGTTCTA
This sequence comes from Morone saxatilis, assembly GCF_004916995.1. NCBI lineage: Eukaryota > Metazoa > Chordata > Actinopteri > Moronidae > Morone > Morone saxatilis. The sequence continues at coordinate 4,441,669 of NW_023339796.1, read as the reverse complement.
AGCCGTCAGCCATGCAAGAGCGTTTCCAAAATCAAATAGTCTAAACTTGTTTGATTTAAAGGAACTAACTGATGAAAGAATAAATAAACAAGATTACCATATCTGACCAGACATTTGATGCGAACCTTCGGTATTTGACAGTTAATCAATTACAATTTTAAGATTAGTTTTTGGGGTATTTTGCTGTTTTCATAGTGTACAGAAGAGTGACGGACAGGAAATGTGGAGAGAAAGAGAGGGGGATGGCATTCAACAAAGGTCCCTGGTCAGATTTGAACTTATGATGCAGTATTTATGTACTGGTATGCATTTTACCATGCAACATGACTGCGCCAGATGTGTTTGTTACACAGAACCATCTGGGAAGTCGATATTGGAGACAGTTTGTAAAAGGACAGGCACTTTCAAAAACTACTTGACAGGTGATGTCCATCAATTCAACCAGTCAGATCAACAAACTATATAATGTGGTCAAACTTTTACAGAAGTCAACATCGTCTCCATCAAAAAAAGCCTTCAGTGCCGTTCTTCTTTCAATGAATAAATGCTCTCCAGTTCTGATATAACAAGCATCTACGCTAACCTCCTGTTTCGAGGACTTCTGACACTCATCGTCCCACACACCTAGCGTTAAACCACACCCATAGCTCATGCTGTAGGTGCCAGTAGTTCCTCATAGGACCCTGATTGGTCCAGTATCAGTGTGTTTTGATACAAACGCATAGTTTAAAGCCAAGCAAGATGGATTCTAGCATGATCCTGCGAGTCCAGCTACCTCATAATGTGAATCTTAACACTTCTCAATTACATGTTTTAGTAAACGCAATCCAATACCTGCCCTAATATTCAACTGTCAAAAATGTAATTTAATAATCTGTCAGTCAATTTATCACTTGTTAGATTGATGACATGGGACGGTGCATCACATTGCTACATAATGTATAGAAGTAGACACACAGACACAAACACACACACACACACACACAAACACAGTTAACTGGCAGCATGCATAATCCAGGGCAAAGACAAAAGGGAAAACCTTGTGATAGCGATCTTGTAATGGATCAGATTGATTTAATTCACTGCGCTGGACAATTTCTCATTCTTAATCCTCAAGATGTCTCTGAATGGATTTTATGTGGGAGGCCCATTCAATTGTTCTCTCTCACCTCCACACATGAGACTCTCAGACGGCGAGCGAGCGAGAGAAAACACAGGCAGACAAAGAAACAGAGAGAGAGAGAGCGGTAGAAACATAAACTACCTCCACACTAAGCTTATTTGATCTCACAGCCCCTTTTTGTTGACATTTTTCCTCATATAGAAGGAAGCACTTTTATGCTTTTGGTGCTTTTATTCTTGATGTCTGCATTTTTCTTTGAAAGCTTCTCCTTGGAGAGGGTGGCCAGTTTGGTTTCTCACTTTCCCTTCCAAAAAAGCTAAGAAGGGTTACTTCCAGCCTTTTATCACTTTTATTGAATACTCATGCAGAGAAGGGAGACCCACTTTATTTATCCTTTGAGGGCTGAGGACTCGTTCGAGGGCGGAGCTTTGTGCATTGCAGCGTGCTGCTTGGAACAGCGGTGAAATATGCTGGAAATGCCTGGAAAACTCCAGGCCCTGATCTCCCAGGAGAGCCCCATCTATAATAGGCCTGGCTGTTTCCCTCTGCTCCCTCGCTGCAACCCTCTCCACACATAAATCTCTGCTCCCCAACCCTGCTCTCCTCCTCCTTCACTCCTGTTAGCTCCCACTCCTCCTCTGCATCTCACTCCTGCCCTCATCCACACTGCTGCATCTCCCTTCTTCTTTCGATCGCTGCACTCCTTCCATTAGTGCTCCTTCCTCCGTTTCAACTGGTCCTCAACTCTCCTTCACTCCTCTCTGCCCTTTCCCTCCTCCAAATCTCTCACCCTCGCTTCGTCTCCCCCCTGATCCACTTCTCTGTTTTCCTGTTCTTTCGCTCCAGACCTTGCCAAACAATAAATCTGTGCTCCCCAACCCTGCTCTCCTCCTCCTTTAGCCTTTCCCCTTCCCGCCAGTGTTTCCTTCATCCATCTCCATACCTCCTCTGACCATTCATCTCCTCTTCGCTGCCCTCCTTCACTCATCTACCCTCTTCCTCCCACCCAAATTTCTCTCTTCCCCTTGTCCTATTTTCTTCTCCTCTCCCCTCAATTTTTCCTCTGGTTTTCATCTTTTCCTCTTTTTTCCTGCTCCCTCGCTCCATCCACCTTTACACATAAATCTCTGCTCCCCAACTCTGCTCTCCTTCACTCTCCCCTTTTCAATAACTGCTCCTTTTGTCCTCCTTCCATTAGTATTTCCTTCCTTCCCACCTCCACTCCCCCACTGACCTCCCCTTCTCTGCCGCCTTCCTTCACTCCTTTTTCCTCCCCACATTTCTCTCTTGTCCTTATCTATTCTTCTCCTCTCTTTTCAGCTACTCCTCTATTTTCCTGCTCCCTTGCTCCAACCATTCTCTCCTCCTCTGAAGCTCCTGACTCATTCCTCTGGCCTCAACCGTGCTTCTGAATCCCCCTTCTTCCCTTTTCTTCTGCTCTCCTTCTATCAGTATTTCCTCCCTCCATCTCTGCTCCTCCTCTGGGCGCCCACAGAAATCTGCCCCCCTTCACTTCCCTCCCTCCTTCGCTTCTCAGCCCTACCCTCCTCCTCTTTCACTCCTGTTAGCTCCTGTTCCTCGGTACTTCTCATTATTTTTCTCCTGCCTTCATCCTCCACTCCTCCTCTCCCTCCTTCACAGCTTTGCCCTCCTCCCACCTGAATTTCTTTCCTCTTTTTTCTCCTCTATTAGCTCTTCTCCTCATCATTTTTCTCTCTTGCACACCTCTGGCCTCATGTACACTTTCTTCTTCTTCCTTCTTTCCACGAATGCCTCCTTTCTCTGTCTCTTCTACCCTCCTCCTCTTACCTGAATTCCTCTCCTGGCCTTATTCCCTTTTCTTATTCTCTCCCCTCATCTCTATTTTTCTGCTCCAATCGTGCCCTCTTCAACCCTCACTCCTGTTAGCTCCCTCTCCTCCTCTGCATTTCACTCCTGCCCTCATCCACATTACTCATCTCCCTCCCCTGCTTTCTTCTTTGACCCTTCTTCGCTCCTCTGCCGTCTTCCTCCATTCTGAATTTCTCCCCTGCCCTCACCCTTTCTTCTTTTTCTTCTTCTTCTTGTTCTTCTATCCACTTTTCTTTTCTTTCCATTCTAATTCTCTGCATGTCTTCTTCTCGCCCTCCTCCTCCTTTCCGTCCCAGTCCACCACTCCTCCCTCATTCAGGCTGACATATCAGCCAGATTGACGGGTGTCAGTCCTAATACCAGTCGACTCTCTCGGTTAGGGTCTGCGTACTCTTCAGTCTTTCTACTCCCCCGCACACACACGCACACACAAACACACAGTCTCCCCTTCCTCTGTGCAGAGGAGGGAAGGGAGAATTTGCCAATGTTGCTTTAGCAGATTACTAGATTATCAGGGCATTGTGGTGAATTAAGCGGCGGCTAATTGTGGCAGTTATTTTATTTATTTATTTTAATTGCTGTTCCTTGTCACCTCAGATTATGCTTCCCATGCCATAAGGACATCAGATCTGTCAGGTACTGGAGGGCTTTGGGATGAGGCCCACACACACACTGAACTCTGCTGCCGCTGTGTTGTTTGAACCTCCGCTATGCTCTTAAACAAGGCTTGTCATGCCATTTTTAATTATCTTCATTTGAGAGTACAACGTTTTTTTTATTGGAGTGGATTTTTTTTAACACCCAATTAGAGCAACAGAGTCAGTCAACCTTTTATATTTGCTTTTATGGCACGATCAGTACAGTATGGCACTGATGGCCAAGGTTGGGGGTTGGATTCATCCTGCAGGCAATGCTCATCAGTGGTGCTTCCGATGATAAAATCCATCAAAAAGAAGAACATGTTCAGTTGCTTTGTGTGTTGAACAACACCAAACTTGGGACCTTCATTCATATTTTTCTTTCTCTGTCCTCCAATTGTTGAATTTTTAACTCTGTCTTTAATTGAGAGCACAAGGCCACAGTAACTTACATCTGGTCTACTGATAAAACCAGTTTTTTTTTTTTTTAAGCAATTCAAAACAGGCCACTACCCTGGGGCCCCAGACCTTCAGAGACCCTGGAAGCCAGAAGTTCACTTTGTGTTATACTTGTGGTTATTTGATTAACTGCAAATTTGTTCTTCAAAATCCACCATTAAATGACCATATCAGGCCTGTTGAAAAGTCAAGATCAAGTCAGTTGATATTGACTTTTCAGCAGGCGTTGAGACCGAAAACGGTTCTACAGTTAGGCTTTGGTAGGTGCATGTTGTTTCACGGCACCGACGAGGCAATGAAATGCTTATATTTTTTTGCCTAAATTCTCTCCTGCATCAACCGAGTGGCCCAATTCAGATAAATAGGGGCAACGTTTTCTCGTGTAGGGCTATTTTTAGTCTGAACAGGACCTAAAAGAAGTGCCCTAAACACTTTTCTATAAAAGGTCAATTATACTCCTATGGCCCATATTAGTTTAATTTATCTACTAAAAAGCCCCAGGGTGCATACACAATGCACATGTTGGTGGTGGGAGGATGTGTCAACAGGGTCCACATTTTTGCCTCTGGACCAACAACTGATGTTTGAATCCACCCATGCAACAGTGAGTCCTCTGCAAAATCGTTGAATTGAATGGCTGAATTAGTTAGAAATTATATAATCACTCTTATCTTCCAGTATGCACTATAGACACTAGTGTGTGCAGTCCTCCTGTATGTGGTCGTGCTTGTGGAATTTAATAAAGTAGCGGTTCATTACACAGAAATAAAAATCATGCTAGTGAGTTGTTGTTCTTTTTTCTAGATCTTTACATGCTGTAAATGCCAAAACAGTTCTGACTTAACCCACAAACCCCCATCTGAGAGTATTTTCGTTGTTAGATGATTCAGAAAGGAATTACACAACTGTTTGAGGGCGTAACAGTGGAGAGCTTGGAACTAATAATCAAAGACAATTGCATACAATCTGTCACTGTACGAAGTTATAGCCAGCGGAATAAACAGGTTCTGTGAAGACTCTTGCTCATTCATGGTATATCTAAAAGTCAAAGGGAACTGGACTTGCTCTAGATTCTTGAAGATACTTTGGATGAAAGCTTTTGTGGATAAAAACCTAAAGCAATGCCTTTAACTTCGCATTTCTAGATACATCTTAAGAGAGTTTTCTGAGGATCCCTCTGTGCCCCTGGAGCCCACTTTGGTGTAAACCTGGGCTGATGTAAACCATCAAACATTGATGGTCCAGCTGGGTTGCTGTTGAAGAAGAGACTCAAACCAATAGGGCCTTCTCTTTCTTTCTCTCGCTGCTTCCTGAGCACTCCTGCTCTGCCCCTGTTTATCCTCAAACATCCCCTCTTGTCAACAGATTAGGACTGAACCCCGCTGTCTCTTCCTTTCTTCGTCTCTCTCTGCCTCCATCTCTCTGTCTTTTGGCCTGTCTCTTTACATCTGCGCCTCTCCTCTATTCTTCTGACGGGAGAAAAGAGTGGGAGGGGGAGAAAAGGGAGAAAAAGAAAAGTCTATGTGTGTGTGTGCGTGTGTGAAAGAGAGGGGAGAGAGATGGGACAGGTGCTTGCAGTGCAAGAATTGCTTTGCTTGCTTTGCTTGCATGATCAGGCTGCAAAAATGTTCAGCTCAAGCAAAAGTGCTGTTCAAGAATCGACTCTGAGAAACAGACTTCCTCGCCTGTGGCCAGACCGGCGCTGGCAGCACAGCGGCGGATCACAGCGGCAACACGCTGCATCGGACCCACACACACATATACACATGCAGGGCCAAGTGGTAATTACAGAGGCCCACAGACGCGCGGTCAACCACACAGAGATGATGCTGGCCTGTGCTAGGAAGCCAGGCACAACACTGGACTGAACAGTAACTCGGGCAGCTCAGAGAGAGAGACAGTCAGAGTTGTCAGCAGAGGGAAGCAGGCAGAGACACCTGGAAGACCCCAAACAGGCTAAACACACATTAGGCTGCAGCTGCTGCATGTAGGGGACGGATTCACTCTGATCACATTTACAGGCTTACACTGGCTCAGCTGGAGACGCTGATCTGCTGCTCTGCTCTGTTCTCTGCTGTGTTCTGTGTCTGTGCTGTTTCTGATCCTCTCTGCTGGTTCTGTTGTGTTGTTTTGTTTGGTTCTGTTTCTCTTCTTTGCTGTTGTGTTTTGTTTCTATATCTTGGTCGGTTCTGTGTCTGTTCTCTTTTTGCTCTAATTTGTCCCAAGTTTTCTGTTCTGTTTGGTTCTTTCCTTCTCTATGTTGTCGTCACTGTTTTGCACTGTCCCTGTTCTGTCCTCTTCTCTTCTTTGTTCTGTTCTGCTCTGGTCCACTCTGTTTGGCCTTGCTCTGTTCTGATCAGTTTTTCTTCTGTTCTGCCTCGCTGTCCTTTGTTCTCTTTGGTCCAACTCTTTTCTGCCTTGCTCTTCCCTCTTTCTGCTCTGCTCTGCTTTGTTTTGTTCTGTTTGATTCGCTCTAGAATAATCAAGCTTCACTGTTTCTTTACTCTCTCTACTTGTCTCTTTCATCCTGCTACAACCAGCACAGTCAGTATCTTCATCCCTGATTAATCTGAGCTCCTAAGAATATTGATTGATTGACATTTATCATAATATCAGCTGATCGAATCCGACTGACACGTTCTGTTACATCCTCATCAAAAGACAAATGCATCCATTCTTCTTCTTCTACTGTTTTCTCTCACAGTGTCTACTCTATTCTATTTATTGTATGATGCAATAATAATGTCTATCTCTCTGTTCTATTCTAGGTGGTCAGCTCTGCTCCAGTCTCAGAGCTCCTCTGACTGTCTGTCTCGGCAAATAAACGTCTGTGGTTCATCACACCGGTGGCCTGCGGCACCGGGGACCTAGGTGCAGAGACAGGTACACACACACACACACAGTTGAACTGTTCACATCAGGCCACATCAATTAATCACCTCTGCCTTTGGAGCCGTGACTGCCCTCAAACACAAACGCACACTCATCCTCTCTGGAGCTGTGTGTGTGTGTGTGTATGTGTGTGTAGAGAGAGAAAGAGAGAGAGCAATCTATCAAGGTGATCGATAAATAGGGACATTAATATTAGTAATGGGGCTCTCCTCCAGTCCAGTGAATATGTCTCCGTCTTTACGGTAAAATATGAATTTTTCTTGGCACCTTTGCAGCGGGGCCGCGCGCACGGGCACGGGCACGCGAGACTCTACCTGCATGCTAAGAGGAAGATGCACTGGTCTCTATTATCTCTCTCTCTCTCTCT
>NW_023339796.1:4427708-4434311 GCF_004916995.1 Morone saxatilis | reverse complement strand
TCTCTCTCTTACACACACACATACACAGACTTTCTGTCTCGAGGGTCACTTGCTTTACTCTCCACTCTTTCCATTACACACACACACACACACTGAGATTACAGGAATGGACGTAACTGGCGCGTGCGTGTCCTATGTGTGTGTGTGTGTGAGTGTGTGTGTGCGCGCGCGTGCGTTGGGAAATTGATCCAGTGTGACTCATGTTAAAGCCGGGTGACCAGACTGTGCATTGGATCCTCGCCTCATCAATCATCCCCGGCTGCCAGGCTATGCGCAGAGTGTGAGTGTGTGTGTGTGTGTGTGTGTGTGCGTGCGTGCGTTAGTGCGTGTGCGCGTGTATGTACCACATCCTCTGTTGACCCACACTGCGTTCGTTTGTGTCAACCAAACGCATCCATTCATGCGTTTCAAAGGTCACGTCAAAGCAATGTCGTGTGCAGATGCTCCACATCTCTCTCATGAACGTGTAATTGAAGAAAAATGAACGCAACGCGTCTGGACCGTTGGTGTCTGCTCTCTAAATCTTTTTTTATTTATTTATTTTTTTACCCCAGCAGAGCAAAGACCCTGAACACCCCACGACTCTTTTTCCCTTCAGCGCTCTGGGGCTGTAATGATGATGTCCTGGGCAGCACAAATCTATAACAACATAACACGTTTACACACACACACACGCGCGCGCGCACACATTGCCAGACATATAGATGCCCAAACACACGCACTGCTGCCACAGCACAGACAGAGAAGACACCCACGGAGCGCACAGACGCCCGCACACAACAGGGCGAAGAGGAAGGGTAAAAAGGAGAAAAGAAATTCGGGCATTAAAAAAGAAACTTTCCGCTGTTGCTCGGGTCATAGGCGGCTCAGTCTTAGTGTGTTTAAACATCTCTCACCTTGGTTCAAAGTGATCGCCAAAGTTAGGATCCACAGGGCTGGCATGGTTCAGCCGAGCGCATTCAGATTCCTCCCCTCGGCTCTGCTTCCCCGAAAAGACACCATCAATTCCTCCCGAGCGGGTGAATTTAACTGGAATCCTCTTTGAGTCATGAGAGTGAAAGAAGCCAAATTTAGAGGAAAAAATCCGATGCCTCTTTTCCTCTCTCCTCCTTTCCTTTCTTCAACTCGTTTCCCTGTTTTTCCCGTGCGTAAAATAAATCTGTCTCCACTTTTTTTCTTTTTTTGTTGTTGTTGCCTGCTCTCTCTCTCTCTCTCTCTCTCTCTCTCTCTTGGTTTCTCAGTATGCGTCTCTTTTCCTCTCTGCGCTCTAGATTCCCATTTAAACAGGACCGAATTCCTCTCTCCCTCTCTGCCCCCCCTCCCCTCCCTCCTCTCATACAATCAGTAGCACACACCTCCTCCCTCCCTCCTCCTCCACCTCCTCCACGCCTCCCAGCTCCAAATCTCCGCTTTGGACTCCACGGAGAGGAGGTGGAGGGCGCTCCAGCGGCCGCAGCGAGAACTGCGCTTTTTAAACATGGAAACTTAAACCATCTGGAGCTTTAAACACAACACTGAGTGCAATTTAAACAGAATATTCCCTAATAGGTTATGTTTGAAAATCTATTTAAATTTGTATCCTCACAGAATGGATCTGATAGTTTCAGCAGCTTTTGTGTTTCTTATTTAAAAATAACGCAATGCATGTAGACCAGTTTTACTGTGATTACAAACAATAATGATGTAATAATTTACTTATAATTATAGGCACTGTTTTTATAAAGTCACAAATATGCTCTGTTAGTAAGAAATACTAAAGATTTAAGTTGTCAGAGCCTTTAAGTATCAGAAAACACAAAAAAGCCTCAATCAGTCAATACTGGTCTTTCAATCTTCAATAAAATATTTTCTTGTGATTGACCACAGCTGCTGAATGTTATAACTGTTATAGTTTCATTCAGCTCATAGTATTATAGAGTGTCTGTGACTTTATGGTATCACTGTGATATTTCCATTACAGTCTATTCCTCTGATCTAGGAGGTGTGTCATAGTGCATGAACTAAACTGATAATAGTGACCTCATCACAGTATATGATCATTAATATACTGCATCCAGTGGTGTGTTTAAAGTCTTTTTAGAAAAGCATGAGGTCAGATATAACATTGTCAAAACATTTCAAAGAACAAAAAGCGATACTAGCACATATATTCTTACAGATACAAGACTTAGCAGTTTGAAATATGGCAATATGTTGCAGATTATACATTTGGTGAAATCTGAGTTTTAATCAAAATTGTGCTATTCACCACTCGAATGACGTCAGCATTGGCACATCACACTTGTATTGGCACCTACAGTAATGTATTTTGCTCAGTGTTAACTCGCAGCTGAAAATACTTCTTTTGTACACAGAATAAGTCGGTATTCAAGAACAAGTTCAGCAGAAACAAATCCTCAAACAGATGGACAGAGTTCTGAATATCCATCTGTGTGAGGATCGGGACTATTATTGCCTAATTAACTGGTAGCATGAGTACAATGTAAGGCTGATTATTAACCTCTGTGCCAGTATCAACATGTGGCAACAATATTCCCCAAACCACAGTCTACACTGAAGCAGTGGAGACAGGGGAAAGATAAGAGGGATGAAAGGAAACCACAGAGAGAGAGAGAGAGAGAGCAGATGTATGTTTTTGTCTGAGAGAAAGAAAGCATTATTTAAGCATCTATTTTAGAAACAATGAGATAAAGACTACTGCCATTATGGAATGTAATTGCATCTAATTCAGAGAGAAAGGCAGCCAGTGTTTTTCGGAATTTTATTATCAACCAATCTTTTATGTTTTAAACAAGGACTTTAAATTATTGCATTGTACTGCCCTCTGTTGGGCATTTTCTTTAACTGAATAGTACAAAAAATGATGAAGTCTGGCTTTTTGTTTACCTGTTGTCTGCAGTCAGTGATCAGTGGATTTATGAGCTATTTCATTACACCCATTACTTACTGAAAAGAAAATGTTCATAACATTGGTATAATCAGTGAACAATGCTTCATAAAAATGGAAGATATTTACTCTTTTGAAAAAAATAAAGTCCAAATTCAAGCAAACATAAGCCACTGAAGTCTTTGTTTATATAATATACAAACTTATTATACAATATCAGAGATATAAATACTAAGATATGGGAGATATTGATGTTCATGTGAGCTTTTTAGTTTTCAAATGTTACATCTTTCTGAAGCGGTGTAACAAACTGTGAGGTACCGCAACAAGAAAATGACCGAAATCAGGAAACAGATATATATTTTTGTATTTTTGAAGTTTCTGAACAGGAAGAACCAATGACAAGACATGTGAAATTAACCCAAATGCATGTTTATTGAAGTCAACAACTGAACTGGTATTTTAACAAAAAAACCAAATCAAACAAATACTGTATGAACATAACAGCCAACAGACCCACACCCACCACAGCATGCGGTCGGGTCTCGCCTCGATGACATCATCAGCCATAGTACAAATTAACATACATGACAGCACTATTCTCATGTGATATGGATATTTATTCAAAAGGAAGACTTGTCATCCAAAATAATGATCCTGAAAACAAAGATGTTTTTTTTAGTCATCGAAATAATACAATTTTTGTGAATGCAACACATGTAAGGGTGTCTCCGGAGTCTGTTTGGGTCAATTAATACACACCTCACACTCATACACAAACACACATACACACACATATGTACAAATACACCATAGTCACAGACATCATGCCTGCCGTGCATATCCAGATATGTGTGTGGATGTGTATGTACCAAAAGTGTGTGCGCAACATGTGTATGGGTGCGCTTGTAAGAGTATCCAGTAAAGGCAACACTATATACATGAAATTATATAAAAATGGTAGTTGAAACAATAAAATACGCAAAAACCAAATCTCTAACCTTCAAGTTTTGGAAAATCTAATTTAAAAAAAAGAGGTTGAAATGATTATCAATTGAAAGTAATACATTTAAGATTATGCACACCTTTTACAAAACATAATTTAAAAATCAATTTGTTTATACTACAAAAAGAAAAGATGACTGGCAGCTAGTGTGCGACTGCCTGAAGAGGAGTTGGAGTGGTCGAGTGGTGGGGCAGGACAGCTCGGTCCGACTGAAGAGGGAAAATAAAAGCTGCTGTTTGCTGGCATCTGGTGACAGCTAGTCATTACTGCACTGATGCAATGAAATATGAATTAGACTGACTGCGTGTCCCATTTCAGCGCCATTATACCCCTACATCGCTTGTTGGGAGAAGCAGAATGAGTCCTACTTCGTCAGTTTTCTCAGTGTTATTCTGAGGGCTTGCAGTGTTGAGAAGGTACAGACGGCTTTAACTGGGACACGGGTTATGTTTGCAGATCAGAGAACAGCAGGGAGGTCAGTCGGGCAGACCGCCGCTCTTGTCTCAGGAGAGCAGCTTGTCGGCACTGCTCATCTCCAACACTATCTACATTTCCAACCGTTGCTCATGCAAGCTACATGCTAGCACATTAACTAAGACGAAGGACAGGACGATAAATTACAGGCAAATACAGGTCCATTAGTTTTTAAAAGACACTACACTTCGTTGAGTATGAGGCAGGTATTCATTTCTCCATTCACAGAGCAGAATTAGATTGGGGTTAAATACAAATCAAAGTTTACTCTTCAAAGTAGGACAATAAACTCTGTGAGACAAAGCCCGTCCTCTGGTCTGCAGACATAAAGACTGTGAAAAGCTGAAGAGTGTTGCAGAGCAAATGTGGGTTAAACGGCGTTCTGAATTCTTTGAAAAATTCATCTCGGTTTGTTTAAAAGCTGTCTGGTGCACGTCTAAACAATCTCCTGTAGAATTCAAACACCGTTCTAGGCCAAGTTTAATCAACTTAGCAACCCCAAATTCCAACCAAGAACCCTAGGAAGAAAAAGGAATACAACAGCTGACCCTGCTTCAGGTCACATTACCATTTTGTAGTATAGCTAGCTTATAGACACACTAGCCTGGCCACTTGCTTTCAAAGCAGCTAGCTAGTTAGCAGTTAACGACAATGCGGGGAAAGGTACGAAAAGCACTATCCCTGAACGTTCCCAAAAAGGGTGTACAAAAACTATCACAGACATAACTGTCTACGGGTAGACTAACAACAGCAAATGGATTCTTCTCCAAAACACTCTCAAACAAAAAAAAGAAAAAGGAAAAGTGCTGCAGAGAGCCATCAGCGCACGCCAGCAAACCAAGAGGAGGCGCTACTTCTACTGTACGTTTACATGGCCTCCTGAATGAGAGACCAGCAAGGAGAATTGGACATCGATCAGAGATGGAGGGGGGAGGAGACGAGGGGGAAGGAGTGATGAGGAGAGCAGAGGAGAGACTGGGTGAAGGTGGATCACGACGCAGACGGGATGATTGATTAAAGAATGAAAAGAAATGGGCGAGCGGAGCGGAGGGGGGGAAAAAAAGAGAGGACATTTAAGTTCCTAAATGACTTTCTTCAGTGTTAGTGCTGCCCAGACTCCGGCTCGGCACCTTGCCCACCAAGCCAAACCTTGGCATGTGTACAGTCTGGAGCCCAGAGCCTCTTAGTTAGATTGCAATCAATTTCCAAGACCGGGCCAAGTGGAGCTTGCCAGTTCCAAGGCGAACTCCCAACCTTAATAAAACACTGTTCATTTATGGGAACCTTTTGCTAAGCTGACAAATGATTCCTGCTTGCAATAACACACACACAGAAAGAGAAACAATAACACAAAGGGGTTTTTTTTGCCAGGAAGTTTGTCATAATGCATGTAGGCAGTCCTGTTTGGCCCTGTAGTGGAAAGCAAGCAAGCATTTTCACCTCCCTGAAGCAGCGACCGTGCCAGCTTCTTAGAGGAAGTCATGATATCACTGCTCAGTGAATTTAGCGCCAGGTGGCCTCGCCAAGACAAGCAGTCTGCTGCAGGGAGAAAAATGTTGGGAGCTGAGCGCTGCGTTCTGCGGGGGCCGGGTGGAAGGAGGACCAAATCGGACCACATGCGCCGGGCAGTGATTCTCCGGGAAAACTCCAACAAACACTTTCGACACCTTTCGAAGCTGTGTTCGACCGAGGTTTTGCTACAGTTTAGTGTTTGGGTCGCAGAGGGCTGACAAAACAGGGAGAAAATGGGGCATTGAATGCGCAGAGGAAGAAGCAAATAAACAAACAGCATTAAAAACCCTAAACCTCAAAATTAAAATACAAGTTGGAAATTAGATTCATGGACTCCTGGACTGACAAACGGACAGACACTGTAAACTGTTAACACTGACAGTAACACACTGAGACACTGAGGAGAGAAAATCTCTCATAAGTCCCAAAAACCAAAAAGAATAAAAGAAAAAGAAAAAAAAAGGAAGGAAAACATTCCTCATACAAATATTTGCAGTTAAGGTTAGTTTTCATCGCAACGTCATCATCAGTATTTTTATATTTTTTCTCCAGATATTGATAGTTTTCGACTCTGCATTTCCACGCATGTAATAAAAACAGGCAGGCTTTTTTTTTAGAGTATATAAGTTACTGTAATGCAGTAACAGACTGTATGAGATACAGGAGAGAGGGAGATGTAGAGAGAGAGAGAGAGAGAGAAGAGGGATAGAAGAAGGAGAGACAG
>NW_023339796.1:4419149-4427608 GCF_004916995.1 Morone saxatilis | reverse complement strand
GAGGGAATGACACGGTATGGCTTTATATATATATATATTTATATATATTTATATATATATATTTATATATGTATACTGGAGCCCCTCAGCTTGGTAGCGCAAGGTGGGAATGCTATTTTTGCATGAGTGTTGCATGTTGTGTGGTGCTGCATTATGGGAAATTCATCGGCTCGTATACCAGGGTTTGTGAGGACGCAGGAAGAGGTTTGATGGCATAAAAAGATTAAACTGTGAGAGAGGGAGATTATGTTTGTCAGTCATAATTTTTTCTGGATGGATTTCTCTGCCACTCGGATGTTTACAGAGGGATACTGCCTTGTTAGATGGAGAGAATGAGGACACAAACGTGAAAAGACAAGAGCTGGTTTGGTTTAAATGTTGAAGAGACGGGTTGGCGTGGTGTGAGAAGTGAAGTATCAGCTCGGGATACCCGGAATGTGAGTTACAATTTTGTTTTTCGAGGCGATGACAGTCAGGAATAGCAATACGATGCTCGTGTCAAAATGTGTTAATGGGTCATTCAGAAATAATTGAGACGTGTTAGTAGGAGGCTCGTGTTTGTTAATCTGAGCATCTACGAGCATTCAAGTCTGGGTGAGAAGAGTTTTCCCATAAAACTAACTCATGTACGTTTGTTCGTGTGTGTGTGTGTGTTTGAGTGTGTAACTTCAGTTCATCCGAATGTCAGTGCAAAATCTCACTTCCCTGTATCAATGCAAAGAGGGTAGTACCAGTTGATCCTGCCCACAGTTCTTTCCCTCCCTTCCCCTCCCATTATCCCTCCAACTGAGTGAAGAACTGAAGCGTCGTGAAAACAAATGGAGGTTTTTTTCTCTTCACTCCTCCCCTCTCCTCTAATCCACGTCCTCCATCTTTTCCTCCTCCTCCACTGCGTCCTCTATCTAGATGAAGTACTCCTTCTTGTCTTCTGCTCCGGAGTGACCTCCCTCTGCGTTGATGATGGCTGTGTCGGCGTCGGGGGCGTCGTCCGAGCCCTTGGCCTCGTGGGTCAGATACGTTCCTGTGAAAGGAGGGAGAGAAAAAGAGAAACTAACTGTAAGAGGGAGATAAAGGAAAAAAGGGGGAGGGGGAATAAGATTGCCAAGGCAGTAAAAGTCAAACACTGGAACTGTAAAATGGCTAAAGGCCAGGAGGACAGACTCTGTTATAAACAGTGGAGTGGCAAGATGTTCCAAAATGATGTCTAAATTATCACTCCAGGTGTTTTTGCTGCTTTTTTGCTGAATTACTATGAAGTAAAGTTTTCTTTAGGTTGTAGGGGACGCTAGGAGTCCTGACAACAGCTGATAAAAATGTGTTTTTCTTTGGAGAATTTTTATGTGGAGTTTTTCTGTTATGATGGGTCAGAACGGAGGCAAAAGGTCAGTTTGAGTCAAATGTTTTTTTTTTACCCAAAATCCCCTGGTGAGCAAGTCTAGACGTCTAGGTTAAAAATTGGGATGAACTCATTTATGAAGTGAAAGTTCTTGGACATCTATTACATATAACCATTGTTTTAACAGCATTTGAATGACTATATATTAATGTTTAGTTAGAACCAACTTCCCAGTGAAATATACACTGCATAGTATAGTATAATAATAATAACAGTTCAAACAGAGGTTATATGTAACCTGGACGTCTAAAAGGCTTTTTCTTTTCTCCAAGATGTCGAGATGGCTTTTGACCTCCAAACCAACAGGGATCAATAAAGCCATCATCCAAGTAAAATCCTGACCCCTGTTTTTCATTCTCTAGCTAAGATCCAAAGAGCAACTTCATGACTCAACTTTACTTTATATATAATGATTATCTCTTACTTTTAAAGGGAGTGTGAAAGTGTACTTTTCAACTTTGGCAAGTTTGACCAAATAATGAACTCAAGGTCCACAAAGCTTTTTCTGTAGCTTTAAGCCCCATGTCATGGTCTTTATCATCAGAGCTGTCATGGAGTTGACTCAGTTTTCATCACATGATGTATGGAAATTCTATCATGTGATAACAGGTGGTCTTATACAACATGGGAACATGCTACAACAGCAAGGACCGAGGACGAGAGACTGAATGAACGACAGGAAAACGGTCACAGAATCGACTGTGAAGGGGTAGAAGTCATTGACCAAAAATTAGTGGACAGCTGGAGAAAGATCAAGGAGGACATCCACGTCTGACACCAGAGACCATCTTTGAACACACCACGACCACCTGTTAGGACCTGTGAGATGTAATTGAAAGCGCTGGAAAAAGCTGGCAAGTGGAACTTGATTTAAGACCGTAGCACACATTGTCATCGGTTGCTTTTGTGCATCATTAGTGAGAACTATCTGCATTTACTCTCACATAATGGCAATTAAATGACAGGAAATCACATCATGTGCCTACTTATCTGCTGGCCCGCAGACTCAAACACATGCAGTCAACCGACAGCGAGTAGCTTCACACTATCACCTCCAGATACAACTCTTCCCTGCACAGGTGCCTAAACCATCCAGAGGGAGTCACTAATGCAGTGACACGGACATCTCTCACAGACCTGGCATCTGTGAACATAGGCCACCAAGAATATTCTGTCCAATATTGTAGACCAGCTGGAGGTTGAATCTGGCACACTCTGGTGGTGGGGGGCAAGTTCTTATCAACTGTGCCTGGGTGTGGAAACATGTCTTTATTACCCTTTAAATTTCACCTGTCCCCTGCTGGAGCTGAAATATTTGAATTTGCTTTGTTCTTGTTTGTTTATGGGCTAAAAAGGCGTTTTTTAGACCCGAATAAGAGTGACAAAACAAAGAATAAGTAACAGTATTTTGTTGTCTCCCACTCTCAGAGCACATGAGCAACAGAATAACAAACTAACATCATGGCCAGGAAGCAATTATGTTTCTACCACACTCACTTTAAATCCCATATTTGACCATATAATTGGAAATATGCTGCTGAAACATCGCTGACGTCAGGAAATCTAATCTCACAGGAAGTTGTGTGAACCAAAATGTATTAAAGGGCAATGAATAAACATTCACTTATTGACATTCATTAATTTTCTTATTCGGCTTTGAGAGTAAAATAAGTCAGGTTTATGCTTAGAATCCATATTTAGGTATGAGTGCATTTCTGCGTGTCCCTGCATTTGGATGCATATGCATGTCTGTACGTGTAAGATCCTGTCTTGGTACCCATGTATCCATATTTATGCAAGTGTATCTCGGTGTACACTCATGCATGCATGCATGAGTGTGTCCGTGCGTGTTTGCGTGTCTGTGTGGGTGTGTGAGGAGTTGACCTTTGTGTCTGATGAGGTATCTGCCGAGGACGATGAGGAGGCAGAGCAGGATAAAGACGATAACAGCCACCACCCCTCCGATCACGGCGTGGTCCACCCCCGAAGAGGTCGACATGGCTGTGGGGTCTTAAGAACAAGGGGGTAGGACGGAGAGGAGAGGAGAGGAGAGAAAGGAGCAAGGAGAAAAGGAAGTCGTGAAGTAAAGTAAGAAAATGGGAGCCATAGTGAGAGAGAGGGTAGGAGAGAATTGATGAGAAAGAAAGAGACAAAGATCAACAGAAAATGAGGGAGAGACAGTGAGAAATAAGGGGAGACGGGGAAAGAGAGACAGAGATTGAGAGCCGAGAGGAAGGAGAGGGTGGCAGATGATGAAAGGCAGCAGAAAGAGAGAGAGAAAATAATGGGGAGAGTGACAGAGAGAAGGCAGAAAGAAAAGAACAGGGGAGCAGAGAGGACTTGTCAATATATAATACCCAGGCACTGTAGCAAACCTTCAGAAGACAAAGACAAGGATATGACAAAAAAGTCAGGCGAAAGAAAAGGGGCCTCCATTAAAAATTGTTCGTGACTAACATGCAACAGGATTGTGCAGTTTACAGACCCAAGTCCCAATCACTTGTAAGAACTTTGTGGGAGCCAACACTGCTGATGTCAGGTGAAATCCTTGCCCCTTCAGCTGTGGTGATTTCCATCTTTTCACTCTAACTGAAGGGTTTTATGCTCTGCTATGGATTGAAATACTTTGAAAACTCTGTCTTGAAGAATCCGAGGCTGGATTTCAAACAGGGGAATGAGGGTTTTTGTGATAATTTGATTAAATACAAATGTAAAGTCATCTGCTAGTTTAATCCAACATGACTGGATCTCTAATTATAAAGAATGTGTACTCAGGTACATCTTCTGAAAGAAAATTTCAAACACTTTAATATACTTTAAATTTAGTCTCAAAATGAATAAAGTCTAGAGTTTTTTTTTATTTCTATTAACATCTTAGTATACTTTGATAAAAGACAATAAGAACAGTCTGTGTATTGAATCTACTTAAGTTTTACTTAATATATTAAAGGCTGTACTTAAGATATACAAATATATACATTGTAGATGTCAGGTAATTTTGACGTCTACTTAATGCATTAGAAGTATGAAAATAGATTTAAATCAGAATAGTGTATAAGTGTGAAATATATAAAAGTACAGAACAATTATTTACATTGAAGACTGTATTGTCAATATACTTTTAAACTGATATACTTGTATAACGTGTATGCTAAAAGTGTGCACACATTATGGAAAAATATAAAGTTTTTTCACTTACAATTGACAGGGGTCGAGCAGAAAACAAGACCCCTTTGCCTCATCTCTTAAAAGCTGGTAGTTTTTTCAAGTTTTTCACCCAACAGCAAAGATTTGAAATGTTTTCCTCCCAGTTCGCCTCGCTTCAGCCACTTTAGCTACTTGCCCCTCAGAGAAAAAAGCTATTTAAGTGGAAATAATCTGATACATCATTTATTTCGCCTGACTTTTCAGACCGGATCAAACGCTGGGTGTCAATTTTAAAGTCACTCATACAGGCACAAGTCAAGGGCAGCACTTATCATACCCAAAAGCGTAAAAAAGACTAAAAAACAGATAATGGGGGAATGAAAAGGGAAGGGAGTTGGAAAGAGAGACTGGCTTGCACTAGTTGAATATTTGAAGGGTAAAAACCAATATGGAGGGCAGGGATTCAACCAGTCAGAGGAAGAAACAGCTAGCTTTTACACCCAATCAGAGAACAGGAACGAGAGATAGAGGCACAGAAACGAGAGATAGAGGCACAGCAACAGCCACCGACAACCAGAAATGTAGACAAAACTAAAACTGAAGGAGGAAGGAAGGAACACAACCAGCTGGGGCACCAGATGATGGGTTGGACGTCTAATGTTTGGAGGAAAAAGTCACATTTTCAGCCAGTTAGAGAAGTGAAGGGGCATGACAATAGCCAACCAGAGGCCAGGCGTAGACAGAGAACAACGTGAAGAGGGGGAGAAGGGTGGTGGGGAGGGTAGACTCTGAACACCAGTCAGAATAACACACACATACACACAGAAAGTCGAACACACACTCCGGCTGGCCGGCGTGGAGGTGAGAGGGGCATGCTGACGAGGCGAGACTGAGAATGAGCCCATAAATCCTGCTGTCAGCATCAAAGGAAAGCAGACAAGACCCAAGAACACCTCGAAGCCTGACCACCCCCCCCCCCAGCACTCACACACACTTTAACATACACCTACACACACATAGAGAAACACACACAGAGGAAGTGGAACACTGTGTAAATGACTTGTACCACTTAAGAGGTCATGCTAGTGTGTGTGTCGTCGTGAGATAGAGTGCCTGGTGTGAATGGTGCTGAGGTGATTGTGTGCTCCGTGTGTGTGTGTGTGTGTGTGTGTGTGCATGTGTGTGTGTGTGTATGTGTGTGTGTAAGAAAGAGAGAGCTTGTGTTTTGAGCCTGTCTTGCCATCGTATGAGCAACAAGAAAGCATATAGCGTGGGCCAGGAGGTATGAAATAATTTATCCTCTGCTTTCAAAGTTCAAAAGTGTCCGCCAGACTATTTTCTTTTTCCTGAGGACAGACAGGACCAAAACGACAGATCTACAGACAGTAAAGCTACCAGATGGACAGACCAGACAAGCAAGTGGAGAAGTTAGAACGACGCAAGAAAGTCAGAACGACAGGTGACTGGTGAAAAAAGTTATACCGATGCAATTGTCTGCAGCATCTTCTCAGTGGATGACATAATGGATTCGTGGTCAATGTTTAGACTGGTGAGGATGGACTGGAATGGATAGTGGGAGAAGGTTGTGTGGTTTGGGTGTTTGGGGTCAAGGTAGGGATTAATTTATGCAAAGCAGAGGGAAACAAGAAAAAAAACATCAAACACTGTGACAAGGCCACAACCGAATGCCCATGTTTTTCTTCCCATTGGTGTTGCTTCAAGTGCCTCATTGCGTCAGCTCTGAGTATGTGTTTGTGTGTGTCTGTGCTGTCGCATGTAAAACAAACCGCCAGCCGTCTTTGAATGCTCACAAAATGCAAGCAGCGTTTTGGTCGTATTGAAGAAAAAAACAGGCCAAGTAGTAACTTGAATGGTGTTTGTTTTCCCTCCATTAAAGCCTCCTCCGCATGCTCGTTTGTTTGCAGTTGTGTTGCAAGTGTTAACTCAGATGGTTTTACCTGTGAAAGTGTTAAACTCCATTCAGCCCGGACGGAAACTGAGGGAGAAGGGTGGAGGGGTGGGAGGAGTGGGTGGCAGTGGAAAGGAGCGATGCTTCGGAGCCAGGAGGAGGGGTAGTGAGGTAGAGGGAAGAGGAAAGTCAGGAGAGAACTGGCCAGGCTTCGGGGAAGAGCGTTGGAGAGGTGGGTGGTGGAGGAAGACGTCAGCCAGTGGAGGGGTGGGGAAGGGTCAGACGAGAGGAATGGAGACGAAGTCAGACAGGAGAGCAGGAGGAGAGAGTCTGTGAGGTCAGGCCGCGGATCCAGAGAGCGCCATCAGTAGCGGAAGAGATGGAGGGGGAACGAGGAGGGGAATAGTTGAGCATTGGGTAGCTGAAAGAGCCAAGGGAGGGTTTGGTTTCCAGGGAGTCTGGTCCAATGGAACCTTGGAGGAGGAGGAGGCAGAGCGAGCAGGAGGAGGAGGAGGAGGCAGAGCGAGCAGGAGGAGGAGGATGAGGTGTAGGGGGAGTGGGAATGAGCAAGCAAAGCGCAAAAATGGCCATTGATCGAACGAATGGGACACATAAAAGCGAAGGGAAAGAAGCGCAATAATGAGCGCAAGCGTTTGGATGGCAGGCGGTGGTGGTGGTGGTTATGGTGGCGCGGTTGGATGAGAAAAAAAACAAAACAACAAACAAAAACAGGAGGAAAGAAACGAAAGAAAATCAGAAGAGAAAAAAGATGGAAGTACAAGCAGAACGACAGAAATAAAAAAACGTGATGAAGAAACGTAAAAGAAGAAGACATCCCAACTCTTTCTCTAGATATGTCCCTCCCTTCCCCACCACACATCCCCCTTTCTGACTGTTTTTCTTCCCTCTTTTCAGTTTGTTTTGTTACCTTGCACTAGGAGTGTGTACTCTGCCTGGCTACTTCCAATGCCATTGTCAGCGTGGCAGAGGTAGACGCCATTATCTGATTTGTTGAGCACCTCAAAGCGCAAGAAAGCACCGTCGACTTTGGCCAGTGGGGGGAGCTCTCCATCTTTCTTCTCCCAAATGTAGGAGGTGGGCCTGAGACAGGAGAGAGACAGGGAGAGACACAGACAGAATGAAGAGTCCTGAGTTGAACTCCACATACTCTGCACATTTTTCAAAAAAACAGTAGAGTAGCTAAAAGTACAAATGAAAAGAGGGTCGAAGTGATGAGGGGAGAAGGGTCCTGTGATGAGTGCTGCAAGAGAAGGAAAAAAGATGAAATGATCAAGGGTGAAGTAGAGATGGAAAGGGAGAGAGAATGAATGGTTGGAGGAGAGAGGAGGCTGGGGGGGCTGAATAAAGGTGGAAAAAGAAAAGATAAAAGCAGGACAGGAGAGCAAGTGAGAGAAAGAGACTGATGTTACCATAAGAAAACAGAAAAAGGACTGGGGAAGAAGGAAACGAGGGAGAGAAGCGAGAGTTGTTGTAGCGAACAGTAAAAGTGAAAAAAGGAATGTTTGAAAGAAGAGTGTTGTGGCTGGAAGAAGAAAGGAGATTAAAAGAGATGGAGGGGAGAAGAAGACAACAGAACAAAGATCAGCATTTCAAATCAGCATGCGTTAAAAAATCCATTCTGCATAACAGATTGTGTATGAGAGAGATAGGAGAAGTGCCTTGATAAAAGAATCAATTATGTAAATGTGTAAGTCCTTAAGCACTGTACAGTAATTACAATGACGGGGAGCCTGAATCGGGGACAGACCTGAATGGGTTGGACTGATTAATCGCTCTTCGAAATGTGGAAAAACCCTCAGCGACACTGTGACGGTCCCTGTCTAGTGTTGATGTGCTGATGTAGTTGACCAGTTATTGTTTTTCTATGTGTCCTTGAAGGTACCATCAGCAGAGGATAAAAACCCAGTCTGAACTCTGCTCTGGTCTCTCTCCCTCATTCGGCTGCATCCCCGCCAGCAGCAGCAGCAGCAGCAGCAGCACATTCTC
>NW_023339796.1:4397199-4419126 GCF_004916995.1 Morone saxatilis | reverse complement strand
TTCTGCTTTGTTTTCACTTTACAACATTTACACTTCATATTGCTCACACATCCACATTTACATTACTGATGTTACTGACTTACACACCTCACATTTGTATTTATATCCTCAGTTGTTTAAGTTAATATAATAAATTCACTCATTCCTAGACATCTGTTGTGTCCTATGCCGTATTTGTCATAGCCTAGGAGCCGGGTTATGACAAACTGGGGGCTCGTCCGGCTGTGTTTGTTCCCGTTTTGTGCACGATTATTTGTATTTGTAAATTTTGTATTTGGTTACAGTATATCACCAGGCGGTAGGGTGTTTGTTTAGAGCTTGTTGTAGGCCACTTTCTGGGGGATTTTTCTAATCCTAGGGTCTAGTTTTTTTGGTAACTCACACTTTGGAATTTGGTGCGCGTGTGCGTAAAGTTGTCGGCAGCGCTGGTGGTGCGCTCTGGTATAGACCCTTTGCTCTCCGGTTTACCTGTGCAGGTATTAGCCTATAAAAGTTTGTTTGCTCTTCTAGGAGAGTGTAGGGGAAAGGACGCGTTGGATGATTGCTTTGTTGGGTAAGTAAACTGTTTCAGAATGAGTGTTTCTTACCTGAATTTGGCCATTTTGAGTATTTGTTTGCTTGCCGGTTGTTTGTGCTGCTATCAGCTGATCAGGATAACACTCGCAGGTTGCTTGTGCGCAGTCTGGTGAAATGGTGAGGAGTTTTCCTTTGTAGGCTGTAGACGTTCTCCTTTGGGTTCGTTGAGCTGGTGTGTGTGTGTGTGACTAGGGGGGAGTTTAGTTAGCCGGTTGGGTTTAGATAGTGGGGAAACTCCAAACTGAATGGAGGTTTGTTCCTCTGGTGCGCACGAGTTAACGGCATTGTGGCTATCTGGTCCTTTGGCGTGCGTAAAAGTTTGTTGTTGGCTTGGTTTGTTGTGTTACATACTTTGTAATGTCTCAAGTTGAAGCGTTTATTGCCGACTCATCTCAGGAGTCCCTGGATAAATGCAGTGGCTCAAGATTGCTGTACATTATTCAGTGGACGTCGAAGGTGAAAAACGTCCCAAAGAGAACGTTAAAGCGGCTATAAAAGCTAATTGAAGATGGAATAATGTCTGAGGCTAAGGGGGATTTTTCTCCAAATCCTCCTGCTGTGTCTTTTCAGACTCATGGATTAACTTTTGAGCAGCAAAAAGAGATTCTGATTTTGCAGTTGGACCATGAAAAAATGAAACAAGAACTAGACGTTAAAAAACATCTTGAAATGGAGAGAATCCGTCAGATATCCGAAAAAGCAAAAATAGATTTGGAGGGATATCGTTTGTCTCTGGTGAGGGAAGGCCTATTGTCCAGCGAGGCTGTGAGCGCGCAGCTGTCCAGGTCTTCTGATCGGTTTGACATTAATAAGTGCGCTTGTTGCCACGATTTAATGAAAAAGACCCAGGCACTTTTTTCTTGCTATTTGAACGCGTAGCTAAGGCTAGGAATTGGCTTGATGCAGACTGTGCCCTCATGCTTCAGAGTGTTTTGTTTTGTCCTGGGAGAAGAAAAATGGTCAAACTTACGCAGTTTGCCAGAGAATTGTCAACTCATTATAAGCGGTGGTTAACTGCGCTAGAAGTCGCTTCTTTTGATGAGTTGTGTGATTCTTCCAGAACGCATTGCAACATACATAACGGAACGGAAAACGAATACAGCTGCTGAAGCTGCTGTTTCAGCTGATGAGTACGTATTGCTCCATAAGGGCAGTTTCAGAGAGCGCTCTGTGGCTCGTGATGTTGGTGCGCGACATTGTTTTGATGCCGTTCCGTTTGACGTGACGCGTTCAACGAAAATTGGACATTTCAAACCTCACCCTAAAGCAAGTGCCAATTTTGACAATGGGAATATCTGTAACTATTGTCACGAGAAAGGACATTGGAAAGCAGATTGTGCTGTGTTAAAGGCTAAAACCAGGGGAGTGAAAGCTAATGTGAGACCTGTTGCATTTGCTGCACCTGTTAAAGATTGTGTCTCTGAGTTGCTTACCCCTCACACTTGTGAATCACAGGTTTTGGAGGCTTATGCTCCTTTCATTCGTGGTGGATCTGTGTCGCTGGTGGGAAGTGATGTGGAAGTCCCAATAAAAATCCTGAGGGATACAGGGGCCTACAATTCCTACATTGTTGACTCTGTATTGTCTTTTTCAAGTGACACTTTAACCGGTGACTTGGTTCTCAGCCGGGGAATGGGTTTAAGCGTTTTCCCAGTACCTTTACATAAGATGGTTCTGAACTGTCAACTGGTTCAGGGTGAGGTAGCTGTGGGTGTGCGACCAGCGTTGCCTATTGAAGGCATATACCTTATTTTAGGGAATGGTTTGGCTGGAAGCAGAGTTTGGACCGACACTCCTCCCTCACCTGTAGTCACACTTTATCCATCTGATTTAGTCTCCGAGAAGAATCCTAATGCGTTGCAGGATGTTTCTTCGTCCTGTGCTATTACACGCGCTATGCGTAAAGCAGAGACTGAGGTGCCACCTGACAGTAACAGTACTGATGTGGTTTTTGAGGTTCCATCTTTGTCAGAGCTTCCTTTGTCATTGTCTCACAGTGAGGTTGTGCAAGAGCAATGTAATGTCAGAAAATGGGTTCCTATGAGTGAGGATGGGGTAAAAAATGATGTTTTTCAGATAGTGGTCCCAACTAAGTTTCGTTCCCTCGTCTTGAAAGTGGCACATGACGAGTGTGGACATTTTGGTGTCCGGAAAACATACCTCAACATCCTGAAACATTTCTTTTGGCCTCGGATGAAAAGGGACGTGTCGGCATACATTAAAACCTGTTATGTATGCCAGCTCACAGGAAAGCCAAATCAAAAAGTCAAGCCTGCACCACTGCAGCCTATCCTGACTGTGTGAACCATTTACTCATCTCATTGTAGACTGCGTGGGTCTGTTGCCATGTGCCAAGTCTGGTTGTAAATATGTGTCAGAGCACTAGGTATCCGGCTGCGTACCCGTTGAGGTCAATTACAACCAAAGCCGTCGTGAAGGCATACAATACGTAACTTCATGATAGACGCCAGGTGGCTATTTGTGGTTGTACAGTACAACTGTTAAAACGCAGGCAACAACACAACTCTCAGACAGAGTTCCCTCAAACCAATATTTTAAAAATCTAGCTGGCAAAACCTACAACAGCTCTATCTGTTATTCCTGCTGCTGGGCAAAATCCTCAGAACTGACTGAAAGCTAACGAGAAATATCGTCTGCTCCCTTGACACCTGCTGCTGTGCAAACACATGGGACAAAGAGGACTAACTAGGAAGCTCAAAGTTTTGAATGTGTTTCATTTGAGGAATATAAAACCTAACAACGCAAAAAAGAGCTCTAGTGTTCAGTCAGCTGCTCCGAGGCAAATTAAAAATGAATATTCAACCATAAAGCGTTGGGAAAAAAAGCATGCCCTGACCATGTTTGGCTACATCGTCTGGTTACCTGCAGTAAAATGTAATCAGCTGTTGTATCACACCGCCTCCAAATGCTAGATAATATGCAATTAACTGAACAATTAACTTCACATTTACAGGCTGTAACTCCTGTAGTGTTATTAAACATAAAGCTCAAAAGTCAATCTCTGTTATATCGCAGGCAGTTTAGGTGCAGAAAGCTGATTGGTCCAACCACACCAATAATTCTCATCATGCATGTCTAGAATTTGTGTTTTAGTCTTGGCTATGAGCTCAGTATAAGTGGAAACTTTTCAATTAGCATGCATGGATTAGTAAACACTATACAAAAGCCATGATATGCTTGAAGACATACTTTATTGCAATTATGGGTACTTTGGTGCTGCATATTCCTCCCACTCGCATCTATAATCAATATCACCTTAAAGAATTAGCTATTGGGTGTTTTTGCTGAATTATTAATATAAGAGTTGCTAAGTTATGTTAATGTATAAAAACTTTGTAATCCAACACTTATTTCTGCTAAAAGTATCTATCATCTGATCAGTGTTTTTACAGTTAGAGAGTCTGATGTTACTCCGAGAAGATCAACAATACATTAGTCCAGCTCTCATTACTTTATAATAATAATAATAATAAATGTTATTTATAAGCGCTTTTCTTAATACTCAAAGACACTTTACATAAAAACATAAAAAGCAAGAAAACAAAATCAATTAGTAAATACTAAAAACACATCAGACTAAGCTAATTAGCCATTAAAAGCAATTTTAAAAAGGTGAGTTTTTGTCAGAGATTTGAATGTTGGAAGGTCGGTACAGTCATGTCACTTCCCGTCTTCTCGACTGTGGCACTCAGGGCCAAGGCCACTGGTTCATACAGAGGATCGACACAATTAGAGATGCTCTAAACACTTTTTCTACACAAACAATGGAGGGAATGACTAATCACCTAACTCTACAGTTCTGCAATATACTGCAGTTTAAAAACACTGAACACTAGCAAAGGTAACTCAAACACGAGGTAGTTTGAGAACAGAGCGTTTGTTGGGGACTATTTTGAGCTGCGGATGAATCCACATTCGGTGCACTAGTGAGGATTTATAACAGCATGGGGTTTGTTAACAAAAATAGAAATATACCGTAGAATATGGCCGGTCTTAACCTCTTACAGGTTACAGATTACTGTAAGCCTGTTACATGTCACCTGCTGTTTTCTAACCGTGGCCATGACCTTGCACACATAAGGAAGCTTGCACTTAATAGGTCAAAATTATGCAAGGCTTTTTAGCTGTAAATGTGTTAAGTGAACAGTCTTAGGGAGTTTAAGTTGGTTAAATGACTTTAAGCGCAGAAATGTGATGCAATTGCAAGCACTCCCGGGGCGGCGCTGATCGAATAGATGGAAAATATAATAGAATGTAGAGCACGAATTCCTTTCTCTTCTATTAGAAAGCTCTTGCCGCCGGGCGTCAAGGAAACACAGTATAGAATTTGATACGGTAAGTTATTCTTTTGAACCTGACAGGATGTGACCACGGAGAGAAAAGTGTGTATCATAGAATGGAGTGTGACGTTCATTGAGTGTGACTGGGGAGGGCAGCCTGAGAGGAGGAGAGGGATCCGAGTGGCTGGGTGTGTCGGAGGAAAGGTGTTGTCGCGGTGATTGGGTTTTGACTGACAGCTGCGGGGGCAACCTGTATCTGATTTGATTGGACACTAGCTCATCCACAGGCAGCGGTGCACATAGCTGAGCACCCCCCCCACCTCGTACACACACACACACATACACACACTGGCTTTCTCTTGTTTGCTCTCCCTCTTTCTGTCTTAGTCATTCGCTGCTTGTCACCAAATCTTTCTGTCTCCTCTCCACCCACGCTTTTCACCGCTTCCCTCTACCTCTCCCTCTCCTGTCGGTTTGTTTTCCTTCCCTCTCTACCTCTCCTTCCCATGTCATCTTTTTTGCCTCGATCTCACAATTTCTCTCTTCCCTTCTTTATAGCCTCAGTTTTTTCTTTTTACATCCAGCCTGTGCCACTCAGCAAACGCTTTTATCTAAAACCTCTCTGCGTACTATGAGTTAAGTACATTTTTAGAATGGGTGATCCCAGTGGGAGCTGAACCCTGAACCCTTGCACTATCAGGGCCATTTTGAACTACATACAAACATTTATTATGATAGAACAAGACTATTTCTTACATAGTACATACATAATTGAAGTGTAACTGTATAAAAAATAAATAGATTTCCAGCATAGGTGGTCCCCATGGGAATTGAACCCCTGACCGTGGCACACTGGTCACGCCTTGCTTTTCTCCTGTCTATAATTTATCGACTCCCTCGCTGCCTGTAAAAGCACGTACATGCGATGACAGTCACCTCCTCCTTCCCCGCCCCCTATCTGTTCCACCTGCCAATCAAACTAAATGACTAGTCTTATTCCTAGCCACTCCTGTGATGAGCTGACAGGGGAACAGGGGGAACAGGGGGAGAAGGGGGGGGGTGATAGAAGCAGAACGAGAGGAAGAGGAGGAGGGATGGGGATTTTAGAGGAAAAAGGTGTGAGGAGAGATAGAGGAGAGTTATAGGAAAGGACAGGGAGAGGTGGTGGAGGAGGAGGGCAAGGAGGCATCGTGACAAGACGGAGAGGAGAGAACGAGCCGTGAGTGACACAGTGGTTGAGAGATACCCGATGATGGAGGGATGGAGGGAGGCAGGGAGGAGGTGGGGGGGAGAGTGGATCGATAGGGCTGGTTGGCTCGAGGTTCATCTATAATGCAGAAAGGCCAGGGGAAAGAGTGTATTTGTGTGGGCAGGATTTAAGACGAGGGTTGCTGTTTGTTTGTCTGTGTGTGTGTGAGTATCAGAATAATTGTGTACACACTGTATCAGTGAACACGCAAGAGCTTGTACGAGCAGGTGTTTTCACTAACTGTGCCCATTTGTGTGCTTATGTAGGTGTCAAGTGTGAACAAGCGACTACTTGCACGTGAAGGTGTCAGAAATTGATCATGTTTGGGTGTCATTGCTTACAAGTGTGTTTCTGTGTACGTGTGTGTGCAGATTGTTAGTGTTGCTACTTGCACATGTAGGTGTGTGTGTGTGTGGGCATGTTTTTAAGGATTCTTTTGTTTTGTGATTGTGTACCTGCCGTGTAATTTGACACCTTTTCAGGAACTAAATTTGGGTATGTTTTCATGTGTGTCTGCCTCTTTATATGCTGATACAAAGTGCCTCTATTGAGACCATTAAATCTATTGAGACCCTTTGCATGACTGGGGTGAAAGCTTTTACTGGAGCAAGGACAGCAGCACCCAAACTGCCCTGTTTATTAGCGTCAGAGCTTCCATCAATCCATGCTGCAGTAAGAGAGAAACAGGCCAAGTTCCTATGTTAGAGGAACCATTGGCGTGATAACAATGATTATGTATTGGGTTATGTACTCAGATTTACTAGACATAATAATAATATTAAAGATCCCCTCCAGACATGTATTAAGACATGTATACATATAGTCTGCTCGGACCAATAATGTGTGTCTGACATGTTTTTTTTCCACCAAAAAGACATCATTTACACATTAAAAAAATTTGAGAACCTATAAATATGCATATTCTATCATTTTCTGCTGGCCTCTGCTAGATGTCTCCTGCTTTACTGTAATGTCCATTCTGTATGTGCACTGGAGGCTTCAAGTTCCTACATAACACTTAGGTAAGCTGCATATTGGATTGACTATTTGTGAAGTCACAAATCACCGCCCCACCCCTTAAAATCCGATTTTCAATGAGCACAGAGAAACTTTCCACTTTCAGCAGATGAATGTGAAAACATCCTTCTAGTCAAACTCTGCACAGACATCATTCTGCACAGTGGAGCTTAAACATCCAACTGTAGGAACAAGAAGGTAAACATCATTTTGAGTGGAGGGGGACTTTAAGAACTCGCACCTGAAGCTCAAGGTGAGAGATTACATAAGTACTGGCTGAGAAGAGATGATAAAAAAGCTACGTGCAAGGTCAGAAAGATAGTACATAAAACCTGAATTAACTGTCCATCCGAAACTGTCATCACCAGAAAAATCAGTCATAGGTTTACTCAAAAATATGTCACATTATCAGAGATCTGTTGTGGTTCTGCAAATAAGCAAAGCTGGAAGTAACATGATATCGTAGAATCTTAAAAAGTGTTTGACCTTGACACTAAACACAGGAACCGTCAATGTTGCTTTCTTGTAACCATGACCACTATCTTTCCCTAACCTCAACCAAGCAGTTAGGTAGAAAAAACAGTCATACGAGTTGTTTTAGATGGCACTGATAGACACATTTTGTAGTTAAGCTATGTGGATTTGTTGGTCCATCTGCAGTAAACAAACAATAAACCCCCTACTGAAACTCATTTGAGAATTGCTTTAGCAAGGTTCTGCCTCTCATCTGCCTCCTGTGCTGGTGTGGCTCTGGCATACAGCATGTACCACATGTATTATTAAATCCTCTAACTTACGAGAATCGTGCAAAATGTTAGCATTATTCAAATGATCTTAATTTAGCTGTTGGCACAGACATAGTTATGTTACAAACTGCCTGGAAATGTTAGACCATGTTGTTCAGTTATTTTACTTATGTGCTGACAAAATGATATTGCATAAAGGATATTGTTTGGAAGTTTTTCTTTAATTACTTAGTTGTATTTGATATTTTTTATAAATGTTATCTTGAAGTCAATAATTGTTGTAATTTGTACATGTGCAGAAAAGCAATCTGCTGTATATATTCTATAAATTATTTATATATATATAAATCAGCGTGTGGGTTTGTGTGTGTACATGCATACAGATATATATGTAGATATATGTGTGTGTCTTACTCAGGGTTGCCGTTGCCCAAACACTTAAGATGAAACTTCTCCCCCTCTCTAGGCAGATCGCTCTCGGGCATGATCTCCACATCTGGGGAATCTGTAAGTGGAGGGCAAACACACACACAAACACACACAGAGGATAATTACATAACACAGGAGTCATAACCGTATAGACATGGACACAGCACCGTCTCATTCATCCCCATCTCTATCTACTCCCATCTGCATCCTGTAGGCGTCACCATCTCTCTGCCTCCCACGATGACATAACCTCCTTACACAACGACATCATTTTCCATCGGTGATGCAGTACTGCCGTGTCGTCCACAGGGTGGCAGCACCGACACAGACTCCGACACCGCTCCATTTATAGTTTCATTTCAGATGATACCCTGCTCTTCTTATCCACGGTGACTCAACTCTGGGCAAGTGCACCAGCAGAGGAAGGTTAAATTCCTGTGTGGTCATTATTACAGGTAGCTAATCTGAAATTACTGGAGCAAAGATCAAACTGCAAAGGGAGGAAATGTGCCTGTACTGCCTAATAAAAGAGACGAGCAAGGCAGAAATAAGAAACAGCAGTTTGAGGTTTCACTTCCCCTCGCACATCCGTCTGTCCTCTACTTTTCCTCTCTTCCCCCAGCATCCTCTGTGTCCCCTCTTCTCCCCACTCCCCATTTCCAAGTTGACTCACACAACACCCGCAGAGCCTGCTCGCTCCTCTTGTCCCCCGGGGCGAGAGAGGGATGGTCGACAGCGCAGGTGATGAGGGCTTTGTCGTCGCTGCGGCTCACCTCCAGAGTGAGCTCGCTGCTCACGTTGTATGTGGGATCGTCTGGAACGGACTCCACCACGTTTGGACGTCCTGAGGTGAAGAGGGACAGGAAGGGGATGAGACAAGTCAAGAGAAAGGTCTCTGCATCTTAACAAGGGACTAGTGCAACACAAGTACAACAAAGATACAGAAATACACAGCACACATAAACTGGAAATGATTTTTTTTACTGTAATTAGGATGCGACAGTGTCATGCTGTAGAACTGTATAGAACTGCAATGACCCCCATTTGTTCCTATTAAATGAAAAATGCCTCTTCTGTGCAGCTACCTTGTGCCTCTGGGTATTTTGTTCTGCTATCTATCACTATATGCCACATATACTGTAAGTCAACATGTACTTTCACACATTTTGCACTAAAGCTGACTCATTCGATGATGTATACGAATGTTTTATCAAATAAAATGTGATTATGTGAACCCTGCAGTCTATCCTCGAGATAACTAGCACTAACAGCAGTAACATGGGCCTCTAACATTTGTTTAGTGTTTAATGATAAATCAATTAGTAGATCAACAGAAAATTAATCAACAACAATTTTAATAATTGAGTCATGTTTAAAGTCATTAATCAAGCTAAACTGCCAAACACGTGCTGGTTCCAGCTTCTCCAGTGTAAGGTTTTGCCACATTTCTCATTTTGTTTTGCTGTACATTGAACATCTTCCAGTTTTTGGACTGTCGGTCAGAAATAAGAAGTAATCTGAAGACACCATCTTAATCTCTGGGAAATTATGATGGGCATTATGCTCTATTTTCTGACATTTTAAACCAATCTATTAATCAAAAACCTAATCTTCAGATGAATCAATGATGAAAATAACCATTAGTGGCATCCCTAAATTTGTTTTCATTTTCCAAAGCGCTGTGATTGTGGTCGAATTCACTTGAAATAACCCACTTCTAAAAAGGCATAAACAAGAACTCCAGGCAGTGTCAGACTTTCATCCTGCCACAACATCCTTATTCATGAGGAATAAAGGAAGTGGAAATTTCAACCCCTGTAATATAACATCAGTAAACTGCATGCAGCACGGTCATGTTTACTAACCAGGCTTGTCTGTGATGTCTTATGCTGAAGGACACCAAAGGGACGAGAGAGGCTAAAGATCTAATGTTGCTAAGACCAGCTTTCTGTGGACTCGCTTGCTCGCTGTTGCTTAGGAGACAGCTTGCATTTCACATGATGTAATCCATCACTGAGGACGGAGAGGCAACTATACCCAAGAACAGAGCTTTATTTTGGCAAATAAAGAGAGAATCTACAGCATCTTAACGGCAATCTGTTGCAGGAATACTTGGTTATTTCGAGTGATAAAACTGCTTTCATGGTTTAAGTTTTGAGTCAAAATATGCACAGATATTCATAGACACTTTTCCATTTGTTGCTGTTTCTCTTTCTTTCCCTTTACTTCACATTTCTGGTATTCTGCAGAGCGAAAAGAGGAAGGAGAAGAACTGGGCAGGTGCGAGAGCGTCTGAGCTGCAGCAGCAGCACCGGACTAAGACAAAGTACGAAAGCATAAACACAGCACAGACTGTCATCCGCAGATCGCACTCTATTGTAAGAGAAAATATCAAACTGGGTGGTCAGACCGTGAAAGTGGTTGGTGAATCTTGGAAAGTGGACCGGAACCTTATCACTTTCTCCTGCATGGACTGACACACACACACGCCTGCACACACAAGCATGGGCACATGTAGGTCAAGCTCATGAATAACATATACACAGAGGAGACAGAGATAGTGGCAGGGGAGCAGCTTGGAAAACACACGACCACTAGTACACACTTCTTCCTCTTTCTCACTCTTTCTCGCTCTCAAACACACAGACCCCTCCTCATTCTTCTCCTCCAGAGAACTCTTCAAATACCACTGAATCTAATGACATCTCTCTTTTTATTACCATAACCAGTCCTCTGACCCGCAGAGAAAATTAGTTTACTTTCCAGGTGCATTTCAATAATCCTACGCCACTCAGAGGAGTCTTTTCGTCACTCTCTGTCTCAATATCCCCTCTCTCTCTCTCTCTCAGCACACACAAATACAGACAGTATATAGCCTTTATTAAAGACCATGGATCTCCAAAACCAGACCTGGGAATGAAGAAATCCTGTTTGTTTACTCACTGACTCCCGTGTACAGTATTTTCAAAATTATACAATTGACTTTTAATAAGTTTTTCAGGCCCAAGGGGTCACAGAACTGACTCGACACATTCATTAAGGAAAAAATAAGATACAGTCAGTTTAAGCAGTTTTTCCCCAGACAGCAGTGATGCACATTTACTCATAATTCACATTTCCTCAGTTCATTATTAGATAATCAGGGAGATTTGCATGTCAGCTGCTGCAAGGGGAGCAACAAGTAAATCGGACCGGAAAGTAGTAACAGGTTGTGTTAAACTGGATTACATACAAGATAACAGATTCTACCTCTTAAAGGGTCCGTATACCCAAATTACAATTGATTTATTTTATTTTATTTATTTGTTGTCCAGGTTTTGAGATATTCATCTTTGATAATCCTGCCTCTACTCACACACAATGGAGATGAATGAAGTTTTGATTCTGAATTGTCTATTGTTTCTGAAACCAGAGTTTGCTACTGAATGTTTTTTTAATGTTGTTTTTCAATACTGTGAGCACCGGGGTGCCTTGGTAGCTCATCTGGTAGGGTGCACGCCCCATGTACAAAAAGGCAAAGTCCATATTGCAGCAGCATAGGTTTGATTCCAATCTGTGGCTCTTTGCTGCTCATTCACTCTCCTGCCTCACTCCTGTCACTCTTCGCCTGCTACTATCCAATAAAGTAAATAAAAAACTTAAAAAATAATCTTTAAAAAAAACCCCCACCAAAATGTGGAGGCATCTCCAATCCTGGGCAAATGCAATGAAAACTATTTGCATGGCTACAGTAGATACCACTGGTATGTGATTTGGGTTAACCGACCCTTTAACTATAATAAATGCAGCTATAATAATATCTTATAATAATAATAATTTTTATATTAACAGTGTCTCACAGGACTACATGAAAGAGGTGACTCATAGAGATTAAGCAACAATGAATTATCACCTGACTCTAAAGTTCCTGGTAGCTCTACAGAGCTTTTCAGTGTCTTTCAGCTCATTGTTTTCATTTTCATGCCCACAGCCATACTGGTTTGCTTCACTCACAGCTCTCATAGAATTATTTCCAGCTGCAGCAGACAGCTGTTCATTGCCTGTCCAACTCCAAATGGCAAACAGACACAGTTAGCGACTAGCTGGTGGACACACACAAAGGAGCATTTATAAGCTTACGACACAGATATTTTCCTCAGGAGTCGAGGGGGGGAGACTAAAATACAGCTGAAAGAAACTAATTACTGGAAATAAATTCATCAGGTGGACACAAACACCACTCCAAAGCATCTAAATGACACTAAATCCTACACACTGGTCAAATTATTGTATCAATTTATGATATCGTTATCATGTGATTCATTGCAAGAGTTCACTAAATACCAAATCATGACAAAAACATATCATATCATTAAAGTTGAGCTCTTAATGACCAATGAATCATTAAAAATAAATATCAATATTAATTAGTGGAAGTATGCGGCATTCTCCTTCTTTAATATTTAAGCTGGAGTATACTCCAGCACCTGCTAAAAATTTAATGATATGCCCGCACTTTTTTATTAAAACTCTTATTCCTCGATTAAAAAGGTGGGCAATTGGCATATCCTTGAGACTAACTTCCCTCAGGGTGGTTATGCTATGCAGATGAGGTGCTGGTGCTGCTGATGCGTCAAACCTCAAGCGTACAATCTGCCATAAAATAATCATATTAGGAGAATCAAACAACTGGATGCAGCAATTACTGCGTCCAGCCTGTTTGGACGTTTAAGGCTGGAGAATTGTGCTTGTGACCGTATGTTCTGGATTAGAGCTGAAACAATAGTCAAATAATTGATTAGTGGATGGAACCAAAATCATTTAGTCTAATAATGTAGCTGTAAAATGTTGTTTTTATAATCAAAGAAATTAATCTGCCAGCGGGAGGAGATAGCTTCATGTGTTTTTAATGCAGATTCAACTGTGGGACATCTCGTGAGACAAAATTAAAAGTAAAGCAGTTTAGACGACTTTAATTCATAACAGTCACCTGAGCCAAGGAAATGATCCATACAAATGATCGTTTTTCTAATTTAGAAATTATCCTAATGCAGTAAATTCTAATAAAATATTTATTATAGTAAAACTTTTTGAAGTCTTTGCTGAGTCCTTACCATTTTATCCACAACAATTTAATCAATTCATCATGAAGACATTTATAAAGTAAAAATCATTAGCTCGGTTCTGCTTCTCAAAAATTAGTATTTGCAGCTCTTCTCTGAACTGAAGACCTTTTAAAATGTGACATTTACTGCTTCTCTTGAATATCTTTGGGTTTCGGACAGTTTGTGTCGGATAAAACAAGTAACCTACAGGTGTCACTTTGGGCTCAGGTAAACTGTGGACATTTTAACACATAAGACTTACTAATAACGAAAGAAATAGTCAGTTGCAGCTCTATTCTGGATCAAAAATAACTATTAAAAAGACCAGTTGGACCACTCTGGGCAGCCAAAGCGAATGAGTGAATAAACCTCATTATTCAACATCTTTGCCAGCTGAACAAGGCAGGTGCTTAACCCCCAGCTACTCCAATGAAGCTGCTCAGTCGCCAGAAGTAGAAGACTCTGGTTCTACTTGGCATCTCTGTGGTGTGAAAACGTGTAACTGTGAATAGACAGTAGCGCATGGCTTAACACCACCATGCATGCTCAGCAAAAGACCTGCTTCCCTGGATAAGGGGGAAGGTTTTAAAATAATCAAAACAGTCATCACTTTTAAGCCGTAATCGGATTATGGTCAGTGAAAGCGCTAAAGTCTGATTTGAGCGTTCATATGAGGTCATCTAATTTGGAAAGAGGTTTAATTAGTCCTGTTACTGGATTACCGGGTGAACGTCTTCCTGTTTTGACTCTCTCTGGTGGAGGTTACTAAGTGCATTTACTTAAGTAATGTACATTCTGAGGTACAATGTTGTATTTGCATTTCCTGTTACTTTAACTTTCATTTTTTACATTTTACAGTTATAGTCACAAGTTACTTTATAGATTAAAATTTTAATTACAACAGATATGTGCAGCTTGTACATTATGATGCATTGTTATAAATGTTATGAATTAATCTTCCAAAAGTTATATAAAGCTGATCTCCAACTAATTCTGCTTACATATTAATGTGGAACAACTAGTCAACTACTCGCAAACCATAATTGACAACTACTGATTAATCATTTAAATCAATTATCAAGCAAAGATAAGAAATAAAGTAAAAACCCATGTACGTCATTTTAACTTATCTTATTTGTACCTGTAATTCTAGCATTGTTTTATAATGGTGTTCTGTATGTTGTAGGTAGGAAACATTCTTGTGTTATTGTACTTTTGTTTTTTCTGTACTTGTGTTGTCTTTTATGTTGTGCCCTTGACTGCCAAGACAAGTTTCCCATCTAGGATATTAAAATGACTGAACTGAACTGAACTGAACTGAAGATGTCAATCATTTACTGGCTCCAGGTTTTCAAATGTTTCTTTATTTTATATCACTGAAAAATATAACATTATTGGGTTTTGGATGCTTGGTGGGATAAAAGAACCAGTTTCAAGACATATTTTTGAACTATGGGAAAATGTGATGTTAATTTTTCATTACTTCCTGACATTTAATTAATTAAATAGTATGTCACAGATTAATCAATAATCAAAATGACCATTAGTTACAGTCCTATATTTGTTGTATTCCTCAAAGTGCTGTGATTGTGGTTTACTTGAATTTATTCCTTTTTAAAAGGGTATAAATTACAAATCAAGAATGTGAGAACTGTTTCTTCTGTTATACTTAATTTTCAAATCTTCTTTATTATATATTCTGCCCCATTTCATACCTCAAAGTTACTTTAGTTTGGAAGCTGCAAAAGGCAGGTATAATTACAAAGCTATCTCTGAGGTGTTATTGTGCAAAAGTAGTGCTTTTTTAATTACTTTACTGACTAACTAATTAAACATTTTAATGCAGGACTTATAAAGAGGAATTTTGACATTATGTTGCGGCTATTTTAAGGATCTGAATACTTCTTCCGCCACTGTCTGTTTCTCTAATGTCTCTTTCTGTCTCGTCTCTTACATTACGTTGCTCCATACGGACACACGCCCATGTACCCTTCGCCATCCGCCCCACGTCCTGCATTATGACAATTTGGGCCGGTATTTAGCCGGTATGGCCTAAAGTGCCACCATAAATCCCCATTATCCCCAATCCAATACATCGATGTCACTAAATGATCCATAGCCCTTTCACACAGTACAACTAATACAGTCTTCAAAGCTCTTAGCCTTTCATTCTTCTCAATTACCACTCCCTTTCCCGCACTCTCTTGCTCTCCGTCTCCCCTACTCTCCCCCCTCTCTCTCTATCTAAATCCTCTTTCCGGATTTCTCTCTCCATTTCATCAGCCTTCCCTCGTCTTTCTCCCCTCTCTCCTGTTGCGCTCTCCAGTCCCTTCTTCTTTAAAACTGGTCCCCCTTCGCTTCATGCTCTGCCCCCAGTCTGCGTTCCCACTCAGCCGCAAAGCTGCCTCGCTTCTTCTTCTGTGATTTTCTTAATTCCCCCTCTGCTCTCTCTTTTTCCTTCAGTCTCTCTCTTCTATTGCCTCTTTGCAATTCCATCACTCCCTCGCACACATTCCCGCTCATTCACTCACTCACTCTCTGTTCTCTGTTTTCTCTGCAGCCCCTCACTGTCACTTTCTTGCCGTCTCCCTCTCTCTTTCTCTCGCACACACTCTACGTCTGTGTCACCCTCATTCCCTTCTCTCTCGCTCCTTCTCTCTCCTTCTTTGCTTTTACTGTCAGTGAAGCTGTCAGAAAGGCAGTGGTGAGCAGCAGTCTATGGGCTCATCTTTTCAACACACACGCACACACGCACGTACACACGCGCACGCACACACATAAGTAGCTTACAACTGCATGAATGAGAAGCTGTAATAATAGCACGCTGACCCGTGGTGCTCTTCCGCTATCTAGCCGGAGATGAGCACTGTGAGACAGTGTGTGTGTGTGATTATCATCTGTCCATTACCAGCGTTTGTGTGTTAAACCGAAGGGGTGTGTGTGTGTCGTTCCAGCAATGACTGATTGGTGTTGTGCGGTGTCAGGACGGCTGGGCGAGGCTTGAACACACCATCATTCACATCGAGTTGATCTCTTTCAAATCTCTCTCTGTCTGGCTCTACTTTTCTGTGTTCTCCCCTTTTATTTAAGGGTCGGTTCACACAAATTACTAAACAGAACCAATGTCCCTGTTACTCTGGATGCAACCCTATTGCCAGACAAGACTGCTGATTCAGCAAAACCCTGGATTATATTCAATGACAGGGTTTGTTTTATAACATTCAATGCCAACATTTTAAAAAAAAGATTTATTTATCCAATATCTTTGCATGACAATGGTTATGGCACGCATGGCAAACTAAACTGGCAGTAATCTTACACATGGATTTTAGTTTACTAATCAGTGATTATCTCAACTTGGACTTTTTAACAGAAAACCTGGGTTACAAAATGAGGCATGGAGTTTCAGATAATGAATTTACCAGACAAGGAAAGGACTTTATTAATTTACCATTAATAGGTGCTTGATGCTTGACTTTTTTGACAGCTGTATGTGTAGGATTGCTATCATTGTTGTTTGGCCTGGCTCAGGTTAAACCCTTTGAGAATGAATGCCATAGAACTTTCTTATATTATCTGTAAGTCAATTTGTTGACATTTAGCTAGCTCTTACTAATGTTACAGTAGTTGCCAGTGCTCAGTGGCAGCACAGCGCACATGCCCCACCCTACTCTGACTCTGACTGGCTAGCACTCGTTGCCTTCGCTGGTTGGTTAGGTTTGGGCATGAGGGGTGAGATAGGGTTAGGGTGAGAATATCAGGGAGAGCTAATCATAGGGAGAGTAAGGCAGGTCATGACTTCAGAAAGGCAAACAGGACGCTAATGGAAACTAGCAGGGAGCTGTTTACAGCATACTGGACTGGTGCATAGATTTGTGTACTTGCCGATATTCAATTCAACATTTTAGGCTGTATCAGAGACACAGAAAAACCCTAATGGCATGGTAAAGGTTAGGTAACTAAAACACTTAGTTAAGGTTAGGGGAAAACTGTTACAGTGGGAAAAAAACAAATATTATGCCAGACTACAAACTCTGGTTTCCAGCATAAAAGTCAGATATGCTACATGCTCATATAGCTCCTATAACCCCACTTTACCTTCCATCTTGCCACATAAAGTTCACACTATTATCTGCACTGGATATAAATCATGAAGTGCATATATATCCAGTATAAACTTAATCCCTCTGGATCTCTTCTGTTGATTATCCAGAGTAATCAAAACATTGTTTCTGAAAAAGCATGTTGCTGTACAATCTTTCATTGAGCACAAACAAAATTGCATTCACCTCCATTATATTGGATGGTTGGCAGTCATCTCAAGAGACGCATATCTCAAAACCTGGACAAATAAAAACAAAACTATCTGCGTGGCTAGATAGCCATAACAGGGTTAAGAGGGAAAAATACATCTTTTTGTATTTTGGGTGAGCTGACCCTTTAAACAAAAATCCAATCTCTCTAAAAAAGCAACAATCTCTAGGCTCCTCTTTCCCTCTGTCTCCTGTTTTTAGTTCAGCTGTAACAAAAAGACCAGATAATCTGTCCTCAGGCAGGCAGCTCTCCCATTCCTCCTTCTCTTTGTAGCTTCAGTCCATTCTTTCGATTCATTTCAATCCATAATTACAGCAAACACTAACACTGCCAAAGCATCAGGACATAAGACAGGCATTTTTGCATTAAGCAAGCTGAGTGTCAGCATTTTCACATCAATAAATCATTATCATATTATATCACCATATTATATTAGTATAATTACTCTTGAAAAGACCATTGCAAAGAAGATTTCCCTGTCTGAACACCGCAGAGTACACAGAGTAGATTTGGCGGGACATCTGCTGGAGGGCTTTGCAAACAGACAGAGGGCGCTGTTCTTCCAGTACAGATAGAGCGTAAAGCTTATAGAGTTTCTGGTAATGGCAGATGGTGGAAGGAGCGAAAGGGCGACAGAAACAACACTTCCAACATGTTTGTTCTGCTCGGTAAAGCAAAACAGAAAACCTTTGACTGATGAAGCAACAAGAAGCGGGGGGGGGACTGGGGGGGGGGGGGGGGGGGTTACGGGAAACATAGTCGTAATTTGGAGAAACGTTCCCACTGCCAATACCACTGGTGTGAGTCAGAGGCTGCCAATCGTCTCGGTGATTTTCAGTTTATCTGTAAGAAGAAAGCCAGTTAATTTGTCCTCTTATGACATCCTCGCTCTGCTCTCTCTTTCTCTTCCCTGCTCATTTCTCCCGTTTATCTATAACAAAAGACCAGTCAGTCTGACCTCATGCAAAGCTCTCTCTATCTCTGTTTCTCTGTTCGACCTCATCCCTTCATCCTCTCCTCCACCCTGCCTTTCATTGCTGGATTCTGTCGTTATCCCTGGCTAGATCCGACCCACGCTATCTCTCGCTCTCTGTTGTGTCACTCCCAGTTGCAGATATGTTGCAGCTCAACGGATGACACACACACACTTGCACAAATAAAGTCAGCATCAACACAAAATACAAATAAAAGAAAACACGTACACAGTTCCTGGATACATGCATAGGCACGCATTTACTGGATCAGGACATGAAGGAATGATGGGAAGAAAGAACACAACACACTCGCAGCGTGTTCCTGCACTCTCACACACACACAAGCAGCATGCTCTCACACTTGCACATGCACATATGCTCTTGCACTTGCACATACACATATGCAGGCGCAGGTTTAGGACACACAGAGAGACAGCAGGCAACGTGGCAAGGACACAATACGCACACAGCATGATCACACACACAAGCTACGTTCTCTCTTACACACACACACACACACACAGGATCAAAAACACACAAAAATGGAAAGGAATATGCGCACAAACTTGCACATGTGCACAAACACACACACTGAAGGATCATACAAAAGCTTATTGAAAACCCACAGAGAAACACACACGTACACAAACACAAACCACATCCTTGCATTCCTCCGAAATATCCTTGCAGCTACAAACTCACACACACACTGTCCCACAAACATACACATAACCACACCCATCCATTTCTTTACCACACACACAGATCCAGCATAAGTACAAGCCAGAGCATAACAACAGACAGATCCAGCATATCTGACCTGACAATACACACATTCACAAACACACACAGAGCGTCCACACACGCACTGTGTCTCTCACCTTCCAGCTCCTGGTTTCCTCGGTACCAGCGCAGCCTGGCGGGGGGTTTGCTGCCAGTACTGGTGC
The DNA here is from genome assembly GCF_004916995.1 of Morone saxatilis. Lineage (NCBI taxonomy): Eukaryota > Metazoa > Chordata > Actinopteri > Moronidae > Morone > Morone saxatilis. Next base: position 4,399,489 of record NW_023339796.1, on the reverse strand, counting down.
AGGTCAGGGTGACTTTGCCCCCCTCCGGCACTGCACTCTCAAAGCCCAAGATCTGAGGTTTACCGGGCACACCTAAAGCGAGAGAGAGAGAGAGAGAGAGAGAGAGAGAGAGAGGAAAATAGTTATAGAGTTTGCAGGAGAGAGAGAGCATTTTCATGCTGCAGGGCTCACCTTGTAGCCAGAAAAAGCAAGGAAGTTCAGGGCCAATGGCGGAGCTTCTAACAAGTATAACAAGTACAGCAAGTTGTTGTGTATCGAATTGGGGAATGTATTTGGTCAGTTCTGAAAGCTTTGATGGAAAGCAGCTTGGAGGAAAAATAATGATGCAGTCTTGCAATGATTTGCCCCAAAAGTGGTTCAGAGTCATTGCACAGCAGCTCAAATGTCTGTAAAGCTTCTGTTCACATTGACCTTCCAGAAGCATCAAACTTACTCTCCCCATCAGTGTCCATCGGGGCAGAGGGAATTGATAATTTTATTTTTGTGACCACTTAAGGCAAGTGTAGCTTAATGTTGTAACAGAGGAGTTGTGAGTTTAACAGTGGAGAGCACCACTTTTACCCGTGACCTCCATCATTCCCTGACTGTCGGTGCCTAAATTTAACCACACCTTAACCATAGTGGTCTTTTGTAATGGATTTTGAAGGCAATGAAAAAAGATGCCATTATGATGAGGGGAACTAGATGCGGCTGTTGAGTTCTTGTGGTTGAGTTTAGAGGACTTGTTAAGGCAATACAATATGAAGACCAATTGCTTGTAATGTGCTTGTACAAATGAGAACATTTCCATCCAGCAATTGGAATCACTTTTATGTAAGGTAACAGGACCCCAGAGATTGCTGTGGCACAAAAACAGCAGAGATTTAGTGCACAAACATAGAATTTCATAATGACATTGACAAAGACATGTGTAATGTGAATCTGTTATTACTTGCCAATATCAGATCTGCTTACTCTAGTAAGGTCCGTACCAGACCCAATAATGATCTGGCAGATTGGATGAATGCATAATTGTAGGGAAAACATTGCTTAATGTATCTATTTGCACTTTGAAATGATTAGCTTTTTGATATTGTGAATCATTGCAAAATGTTTCAATTGATGGCAAAATGCTAGCAACAGATATTTCACTGGGATATTCCATGGTATCATCCAGCAGACTCTTCCTCTGTCTTCCCTTCTAAGTTCAGTCTCATTTGAATAACTGAAATGCTGAGTAAGACTTAAAAACATGACAGAAGCTGAATATAGAAATAAATCTATTCCCAAAAGAAAATTATAAAATTAAATTTCTTCCCCTCATTGACTTAACATTCCAACAGTACTCGTGGCACACTATTAAGTATTCCAACATATGCAGTGAAGCCCCAGAAGGGAAGATGGCTGCCTACTGAGATGAACATGGAAATGCAATTAATTCAATGAGAAAAATAATAATGCGTTATTGCTTTAAAATCAGCAGTATAAGGTCTGCATTAACTCTGACAGCCTTGGCATTTCCACAATTCAAGTCAGTCTGGTAAATAATATTGTGTGACGATTCATTTTCAGTACTTCAGGTCAGTTCAAAATGTCAAGCAAATTAAATTTTGCAGGCATTATTAAATACGACTCCCAGAATTCATTAGTTAAAAGCAAAGATGGGAGTTAGAAAGACTCTTTTTTACCGATGGCTTGTGTGATAGTTAAGATGAAATGAGGGATGAAATGAGCCAAAGGTCAGATTCAATCTGGTTTAGTGAGCCACCAGGACGCCCCCGAGCCAAACCAAAATTTTATGATACATCTTCCTCTCCCACAGGTGTTCTTCCAGATTCCGGCACCGTTAGATATAATTAGAAACATTTTTGCTTAATTACTAGTTTAACTGTCAAGTGAAAACAACACAAGCAGGAAAAGGAATCCACACATCCTCTCTGCCAAGTATTTCAGAATCTACTTTGTCTTCACCATCATGGTTGAAGGCAAGAGAGGAGAAAATTCAACTTTTCTTGCCGTCCTCCATCTGGAGCCGTTGTGGGCGGCACTTTTCTCCAAGTGTTGGCGGAGACGACTGTCATTCTGCTTTTGAAAATAATGAACATTCGGTTCACCGCATACCGCCGTCTTGTGCACAAAGGGAGGAGAGACAGAGAGAGAGAAAGAGAGTGATGGACAGAAAACGAAAGAAAGGGAGAGTTGAAAGAGTAGAAGCAGAGAGACTTTGAGAGAAAGACTATAAGATATAAAAGAATATCATTTCAAATTGACATGTTTTTGACAAAAAGGAAGGATAGATAGATAGATAGAT
>NW_023339796.1:4391750-4397103 GCF_004916995.1 Morone saxatilis | reverse complement strand
AGATAGATAGATAGATAGATCAAGCACATAGGGCAAACACACATAGACACGGAAGTACCAAGATAAAGTGCTGTGAACTAACCAAGGTATAGATCAAAAAAATAAAAATGTGGTCAATTTTTAATGTAGCACTATTTGATGTAGTGCGGAAGCTCTCTGGCTGTAAAGTTGCATTGAATATTAATGAGGGAATAATACTGCACATATAGAACTGGTTGGAGAAGCCCTGTCGAGACCCTTTCCTCTACAAGGAGAATAAGAAAAGACAATAAAGCCATTATAAATTATTCTCTGCTTAGCTCAGGAGAGAGCAGAGATGCACGCCACACATTTTACATGGACACACAAGCATTTAAAACTGACCGTACTCAGCAGTTATGCGCTCATGTGTGTTTGTGTACACGCGTCAAAAGGTTGCACATGTCAAAACAAGAATGAAACACACACACACACACAAACACTGTGGTGCCAAAGCTGGATATCTTTGGCTGATTTTCCCATAGGGGTCGATGCGATTTAGACATTTTACCATACATTTTTAATGGTTTGGCTCACTCTCAGGGGTCATGAAATATTTATTGAACGCAGAATACAGTGTCACAGCTGTCAATTACAGCGAATAAAAAATGCTTGAATCACAATTACTGCAAAATTTCAAGAAATATGGAGGAGTGATTCTCATGTTAATTTGAATTTAAAGAGCTAAAGTAGACCCGCCTTTACCCTCACTTTGACACACACACACACACACACACACACACACACACACATAGGGCTCCCCCTCCAACCTTACACACATACACAAACATCACATTAACATTTCAGGCGTTTTTGCTCATGCTGTTGTCCAGAGCGACTGTATTGAATTCTTTTCTATACACTCTGCATCACTGCCAAAACATTTGAATAAATATCAACAAAATGATTTCCTCAATGATGCGTCCACAGCTGTTGACTAAAAAACCCCAAATTTGGGGAACAACCCTGTGGCCTTTCAGTCACAGAACAGCCGTTGTAAGCATAAGCCACCCTGCCCCACCCTAAATTTCAGCATCTCTTGTTTCCACTTAGTGCATTTTCCAAAGGAATTAGACAGAAACCCTCTGCAGCTTGGTTTCCATCCAAAAAATGTGTTGGCAAATTATGGTGTATTGAATTAGAACAGCTGAGAGCAAATGGCGAAAATTGATTAAAAAAAAACTCCCCGATATTACAAATTACAGTAAAAATGTATTCTTTGTCCATATCAGCAGGTATGCAAAATTAAGCGATGGAAGCCCATTTTTGTTGAAAAATGTGGATGCAGGTCTTTCGCGATCAGCAAAAAGAATGATTGAATTTCATTACACAGCAATTTAAAAGTGGAATTGGATGCCCTGAATGTTGGCGGTAAATCTGCCTACCACAACCTCCCAGGAATATCAGACCAGCTGTCTCTCCCATGTATACAGTAAATCTCCATTGTGGTTGTATGGCCATTAGCTGGTGTATTACAGTATTGCCAGGCACATTGCTTTATTCTTATCTTCAAGTAAAACCATGAAATATGGCCAGAATTAGCTGACACTGAAGAACAATAACAACTCGACTGATAAAAATCAATACTTGAAAGACTGTTTCTGGAGGCTAAAGCCGATTAAGCCAATATCTAATCAATAAACAGGCCCAACCACCACTGACAGGATGGCCGCAATTTATATCAGGCTGCAAAGAAGAGTCACACATAGGTAATAACATCCATCTCAAATAGAATGAGTGCAGCTGGTTTATCTCCACACAAGAGTTATATGAGGTCATAACATTACACAAAGGTTAACAGTGTAAGAAAGGATCTGGATCAAACTGGATGAAAGCATCACAAGGAAGGCTATTGAGTCATAACATTACCATGATCTAGTGTTTGTGCAGCTTTGCCCACTCTAGGGACTAAATGTCAGCGTATCCCCACCACCTGCACTGACTGTAGACATTCTTTTCTAAACTGTCTTTCATAAGTCCCCTAACTTCATGGAAGTGCTGAACTAAACTGCTGGCTTACCAATTATTTGCCTCTTGCCAACAGGCAGCCTCTCCTAGCATGTCACACTTACAATGGACATCCAGGGTCAAACCTCATTCCGCTCTGAGAAAGGGTAAACTCTGCAGGGTACAGTAGGTCTGGCTAACACAGCACCACAGCAGTCTATCAAGGTGATTTTGAGCCACTTTTTCTACATTTTATGTGTGAAGTCTGAAATTGACTGGTAGAAAAAGTAGACAAAATTGTTATCAGCAAAATGACAACTGAGAAAGAAAGATGCCAAAACTTCCAAACATCCATCTACATTCTGGAGAGAAATTAAGATAGACTGCAGTCAAGCTGATTTGTACGGCCGTCAATCAGTCTCAAAGAAGAAATGCTGAGTACAAGCAAGGTAATGATGTCATCCTGCACCATTAGGCCTCAGTAAAAACAAAGAAAAGTATTTACAAAAGCCTACATATGAAATCAAAATCTCAGGAAACCTCAAGATGGCCCTCACTTCTCATTTTATTAAAATCGAGAAAACGTATTGAACACAGCTGTTAGAGACACGTGTAACCTGCGTTTTCATTTCCAGGGTTTATTTTTAAGGTCTGCAAAAGTTGCAAACTCTCCTTTTGGTAACATCAAGATGACAGATTTTCCCCTCGATATGCACATTGTGTGAACAGTGTGAACATGCACTGCGTAGATGTGTGACCCACCTAGCACGGTGACGGTGGCCCGGGCGGTGCGGACTGGCATGGTGAAGATGGAGCAGGTGTACTCGCCCTCGTCGGACAGCTGCACTTCAGCGATGGTGATGGAAAGCTCGGTGTTTGTTGAGCGGTGCAGCTGGATGCGGTTATCTCTCAGCGCTGAAGGAAGAAGAGGAACAGGATATCAATAATTAGAAATGTGCATATATAATTGATCTGCTTTATGAATTATTTAAGGAGATTTAAGTTGCATAAGGTATGCTGTTTTTTAATTATTTGAATTTTTAGGTTATTTTTTGCTTTTAAACTTTTAGAACTCTATACATAGTTTTCTCATATTTGTATTGTTTTTTGTTATAATAAAGAATAAGGCAAAGAAATGAAGAGGAGGAAGGGGCAGAGTATGAGTGAGGTAGAAGGGACAAAGCGAAGGTAGAGATAAAAGGAAGGAAAAAAGATGGGGGAGTCTGAGAAGTACAGAAGAGAGGAGAGAAGAATGCGGAGGTGGGAGGAGAAATATAACATAAGACAGGGGAGAGCAAGAAAGAAGGAAGGAGGAAAAGGGTAGAGAGGAAGGAAACATGAGAGAATGAAAGGATGAAGAAAAAGGAGGATGGATAAAAAAATCAGGTGAAGTAGGGAGGAAGATGAGGTGAGACAGAAGGACGAAAAAAGGGATAAAAGGCTGGGAGGAGTGAATGTAGCAGAGGTGAAGGCGAAAGGTATGGAAAGGATAGCAAGAAGAGAGGACTAAAAGCAGTAGAAAGGGGAGGGAAGGGTGAGGAAGGGAAAAAAGGAGAAGGCAAGGGAAGAAAAGGGGGAGAAATTGATGTAAGGAAAGTGCAAGGGAAAGCAGAAGTTGGAAAAAGTGGGGAAAGAAACAATGAAAAGAAAAGGAGAGGTAGCGGGGATGTGAGAAAAATAAGGGAGGTGGGACAAGAGGAAAAAAGCAAGTAAAGGAGGGCGAGCAAGGATGGGGAGGGCAGAGTGAGAGGGAAAGTAAGAAAGATGATGTGCAGAATTTAAATCATGGGAAAGAGAAAGGTAAAAGGGAAAGGAGGAGGAGGAGGAGGGGGGAGGGGGTAGAGGTGTTTAGAGAGAAAATGATGTAAGAGAGGGAGAGAGAGAGGAGGAGGAGGAGGAGGAGGAGGAGGAGGCGGAGTGATGAAGATGAGGTGAGAGAGGAGGAAAAAATAGCCGAGATGTGAGCACAAACAAGGCAAAGAAAGACAAAGAGGGGACTAAAGAGAGGAGACGCAAAATGAAAATGAGAGACGAAAGAAAGTGCGAGTGAGGGAAAAAAAGAAAAAAAAACAACAGAAAAATAAAACAGAGGAAGCATAAATAGCAAAGAGAATAAGGGAGAAACGAGAGTGAGGGATGGGTGGAGGTAGAGGGAGGAGGATGAAGAGGGAGGGAGGCTGGGGGGAACATAAGAGAGACATAAATGGCTTTGTCATCAATGAGAAATCCAGCCATGAAAGAGGGAGAGAGAGCGCAAGCGACCAAGATAGATGATGATGATGAAATGCTACGAAATAACCGCTCGTTTCCGTGATAGCATTGACCTCTACGGTGTTTGTGCTGTATGATTGCTGTCTGTCTCCCTGCCTTCCTATCTGCCTGTCTATCTAGATGTCTATCCGTCTATCTCTCTGTCTCTCAATAAAACCTTTGCAGCTTTGTTCTCTGGCGCCATCATTCAAAGTCGGCTCCCCGCAAAAAACAACCGGACTACAGGAAAGCGGATACCTTAAAAAAAAACTACTGTGGTCGAGTCAAGCGAACAATCCGATAGATTTTTAGAGTTTCCACATTCAAAGTTGTTTTAAGTTACCGTGGCACTATTTTTGTCTCATCCCAAGTCTGAAATACAAGGAGCTGAAGTTTGAGAAGACTTTGCCAAATTAACAGCTACACTGTATTTTAGGTTTTGTTCGTTTTACTAGAAGTAGACGTAGCCGTGGGGGAGGCTCCTGAGGGCCTGAAAGGACACAAGTAAGCAGGCGTGTAACGGACAAAGTGGCACCCCAACTTTTACAACAGATTGTAACTAAATACGGATGGGTGGGGTTAACAGTTAAAAGTTCTAGCTCTACTTTTGTTAACAACAATACAAACCTAGTCAGCACCTGGTACAATAGATACAATCAGAAAAACAGCAGATAGCCAAGCAGCTCACATGCTTGCTTACAAACTTGTCAAGGTACTTCATTTGTGAGATATTTGTTTCATCAATTTGCTTTAAATCTATGTTTTTACCCATTGGTACAGCAAACATGTATCAACTGTATCTGTAATAGCAATACAGCCTTCTAATAAAACTATATATAATGCCATGTTTATAGCTAGTTAAAAACAGAAACAAAAAATTGTGGTATTCAAATATCAGACGTTTAGCTCAGAGTTCACACGTTTCTAAGCCTATGAAGCCAGTTTGGAGGTGACTGACCTCGTCCAATTGATGTTGAATATGCACCTGCACCTTGTTGCACCTGTAACCACACCTAACAGTGATGTCAGAGTGTACTGACCACACCCCGAGTACACTGCTACATTACTGCAATGTGGTGAGACCTTCAAACTAACTCGTTAAGTCATTTTATTCTGAAAATCTTAAAATAGTATTATG
>NW_023339796.1:4388995-4391657 GCF_004916995.1 Morone saxatilis | reverse complement strand
TATGTGGGAAAGTCCAAATATTGTGTGTGTGTGTGTGTGTGTGTGTGTGTGTGTAGTTTAATAGTGTGTTATGGTCACTGTCTGTTTTCATATATTATTGTTTATTTGCCTTTCTCAGTATTGAGCCACATCTGTGTCTGTTTATCTCTTCATCTCTGTCTTTTTTTTGTCTCACTCTTCTCTCCCTGTCTCTCCATCTCCCCATCTGTCCATTCACCTGTCTATCTCCATTGCACTCCCACACACACACACATATTTCTGTTTCTCTTGATATTTTTCAGTTATTTCATCCAACACTACTTTATCTTCATGCCTTATCACTAAGCAAGGTCACTACATTTGTCTTCATGAGCTACCCTCTCTGTGTGGGTGTGTGTGTGTAGGTGTGTGTGAGGCATACGGTCACACACACACACACACAAACACACGCTTATCCATGCCCCCTGGACCCTGTGCTCAACTATCAGTCTCCTTAATTCTCTTCCCCTCATCTCTCCTCAATCTCCCTTCTTTCCCTCACTCTTGTTCCTCTTCGGCTTTCTCTCTTACATCTCACCCATTTCTAATCTTTTCTGACTCCAGGCTTTTCTATCTTTCTTTTTTTTTCATTATAAACAATGTATATTGCTTGCGAGCACAGGTGTGATGGATTTTCAAAAACAATATGATATCTAGTTACGGGGGTGCATCGATCAGGAGGCCCCTGAAAACTGTACATGTGCTTTGCGCTGTTTAGCCTGCGATGCAGGCCACATAAATAGTCTGCCAATAGGTCACAGTCTGCTGTTTGGCTTTTGTTTCGTTGGTGAAGGGATGTAATGAATTTCTTACTATTGAGATAAACTGGATTAATGGATGAAGGGTGTGTGTATGTGTGTGTGTACGGTAGGGTAGAGGAATATAGTTGCATAGTCCTTTTCATTTTTTTAAAGAGCATGTTAGATGACTGACATTTGGAGCACTTCCAAGGCTTGGATGGACATGAAACTCTAAACATCTAAGCATTAGAGTTCACAACTTCTGACATTCTCCTCTCCTCATTCCCTGCTTTTATTTAAAAGCCAAAAATACAAATCCAGTCGGCAAAAGGCACGGACGTGGAATGAAAGTCTCCTGGTTGAACTGCAAAAGATGAGCAACCGCATTGGTTTCCTGGTTGAGTCTGGCTGGTTGTTGAATCTCTATCTCCCTTGTTTGCTGACATCTCTCTGCTGTCCCTATCTAGTAAAGTAAAGTAAAATGGTTTTCAATTCAATAATAATATCTGGTTCTCTGATGAAAAGGTTAAAAGTACAAGCCTGTGTACATACAAACTTAAAGAGTAGAGTTATTTGTGATTCCTGAGGAGAACTTTGGTAAGAAACATCCAGTGACAAGCTTACATTTTTGCAAGTGAAAGACTGAATTGTGTGTGAATTTGTGCATTTCTAGAAAACTAATGAAACACATCACAGTTTTCATTCAGATTCTGGGTAAATGTTTGATGAATTCAGCAACTATATCGCAGTGTTTTGTTCCTACTTGTAACAAAGGGGCATTTTGAATTTCCTACAGTTTGCTGGAGTTGCTGTTTTGTGCCTCTGACTGTGTTCTTCTCCACAGCAACGTCAGCTGAGGCTCACGGGTGTTGCAGTGTTTAAAGCCATCTGCTAACCAGACAGAAAAAGTTCAAATAATTTAAGTGTTTTCAGAAACAGTAAAGCTTTCTGTTCTACAGCAGACAAATCTCCACTATAATTTAGAGTTGTTAGGAAGAGAGTGTTTTAAAAGCAAATTGAAAACACGGTTCTAACTCATTTATGATTGTTAGACTGTAACAAATACTTTGTAGCTGTACTTTACAAGCCATCTTAATTTTGATGCTGAACTTCCCGAAAGGTGTACATTAGCAAGAAAAAATAAACCATTGATTCTTTGGATGAAACATGGCCTGATAAACATGTCTTGAAGGCAAAGTCAATAACAAAGAAAATGTATCATTAAATATTAATTTTGTATTGCAGTTATGTACGTTCACAAGTACATGCTCCACAGATGCATGCTGCTGATGGACTCAGCATGTAAAGCTAGCACAGCGGAGAACACGAGGCTGGAGTGGCAGTGGATCATCACCGGCAGCCACATTGTGTTATTAAATTATCAAGGAGACCCCTGTGTTTCTCTGTTGAAGAATATTAAATATATATATATATAAATAAATATAATATTGAGGATGGAAAAAATGAAATTAAAATGGGAATTTCCAGAGAGAATAAATACCTTTCCAAACAGCATCTTCTTCCACCTTGCAGTTCTATGTGTGTGCATATGTGCGAGAGTGTGATGGGTTTCTAAGTGGTGTCAGGGGGGCTTTGAGCTGAGAAGACGGAGCATTTGTGTGTGTGTTGATTACATACCAGGTACAGGATGTGCTTATCGGTGTACAAACGTTTTTGTACATCAGTGTTTTGGAAGTGTGTCTGCACTTCTTTGTTACTTGTGTGTGTGTGTGTGTTGTGTTGTGTGTGTGTGTGTGTGTGTGTGTGTGTGTGTTTGGCCAGACAGTGTTCTTGTCTGCACTAAACTAAGAGACACGTACTCCCCAAAGGTTCCAACTGTTGATCTGGTCACAGTAGCTATTTTCGCCTACTCGTCTCTCTTCTCCCACAATCTTCGTCTACCG
>NW_023339796.1:4371596-4388970 GCF_004916995.1 Morone saxatilis | reverse complement strand
GTGTGTGTGTGTGTGTTTGGCCAGACAGTGGTTCTTGTCTGCAGCTCAAACTAGAGACACGATACTCCCCAAAGGTCCAACTGTTGATCTGGTCACAGTAGCTATTTTCGCCTACTCGTCTTCTTCCTCCACCTCTTCGTCCTCCCTCAATCTTCCTCATGCTCTTTCAACTTCAAACATTCAGGAAGAGGGGGATTTCTCTCACAACACATACTGAGTGCACATACATTCCTTTTTCATCTGCCTCCTGCCTCCTTACGCCTTTCCAACCGAAGTTTCCACTCTGCCTAAAAACTCTCTCAAATTCAAATCTGCTTTATTTATTCCCACAATATGGGATAAACCTGTGTTGCCGAAGCAAAGTACACCAGTTACAGACCAATATTTTCATATTTTACCTCCATCTCCCTCCTAGCTGCTGCATCTCTTCATCTCCCTCTTTGGCTCAACCTGCATCTGCATTTCACCTCTCCCTCCTGCTTCCTTCACCATTCATTTATCTTCCCATCCAACTGTCTTTCTCCTTTCATGCCTTGTTCTTCTCTCTTTCTTCTTCTGTTTCCCCCGCCCCTCCTTTTCTCATCACTCAACTCTCTCTCTCTCTGTCTCTTTCTCTCTCTCTCATTTTGTTTTACATTTGAGGCATTTAGCTGACACTCACATCCAAAGAGACTGCCTCTCTTCTTCCTCCTCTCCCTCTCTCTCTCCCACACATGTCGCCTCCATCCTCCCATCTGTTTCTGAATATTCTCTCCAGCTCCCTAATTATCCGTCCTTTCCGACAGCTGATCTGGGTTCAGTGACCGCAGGCTTCCCTTGATCATACCGTTCCCACTGATCTGAGAGCGTCAATTGATCCTAGATCAGTGTGCCAACTATGAAACGCTTGATAAACACACACCTCTGTGTGTTTTATCCACCTTCCCCTCCTTCCCTCCGCCTCTTGCTCCCTCTCAATCCACTTGTCTCTATTCCCCTACCTTCAGACAGAATTAAAAAATAATCATTTAGAGGAGGCAGCACAAATATGCAAAATCAACGGAAGAGAGATGAACCGAACTTTGCCCAGGGTGGTGCAAATTGAAGCAAGGAGGCATTAGTTCCAGTTGAAACTTGAGAGAGAAATGTTCCCAACGGTGTATCAGCTTCAAGCAACATGCCAATGAAATCCTGCCATGTAGTATTTACAGCAGCGAAAAATGTCCATTGGGGATTTCTGGCAAATAACACTGACCGATGACACATCCTAAGAGCTAGATTACCTAGAGAAGACACAGCTCATGCTGGCTGCTCAGCCTGGTGCAAAGGGATTAGAAAGAAAGCACGACAGAGTAATATAATGCTGAAGCATAGCTCATTTTCTTTCTATCTTTCCTCACCTTTATAGTAAAAAGAAGTCAAGGAAGCAATTATCATAATGGCTGTCACTATCAGCCGGCTGCTTTCAGCTGCTTTCGGTTGTCTGCATGCCATCACATTAACTTGGCTGCTCATTTTTTAAGTCAAAGGATCAGACTAATGCAAAGTAAAGTGGGAAATATTTTCACCCCTCTTGCTGATGTCTCTTGATGTCCTGTACTGCTTTGATTTGACTTCCTTTGTCTGCCAGCATGGTATGCATGCGCAGTTGTTTTCATTCTTTTACTTTTATTAAGACTCAAGGTCCATCCTCACTTGTACAAAAGGCTGACATTTTGGGAAATTTGCTTTGTTGGCGAAAGTTAGATGAGAAGGTCGATACCACTCTCATATCTGTGCATTAGAGTTGAAGCTAGAGCCATGAGGCAGTTAGCTTAGAATAAACACTGCAGACAGGAGGAAACAGCTACCATGGGTCTGTCCATTGGTGAAAAACAAACAGTGACTTTAAGGAAGTCACTTACACATATTAATTAGTGATTTAACTTATTAGTGAGCTTTTAAGGTGTTGGTAGGCATATTTTTTTTACAATTAGACAGAGCAAGGCTAGCTCTTTCCGGCCTTTATACTAAGCTTGCCAGCTATAGCTTCATTTTTGGTGTACAGAAATAAGAGTGGTATCAATCTTCTCATCTAACCCTCAGCAAGAAAGAAAATAAGTATGTTTCCCAAAGTGTCAAACAACTCCTTTAAAGGTAGTACTTTGGGTTCAGCTATTACAGTAAGGGCTATACTTATAGAAGACCTAATGGAAAAACACACACCTATTCTAGTGATACTCTGGCTAGCAGGTAAACATCAAACAAAATCACAACTCTACGAAATCAATATTTCAGTACAACCTAAAGAAGCCAATATTTTCCAAAATGTTGATTTATTAAATTAAAAATAAAAAGATTGCATCAAAGCTGAAACTGTCTCTTCCTTGCCTCCAAGGAAAAATATAGTAAAGAGCCATAACGATTAAACTAATACAGTAACATTGTTTGAATGTCTGTTCTGTTTTATGTCTGGTTTATTGACTTTTAGTTTTATTTCTGTGGCTAAGAGACAAAAGGCAAATTTCTAAATCACACAGGGGTTGTTTTTTCTTATATTTACTTCATTAACCTTAAAAAATAAATTGGATTTTTAACTTTGAAATCATTGTATGCCTGTCCCTTTCATCTCCCTGCACTTGTTTTCCATTACATGTGATTATTTTAAGGACACATGGAAAAATATAGAGTTCAGATGATACAAAGAGAAAATGTAGAAAAAGCCTTCTTTCAAGTGTTAGATTTCAAAAGTCTCTCCTGCAGTCTTTCAGTTCTGTGATGGTTGTTGTTAATACATTCTCTAGAGAGCCTTCCCAGACACCAAGAAAACTTTGACTGATGCGATGTGGATCAATAGTTTTTCAGAAAATGTCAAAAAACATTTCACGCCCTGCATTTGGAGTACCGTCTCGCAGTGTTTTGAGCAGTCATTGTCAGTTTGTCTCGTTCTCTGAGAGGCTGAGTGGGGATCTCAGCATCAATTTCAATATTCTTTTGGGCTCGTTTCACTTAAGACTGCTTAACACTGTGCTTAGTGTGTGTTTTTAATGAAATGATTTACAAGTGACAGTCATTTTCACCACGGTTATAGTCTGCCTACTCAATATCCTCCCACTAGGCGAGAGCTTCCCCATCCACCATGGTTTGTAAATCACCAGAGATCCATTACCTTGTTAAATTGTACTGAGGCAGATCGCCTGTCTGATGTCTGCTGATATGCTTTTATGGAAAGGAAGGAAACCGCACATGACAAATAAATAAAATTATAGGCAGACTGAAGGCAAATATACAGATTGTTTTTTGTTTTTTTCTGGTGAGGAAATGTGTTTGGAAATCCTCAATTTGTGAGATTTGCACGGCATCTCTTTTATTGTCTGTGTAAATTAAGCACATGAGGGTTCTCTGTGCCTGGTCTCATGAAATTTTTATGGAACACAACTTGATATATATATAACACGGTCCTCCTACATACAGGAAGAGGAATAAGGTTAAAGTGTTATGTGGTTGGGACACAGCTGGAAACATGATTTTCACATGGAACCGGGGGACTCCAAGTGTTGATAGGTGGGCAGATACGTTTGCTCATCATATCTGAGATCTTGGTTTTGTTCCTGGATCATACAAAAGTTTTCTGACTGTGTTTTCTCAAAAAGATTTTATTTTGTAATCAGGACCAACCAACCAAATCAAATATCTTAATTCATCCTTATTTCTCTGGCTGAAAGTTAATCGTTAAGCTTACAGGTGAATAAACAATGTCCAATTTGCGCTACTGTCTCATAATCTTTCACAATGGAGGAAAATCTTTAAAATTGAATTTTTTTTAATTTTAATACTACGTCATGTAATATGCATTTTAGAGTTTGTGATGGCAGTGGACCTCACTTGTGGTGGGAATGTACAGGCTCCTCTGTCCTACTGTTGTATAGTTTGCCAAGATGTATGTAAATTATTATGAAAATACAACAAACTTATTTCATTACACAGAATGCCAAAATATAAACAAATAGATCTCATAAACAAATAGATCTCAGGCATCCAAAGCGATGAAGGTTCATTCTTTAAACTTGGGTTTGACATAACTGGATCATTATTTGATAATTAATTGGCTCATAAATTCATCACCTACATTTCTCAGTTAAATAGAATAGAATAAAATACGACGTTGTTGTCTACCAAAGCGGAAAAGTGTCATCTCAACATACGTACATGCAGATTAACAGCATGTAAAATATAATACATATGGTATTATTTTGACCAACGATTAATTGTTTCAGTCAAAAATGGCAAACATTTTCGCATTTAAACTTCTCAAATGTGGCGTTTTTCCAGCTTTTCTTTCTGTCTTATGGCTTAATAAACTGAATATATTTGCTTTCTGGACTTTTTGTTGAGGACTAAGAAGTCATCACATTGTACTCTGTGAGATTGAAACAGGCATTTTTCACTATTTTCTGACATCTTACAGACAACAAACGACTAATCGAGAAAATAATCAGCGTTGCCGCAGGCACCCAGAGCGTCCCCCATAGGTCAGAGTCTCAAAATGATAAATAAAGCATGAGAACTGTGTGTCAGAACTCTTTTCCTGCCAGCATACACAAGTCACTCAGCTTCATCTGTGGTTTCTTTCATGTTGCTGGTAGTGCAAACTATTCTAGCAAGATCACCCCAGAGTCTGCAGTTCAGGTGACCCAACCATGATGCCAGTGTACTATAACTATGATTAGTTATACTATAACAACTATAAGACTTGCTGACATCACTCAAACACCATTATTTATTTCCCACCGTTGAGTCTCATAAGAAAAAGTCTTCAGAGAGTAGTGTAGTGATTTTGGCAAGCTGAAGTTGATTTGGATGAGAGCTTAATGCTAAAAGTAAAATGAATGTAATGTCTTTGTTTGTTTCCTTCTTCGTCTTGATTTCTCTGTTTTGCTTTCCCAGCCTGTCTTTATCTCCCTCATGTCCATCTCTTTGTCTCAGTGTCTCTCTCACTGTCTCCTGGTAGTCTCGCATTAATGTAGGAACCCATCTGTTTTCGTGCTTTCCTAGCTGTCTAATCTCTTCTATTAGCAGCACTGGGTCCTTTCTCCCCCCCGTCATCCATCCACCCAACCACTCCCACGCATTCCCTCCAGGGTATCAGTGTTTCCTTAAAAGGGTCTTAAAATAAATTATCTAGAATTATGGTCTTAAAATGTATTAAAATATCCTGTATTGGCTACAGTTATCAGATCGTTTGTTTTTGCCATAGAATGACAGGTTCCTTTGCTCTTAATGTTCACGCTCAGATTAATACAGGACAGGATTAGCTGCAGATTTTTTTGTCATTGTATCTGTTTTAATAAACACAACTGGGCTTTGTGTCCCTTAACAATTAATTTCCTGTTTTGCTTTATCTTTATCTGGGCAGTTATAGTTGCAGAACTCTCATTAGCTCTGCTCCACTGGAACCAAGCTGGTTTTCTCAATTTTGTTCCTTTAGTTTTTTAGTTTTTTATTTATTTTTTTAAATTTAGTCTTTCTATTCACTTCCATGTAGCTTTAAAAAAAGAGTCTCTTGAATGCGCCCACACTCTGTTCTCTCTGTGTCTCTGTCTGTCTGTGGCCTCTCATCAGTGCAAAGCAGGGTCAAATTAAACTGATATCAATGGCTTTCCTTGCCTGAATAATGATAAAAGTCAGCTTGAGCTTTCGATCTACCACAGAGAATTGGATCGAAGTGATCTGACCCTGTGATTATGCAACATCAACATCAACAATTCATATATTACAGCTTTGGCTATGAATTCTCATCATTTTTTACATTTATAAATTAAATCCAAGGTCTCTTTCCCTGTATCCACTACATCATTTTTAAATTCTCTTCTCTCTATTATGTATCTACCACTCTGTCTTCATACTCTCCATCCATTTTCTCCACCACATCCCTCCCTTTCCCCCTCCTCCCCTCTTATTCTCTATCTTAAGTTCAATTTGATGATGTGTCTGTGTTCCCTCTACCTATAATAAGTAAGTAATAAGTAAAGACAAGCATCCATCCTTCTGTCTTTGGTTATTCCACTCTTTCTCTCGTCTTTCTGGCTTCCGAATTTGCCATCTCTGATCTTGCCATAGTACAGTTTCTACTCTGCAGTGTGGTGGCCATCACTGTGAGGAGTTGTCACTCATCATTTTCTTCGTCTTCTTCTATCTCTCATCACGCTGTTCGTCCATCTCTCCCCCTCCCGCGCTCCCTCCACCTATCCATTTTTGTCAAGTCTGAACTCTCCAAAGCCTGGTGCATGCTGTGCAGGGTTGGAACGTAGTGCTGAGGAGTCCTGATTTTTCTCTCCTTTCCCATCTCCTCTCTTCAATCAACTCTCTTATTTATTTCCCTTTCTGTTCCTGTACTAGTATATCCTTCTTTTCCTCCTTACTCTCATCCCTCCATCTCGTGCTGTATCAGCTCTGAAGCCTGCTGTCTGTGCTTTGCTGTTCAGGCCAGCTGCTTAGATGACTTGCTGCTCCATCTCAATCTATCATTTCTAAAGTAGAGTGCTGAGGAGTTTTCCGTCACTCTTTTCCCTCCACCCAGCTTCACTTTTTAGATCCCTCCAGTCTTTTATTTTCTTTATCAATCTGTCTGTCCTTCCTTCGTCTTTCCCTTCTTGGCTGGACAGTTACAATAAACTACCGAGCAAGAATTTTTTGGACGGCCATGAGTTCCCCAAAAGGAGCAGAACGTTTACTGTTAATGACAAGTACACAAATAACATTAAGACAGCTTTGGGAACTGTTCAGTTATAATCAAAAGAATATTTGTATGACTTTGAAACAGGAAACCACATTTCACATCCCGTATCCTGTTTGTTTCTTTCAACCATTAACATTACTTTTCCTTGACTTAAAGCTGCACTAATTAATATTTCCATGTTAAATGTTAAATAGATCAAACGACCCTGTGCAATGTGAACAGAGATATAGCCCACAACTTTGCATTTCTCCTCAGGCTCAGAGGAAACGAAAATAAAGCTTAAAGGAGAGAGAATCTTGGACTTTGTCAGTTGGACAGAAACATGAATGCTATTGTTGCTACTGGATAAGTTGTTGACAAATTTTTTAATGATAAGGTGATAAAATGTCTGTTTTTTGTTTACAGCTTGTTGCACTGCCCCCAAGTGGCCAACAAATCAATGAATGTGAGTTTAGGAAAGTGCTTTCTTCTTCTAAAGCAGCAATGACTTTGCTGTGGATAAAAGCAGTAGTGTTTCCACTCCCTCATTTCATTGATTTCGATGGGAATCCGACCGAATCCGACCTGGTGGCAGACATTAAGAATAAATAACCAATCTTCTTGCTGATGGTCTTGGGTGCTTATGTAGGTCATCTAGAGGCATCAGTATTAAACTGAGACTGTCTTATAAAAACTCCTAGGCAGGTTTAAGCATGACCATGAGCATTCTCTAATCTTAAGGTTAACTTTTGGTTGAGTTTAGGTTTTTGTTGTTTACTTTGGAGAATAAATGTTTAAATAAAACAATGCAAGTAGCATGTATGGATGACTGTACAAGGTTCTTGACAATGTACTCAGGTTTTCTTCATCTTATGAGGTACAAAATTGGTATCTCTTCTGTCCTATTCCTTCCTCTCTCCATCTGCTACTGTTTTCCCAAAAAGTCTTGCCTTCAGTTCACGACTCTTCCCCTCCTTCCGTTCTCTCTGTCCCTCATCATCAGTTTTTATCTGTCCTACTACACATACCTCCATCCCTGCTCTATCTTTCTACCTCCTCTCTCCTCAAGTTCTTCATGTTTCCCTCTCTTCTTTCTTTTTTTCTCCATCTGCTGCACTTTGAAGAGAAGACACTGAAGGGTTGAATTCTGAGCTCCCATCATCCGCCTCTCCCCTCTCTGTCTCTCAACTCTCTGCTTCCCAAAGTACAGCATCTGTTGTGCATGTTGGTCCACTGCAGTGGGGAGTTTCTGCCCCATCCTCCCTCTCCCTGCTCCTCCTCCTCCTTTTCCAATACTCTTCTCCATTCCCTCCAAAGTAGAGGTCGGCCTTTAAGTGTTCTACCATTGCAGAGAAGAGCTTCACTTTCTATCTCTCTCCTCTCCACTGTGGTTGAAGCTCCATCTGGAGTAAAGACTTGCTGATCTCTCCATTTGTCCTTCCCCCCCATTCTCTCTCGTCTCTCCACTCTCCAAATTGTCTGCTGCAAAAAACGTTGGCTCTCTGCAACAAAAATTTCTCGGCCTGTGTGTTTGTCTCTACTCTCGCCATTTTTAACTCCATCTCTCTATCACTTCACTTCTGCTGTTAAGTGTTGTATTAGTGCATGAGGGAATCTTTCTATCTCTCTCAACGCTCTTGTCTCTAATTCTCCAACTCCCCCATCCCTCCTTCCATCTGTACCAGACTCCCCTCTTTTCACTCCCAAATACCAAGTCTGTTGTGTGATGTTGTTGGTTATAGACAGACTATAAAAAGTTGCAGCTAACATTTTAGCTTGTGAGGCTTTAAGTTTTCTTTCAATTATTTGACTTTATCATTTTGGGGCATTTTTTTTCATGTGAAATAAAAATTGCAATCGTGGCCCTGCCTTTATACTCAAACTGGCTGCTGTAGATGCTCCTTTTCACTTCAGACAATGTTTTGAACCATGGGTTTGAGCGAACAGTCAAAAGTAATCATTAGTACCAAAGCTCCATATTTATAATGTCAGTCCTTATTTACAGTGTCATTTTCCCTCTCCCTCCCTCTCACCTCTTTTTTCTTTTCAAAACACAGGGTCTGTTGTGCGATGTTGGACCACTGCACTGAGAAGTGGGAAGTCTCACTTTTCAAAATATCATTAAAAGTCAGCCTGGCTTTTACCAGCCAGTTAGGCAATCAAGTAGCACTAAATGGATTATTGAAAAGCGGAGAAAGTTTTTCTTTGAAAAGACACTGTTTGAATTGGACACATTGACGAACTTTAGCCCATCACACTGTGAGGTTTCTTTTTGTTTTCATTTGTTGCATTTATTGAGCACTTTTGGTACCGTACAATATTATAATAACATGTTGTTTGCTATCTAAGTTCCATAATGTCTTTGTTTGGGGCTTTTTCTCTTGAACAAAGCTTTTGATCCAGTGTGTACAAAGTAATTATTAGTGCCTTGTTCAGCAAAGATGCAGTAACAAACATCTTATTGCAAGCCTGTCTCTTAAAATTGTATTCATATGGAAGTAACATGCAATAACAAATATGTTCTGATAAAACATAAGGAGTTTCTGCTTGTGTTTTTTATCAACGTACACCCTACAGTACGTACTACTTCATGCACATCTTGCGCAGATCGGATAACTCCGATCTCAAAGGTGTAAATGAATCCAAGAAGCATTCTAGACAGGCTGAACTCCATTTCCTCGAGACACATTCTAGCCAGATGCTGAAAAGGTGTGAATGCATGCAAAAGGTGCACCAAGCTGTTGTAGCATTTATCTGAGAGAGTACTGGGTTGAATGGGCGAGGGAGGGGCATGGATAAAAGCCCTTGAAGAATATAAAACAGTTGTCCATAAAGACAATTCATTCACATTTGCGATAGTTTACAGATTGTTGTTAGTTACCAAGCTGTTATTTCCAACTGTTAATGCCAACTAAATTGCTGAAGTGCATATGTTTTCTTTTGGCCTTATTAACACCTTCTTGACTGGAGCAGGGTCTATGTTGATTTGCACATAGCTCGAGAAAAACAGATTGCAATTAGATTTGTGATGTGACCAACAGGGATGCATATATGTTTAACAAAAGTGAATTAAATTGCATCTTATATGCATTTTATACAGATAAGTGACACACAATGAAAGTATCTGCAAACTGTACACTGCCTATGCAAAAAGTCTATACTAAAGATATCTGCAAAGGATTCACTCAACATATTTTAATGCAGTTTCCCTAAACTATTGCTCCTGGAAATTGAAGGTAACTTGAAGCATAGCGACATTTGACATATCTGAACAAAACTACAATCTTTGTCCAACCTGTAACCAATCCCTTTTATGTAGACTAAACCTAACAATAAAAAGATGTCTCTGTTGTCAAAAACCTGTGCCTAATACACCCAGCCACCTTACAACATCTCTGTGGTATAGGAAAGTCCTGGACTTTAAAACATGTTACAAGGGAACATAATGTAGGCAGCATTGATGCTCCCTCCGGAACATATCTCGCAAAAGCAAATAAGTATTTGAATTTATTTTGTTGGAGATGAGATTGCTATATTGACACATTCATAGTTTCTCTACATTCCTCCCTCTATCTCACCTCTCTTTTCTCCAAAGTACAGGGTCTGTTGCGCAGTGTTGGACCATTGCAGTGAGGAGTTGTCACTCGCAGCCACCCGGCAGGTCAGTGTCACCGTGCCCCCCACGGACACCGTCTCATCTGAGGTCACTGGCTGCAAGGGGTCATCGTCTAGGTAACAGGAGAGAGGGGGGAAAAAATCATAAGACAGAGCAATAGAGAGGCAACAGAGACAAGTCAGGGAGACACTGTGTTCATATGAAAACACAAGCAAAAATAGTAGCACACACCAACACACAAATCAGATAAACCCACAAAATGCATTACTCGCCTCGCTCTCTCCTCTTCTCTCTATCTCCCCCCGCCCATCTTTTTCTCTGCTTGTCAGATTATCTATATATCTCTATCTGTCTTTCTGAAAGCAAAGAACACACGGACATGCTGTCAGAGGGACAAAAAAAGCAGACAAATGGCTATCTGGTTGTATGTCTGCAAGGCCAATGTTAGAGCGATGAGTCAGTAGCAGCCCAGGCATCTAGAGACTGCATGACCTGAGGGACCAGCCAAGATGAAGAGACCACGACAGGCAGTGGCTCTCGACAGGTCAAAGCAACAACAAGAGCACTGTTTTATACCTCTAATGGCTTTGTAACCCTCTTTTGTCAATATCTGTGTCAGTTTTTAGCGCCATGCATATGTATCGGCTGGTACAGAACAAGCTCAAACGGGACAGGCATTATGGAAATGAGCAGGTCAGAGGGAAAGAGAAAGAGAATACAAATGACCCAGCATAATGAAGGGATTCTAAAGGCTGAAGCTGGAGCTGGAACACCACAAAAACCACTGAACAGTGAACTGTCTGGGTGTGTAACGGTATTCAAATTGGCTCAAATTATGGTATTTAACAGCACTCCCTTGATAACGGGTGATGGTGCAGGCTAATTCTACTCTTTGCATTCAGTGAGGGAGGCAGACGCTTATGTGACTCAGAACAAGAGATGTATACTAAAACACGTAACCCCTCGTTATGGTAAGTAATGTCGAACACGGCCACTACGGTGATTTTTGCCGTGTTAACTTATTACGGCTTTAAGTGCACCCATGCCATGCTTTGCGCTTCCCTCCCTTTCTGCTCGCTACAAAACGTGCCAGTGCTCGCTCAACCTAATCTCAAGCAAAACAAAAATATGGCATAATTGAAGACAAGACCAAGCCAACAGAGGGAACATCTCATAAGAAGATATGCCTCAAAGCGGTCTCCTCACCCCTGAAAATATGGCGTGTATAAATAGTTTAATTGGAACCAAATTGTCAAGCTGGAGACAGGTTTATATTCAGCGTAGAGCGTTATCGCATCCTTGCACCGGCGGTGGAATTGATTTTTTTTTTTTCTGCAGGAAGAACATCTGCTTAAGTGCGCTTCGGCGGAACTCCCATCAAGACATGAAAGGAGGGGGGGGGACACGTAAAAAGAGGATGCAGGAGAGGAGGCGAGCAAACTAACTGCGTGTAGCATCAAAAACACACATTTGCAGTACATGAGCCGAGAGCAGCAGGCAACTAACTACTATCTCCTTTTTGTTGTAATTTTAAAGCTGGATGGCCAGTTCAACATCCTAGCAAACAAAAGTTATTAGAAAAGAACAAAAACCTTAGGCCTTAGGTTTGCCTCTGGGAGGATTCAGAGCCATAACAGATCTTAAAGGTACAGCCGCTGTTTGCCAAGATCCAAACGGCACTCAGAGACTTGCAGAGCCCTTCCTGTCAGAGTAACTCGCTGCCTTGCTCTCTGAGGTGTTTTACCTCAGCCCTGACCTTGTGGTTAGTTTATCTAAGCAGCATGATTGCTGAGGCCTGAACGTGTGGTCAAGTGCACCACGGATTAGTGTCTCCTTTAATAGCATCTTGGGCTAATTCTTGCGGCTGATCGCAGGAGCTCCTCTACTTGGCATGAACACTTTGGGTAAATTGGCTGTCCCAGTGCATCACTCATCAAGCCAACCACAATGAGCTCCGACAAGTTAGCCAAACTTGTGTCTTATCTTTGCCCGCCACAGAGTGCTGGCAGTTCTGACCAAGAACAACCTGTGTTCGAGGCTCAGAGTGACATTTGTGCTGGTAATACAATTCCAGTGGTCAATTAGTGGCTCTTCAGCCATGAAAAGAATTTGAGAAGATATCTGCTTTCAAGTGGACACATTTCTACAGAACTATGTACAGAGGATATAATATTTTGCCTTTTCCCATGGTCATGCCTTGTTCAACTCAGGGCCTTTTAACCTGTTGTTATAAATCCCCCCCTCCTTTTAAAGTGTGTCACATATAGTATTCTCTATCTGCTTGTCCCATCATCTTATTAGTAAGCAGTCTTGTTGTTTACACTCAGTAAAATATTCAGACCCACAATGTTTTTCATGGCTTCGACATTATATAAAATGTATACTTGGTAAATTTGTCATCATATTAGAGCCAACACATTTCTTTTAAGCCTGAAATATTAGACGTTTTTTGGAAACTATGGACTACTATGGAAAATTGGAAATGACTACAAATTAAATAAAGTCTAAAGCGCTCTAACCAAGCTTGCTCTTGTAAAAAATAATGAGCCAAAAACTGGTCCAAAAGAGCTGAAGAAGATAAATCCCATAAATGTAGTGGCAACAAGTGTGCTGTTTCTGCACATTTGTTTGTCTTTTTATTATTTTGGTCCTTTAAATTACTTACTTATTACTTACTTTTATTACAAATTATTGATCTGGGACACTGGCAGCCTAAAGGTTAGATAATTGAGAAGGTGCCCGGAAGATTACTGATTTGATCCATGGACTGACGGGGCGAATCTGACAGTAAAAAGCAGCACTTGTAGCTTAGAGCAAGGCACTTAATCTCCAGCTACTCCAGTGGAGCTCATTGGCCGACTGGTCAGACTGTGCATGTAGTGACTTAAAAAAACATTTCTATATCAATTAATGCAAGCAAATAAATAAAAGTTAATTTCACTCGTATTGAGTATAAAGCCTAAATGTTTCAATGATAA
Source organism: Morone saxatilis (assembly GCF_004916995.1). Lineage (NCBI taxonomy): Eukaryota > Metazoa > Chordata > Actinopteri > Moronidae > Morone > Morone saxatilis. The sequence goes on along the minus strand of NW_023339796.1, from coordinate 4,375,700 downwards.
TTAAATTGCACTCTGCATCTTAAATCTAAAGCTCCACTTATGCATACAAATCACTTGAAGTTGTGCAGTATATGAGCACAGCCGCAACCCTGTTAGCCCTATCGGTCAAATATTCATCACAAATAAGTTTGGTTTAATTTAGTTGGAGCACTGTGTGGGTTTAATTTAAGAGCATGAGGATAATGTATCAATATTTTAGCAATACTTCAAATCAACATAAGCAGTCATTAAATGGTGTGATGGGTGTGGTTAGCTGCAGTGGGCATTAATATGGGCGCCAGAGAGATTAGAGTATTTGAAATAATATAAAAGTTTCTGTGGTTGCCAAATGACACCCAACCCATCCGCCGGTCCAAACTGGTTTACACAAACACAACAGAATCACTCGCCAGTAGCTTCTGACCCCTATAAGCCTCAGATACATATACAGCTGTTCTTGGCTTTGAAGCTACTTAAGAGCAAAGTTAAAGGGGGGGGGAAATTAAGTTCAGCCAGAGTTTAAACGGTTAAGTCGGGCTAAACACCCGGGCTGCAAAAATGAAAGAAGAGACCTATCTATCCTTAGCAGACGTTAAGTTAAACACTGTGGTTTGCTCTTCTTTCTTCTTTCCTCACATCCACTCCCCCCACCCTCAAGATGCAAGCCTGAGGAAGACACGGGTATTTAAAGCAACACAATTTACACTTTCCCTCGCTGGCAACAAGGTGAGAGAACGCAGAGGTAGAAGGCTGACTGGGATATCAAGTCGAGGGAGGGAGAGAGGAGGAGAGAGAGAGAAAGATGGATGGATAAGGGTATGTAGAGGAGGGTGGGTGATAAAACGAGGCGGGAAATTGTGTGTGTGTGTGTGTGTGTGTGTGAAAAACGGGAGGGTGGGGAGAGAAGAAGCCAGTGTGAAAACAGAGAAAGTGCGAGGAGCTTCCAATGATGGCAAAAAAAAGAGGGGCTGGGGGAATTAAAGGAATAGTTTCAAAATTGTTTTGAAAATAGGCTTGTTTGCTTTCTTTCTGACTTAGATGGAAAAAAAACGATATCCATCTCCATCTCTAAGTGTTACATAAAGAGCTGCAGTCAGGGCGTGCTTAACGTAGCATAAAGATTGGATGCAGGTGGACTGAGAGAAAACAGACCAACCATGTACTCACTGTAAGGACCTCCTTCACTACCAAGAAGCACAAAAAAACACACATTATATCTTGTTTGTTTATTCCGTACATAAACAATAATGTAAATATGACAATAAGCAGTTTTTGGTAGAATAATGCGCAGAAACTAGAGGTCCTCCCAGGTCATCTGAGCCTCCAAATTATTTATTAATTATAAGTGTGCACTGTTTGTTGTCTCTGGTGTGTGTTAATATGTGGGATACAGATGGAATACCTGACCACAGCTGCTTGTTAATTTGTAGCCTTTTCTTCGAAGTCACACAGTTTCAGTCACACATCTTGCTTCGTGTCTAATTATCTACAGGTTTCTTTAGGATCAGAACTTGTCTGTTCTTTTCTTTTTTTTTGAAAATGAATGTATGCACATTGGTTTCAAGTAGGTTTTCCACCAAAAAAAAAAGATTAATCTCAAAGTTTTGTGCCCATGAAGACCTCTAGTTGGAGCTATTTCATGCCAGACAACCTGTGGTGTAGTATAAGAAGCGGATAATGGCCGATTCATTTAAATGGAAATTGCTCATCCAGCCAAAGGTTCCGTTCGCCCGTTCCTGCGCAGGACCTGTAATAATTAGTTGCATTAATTGATTAAGCACAAATTTAACCGTCAACTATTAATGAAAATCGATAATCGCCAGAAATGTGATAGTTCTAGGTTCTTTAACATGAGAATTGCTTTACTTGGTTTTACTGTCTGTCTTTGGGTTTTGGACAATTGGACAATTGATAATGTCATCTTGGGCTATATTGTGATGGGCGTTTTCTAATGTTTAATTGATCAAACAAATAATTATTTAATCTAGAAAATTAACAGCAGATTAATCAATAACAGTCCATAACTCAGTCCAATGACATCATGCACATAAAAAGCTTTGGTTGGGTTATGAAAATATAAAATCTTAATGAAGCATCCTGTCTGTTTTTGAGCCATCTCTTGTATAATAGTGGTTTGTGGAGAAAGTACTTTAATGGCGGCAAGGGATTTTTCTGTTGCAGTACTGTGGTTTACCACTGTGGCAAACCGGCAGCACTGCTGACTCGCTGCACCATATCGAGCCCTCCCAATACATCCATGGCGAGAGTCTTGCCATTACAGTGGCCAGGTTTGGTTCCAGCCCAGCAAGCAATCCATAGCTGGAGAAGCTGCTCAGAAGTACTCGTGGATAAATAAAAATAATGCAATTTTTATGTTTCTGTTCGTGTATCAGTTAAAAATACATTGTGTAAAATCAGAATCATAAGACAAATGTGTAAGTATTAGGTACTGACACTTTTGCCCCCGCCTCCAGTCTTTAAGCTAAGCTAAGCTAGGCTAACCCCTAATTCCTGACTCCAACTTAAACACACAGACATGAGATGTTGATCTTCTTATCTCATTCTCGGAAAGAAAGCAAATAAGCGCATTTCCTAAAATATTCAACAATTACTTCAATAAAAAAACGCTTCCTGTCAATTTCTCGTGTTTCACTCCCTAAAGAGGGTGAAAAATTCAAACCACCTTGGCCATCCCCATGTTCACTCCCTCTCTTCCTCCCTCCTCCATCTGTCTCCCTCCATCTTTTCCCCCCTCCTCCTCTCCATCTGCCTCGATGTCCTCCTCGGTTTCCTCTCGTCCTCCCTCACCTCTTCGCCCTTCTGTCAAGCCTCCACCCCCCATTCCCAATCAACTCTGTTACTTCTCGCTTAATTCCTTCTTTCCCCCCTTTTTTCTTATGTTCTCCCAGGGAAGCTTTGCCGTGTTGCTGCTAATTAGTGCGGGTTAATGAACTTTATTTACTGTGCATGTAGGTCTGGGCGAAGTGTGTGTGTGTGTGTGTGTGTGTGTGTGTGTGTGATGAGGTTATTATCCACATGCTTGTGCATGTGTGGGGTGTGTGTATTTGTAGGTGTTTGTACATAAGGGTATAGCTGTAGTTGCTTTGCAAAGAAGTAATTATTTGAATGTGTGTTAAGTACATATGTCTCTTCGTGTGTGCAAGTGTGAGTCTCAAGAAGCAATTATCAGCGCTTGTGTGGATCTGTAGTGCAGTTGTATTTGTTTTGCAGTGAGGAATTTATCGGTTTGTGTGGGATGAAGTATCTGTGTGATTTATGAGATGTTTTTTATCTGCATGTGGTTGAGGCTGTGTGCATATGTGTGTTGGTGTGTGCGTATGTGTGTATCCACATTCTACTGCAGCTGCACAGAGAGTATACTGTGCTATGGTGTGTGACAGGCAGAGCCATGTGTCTTGGTGTTGCTGATGCTGTACACATTTGATGGGAAATTCAGCCAACAGTGTGCGGTTTGATATGGCATGTATGATACAGGCCATTACACACACACAGAGGCCTCCACTTGCACACACTGCAAGCCTGTTGACACGCCCCCCCGAGTCATACACAGGAGTGTATACACACACTCTCATAAAACATACAGACAGGAAGACATATACATTCGTCAAGCACAAACAACAGTCACACTTACAGAAAAACATAAATACATAAAGATGTGATTAAAAATACATACAGATACAGTTGGACACAAAAAGCAAAAATGCAAACATATGCACACAAAGTGCACAGAGGACACATTTGGAAAGACACACACACACACACACACAAACACAAACACACACAGCGCAACCTCCCCCACACCATCCATCTATGCCCAGCTGTCCACGACTACTACCCATCCCCCTGGGTAAGTGTGTGTGTATCTGTGAGTATATAAATGTGTGTGTGCCCTTCTGCCCACCTCTAACCTCATCCTCTTTTTTTTTTATCCCTCTCTTCATCCCTTACCCCCCCCCTCCCCCCGTACGCCTGTTGTGCGTCAAAAGATGCAAATTCAAACCAGATATTTGAACATTTGCCCAGTGAATGAAAGAAATAAGCAAAACATCTGCAACGTGAAAATAGTCTTTCTTAGTTTCCAAGCAGCAGCCCCCCCCCCCCCGC
>NW_023339796.1:4367702-4371496 GCF_004916995.1 Morone saxatilis | reverse complement strand
GTTGAAGAACAATAGAGAGCTGATAAACGGATAGGTATAAGATTTGTTTGAGTCTATCTTAATACAATAAACTGAAGGAGTTATCTGTCCGTGCAATCATTTATTCATTCTCCTCCACACAGGTCTAAAGGGATCAGTCTCCAAGGCAACTTCACAGTAACTGATGGGTGACAAAATCTGCTGTCCTCATTCTTAAGTTCAGCTGGTTATTATAACACGTCAGCAGTCTGAGTTAGTCAAATGAAGTGGGTATCTTCCAGTGTTCCTTTGCACCTCATGATTAGTAGTGTGCCCTAGTTGTAGTGAGGCAGAAAGTATGGGCGTGAAGGTTGGGATGATGGATGGGCGTGTTGATGTCACAGGCCTTCAGTGAGCGTTCGTCTTTTTGATATCCACAATCTCTCCCTAACCTTAACCAAGTGTTTTTGTTTTGCTTGCCCTCTCTATAATATCACACACACAATCCTAACCTTAATCATTCTGTAGTTACCATGCTCAGATGATGTGTTCTGCATTGTTATCTGATTATTTTTTTTGGCCTTGTTCTGTAGAGAGGGTTTCTGGCTGGACAAAATACCAGCAACAAACATACATGAAACTGTCGGAACAAAGACACCCACTCGATTTGGCTAACTAACACTGCTGAGGCTTCATATTGGCTTTTAATGAACTTTAGAAAATCATTCTTGTGCTGAACGAGGCCTAGATTTTGTCTTACATTCTTTATAAAAGACACTGCTTCAAAGCTGGTGCGATTACAGCAACTGAACTCTTTCAACGCACATGATGTCAGATTTGAAAAAATCTGAACCTATACTTTAATGTCAGACATGCTTTATTTAGTCGCTTATCCTACTGAAACCATTAGTCAGCTACTGTTACATCATAATTAGCTCTATAATCATCTCTCTGTAGTGTTTTGATATTCCTTGTATTGTAATGCACTGTAAACCCGCTTTGGCAATTGTTCATTATTTGACAGCTGTGCCAGCTAAGCTTCTTTAAAAATGAACCAATTGGACACAGAGAGGGAGATATTTTTGATTTTAAAGAGAAGAGCCCTTAACTGCATCAGTGAGCACGCACAGCTCCAAAGAACTTCATCCATCAGAAATCATCATTTGATAAGAAAAAAGAAAAACGAGCTTTATCTGTCCATCTGTGGACACACACACACACACACACAGAGGAAGATAAAGAGAGTGAATTCTTTAATGCCTTGGCAAATGCACTGACTGCCCCTGCCAATAGGCCACTTAAAGAAATGAGTAGTCAATTACCAGAACTCTGCCCTTTTTACTAAGATCACTGGACCCGCTATGGGAAGCCTCAGAACCTGCAGTCTCTCTCTCTCTCTCGCTCTCTGTACAGACAAAACCCATCTTTCAAAACAGCAATAACAAGAAAGCTGGAAAAAGTTTCTGGTCTGTTCTGGGAAATACACAACGGTATCACAATCACACACACACACTCTTACATAAGCATGAAATTGACGTGCACCCTGGGTGATAATTTAATATCATTGTTTATCTTTCAGTGGATTCACATCCTGATGATTCTTTTATCTAGATTAATGATTCCGAACAAACTGTGATTAAAAAATAACACAATTAATTCTTGAAGTTTTGCATGTCTAAGGAGTTATGTTTGCTGTAAAGCCTAACAGGTCACAGCTCACTGCACTGAACATCAGATAATTTTGTACAGTATGTGAGTTTGCATAATTTGCCATAACATATATACACTGTGCATTTTATCCTAATGCTACAGTGTGGTTCCAAATGTGTGGAACCAACAGTTTAAGGAGGGTCCTTTCCTGATTGAACATTACAATACCCTTGTGGACAAAGTAAGGTCAAGTCCTTGGACATCACTTTGTGTCAGTGCTCTACCTCACTAATGCTCTTGCAGCTGAATGGGAGTAAATCCCTGCAGCCAGGTTCCAAAATCTTAAGGAAAGCCTTCCCAGAAGATTGGAGGATGTTAAAGCAGCAGATTAATGCCCACGCTTTCTGGAGTGAGATGTTCTGCAGTTACATAACAGAATGTTTATGCGTCCACATACGCATTTTGGCCATTAATTATATATATATTTATTATAAACATAGTCAAATGGATAATGTCATATTGTTTGAAACCATAAAAGCCGTACAGCCTTAAAGTCATGCACACCACAGTGTACGTGGATAGACATTCAGGCACACACACTCTCTACCTCTGCAGCTCTATAGCATGCCCAAAACCAAACACACGTATATGCACTGACACACAGAGGTAAGCAAGGTAACCACTCAGACTGCAGAAACACACATGGACACACACTCTGCTATACACACTCATACACACACACACACACCTATCCACTCGTAAAACCTTCCGATAACAGAAGGGACTTATACAGCAGGCAAAAGAAGGATAGGGCTCTCGATGCCCGGGGAAGGGCCAAGATTAGAAAAAGGGGAATAGTCCTAAAGCTTCAGCAAAAGAGAGAGGCTGAGGAGGATGAAGGAAGAGAGGGAGTGAGGGAGAGAGGGTCTGAGAGGGAGGGAGAGAAAAAGAGAGAGGAGGGTAAGCCAGTGAGCCAAGGGTGACGAGGGAAGATATGCTTCAAATTAAATCATTTGGAACAAAAGAGGATTGTTGCCAAGCAACCCAGCCAGAACGGGGTTACCAGGGCAACCGAGGTGACCCGAAGCTTGACCTAAGAAATGGAGTCGCCCTTGTCATCCATTGGCATACGCACACACGTGAACACACAAACACATACACATCCACTTCTCTCTATCTACTGCTTTCGAGGTCCATCTGAAAAAACGCAAACAGACAGCACGTTTCGTCTGGAAAATGCAGAACACAACGGAAATGTCACCCTGTGGCACAAATAAAAAACAGGGCTTTCAATCAAGAGGGGGTTTTTAAATTGAGAGGGTATGAGGTTAGGCGGCTAATGGATGACGTTAGCCAAAATCAACAGCTAGTGAAGCACAACACAGAAACTGTCCAATGTCCAAGATGAGCTTGTAGAATAAATAAATAGAGCTGTATTTTGGCAGCACTGTCAGTACACAAACACTGTTTTGAAATGATGGCTGGATCCCAGATTCTTCTTTAGTAAGGGAACGGATGTGCAATCCTCGTTTAAGAGACTGAGCAATGAAAAAATCTGATAACAAGATATTGTCAAACTTCTTTTAACCCTTTTATAAACAGCCTTATGTTACCCCTTAATTTAAAGTAGTAAGTAATCCTTGTCCTCTCGGTCTGCCAGTATAACAAACTGTATATTCTGTATCATGCTGTTCACCGCCAAGTGAAACTATGTGTCCTTTAAAGTTGAACCATTTCAACACTGAATTCATTTGGACACACATACTTCAATGTGAACTGATTACACTGAATCAACATCATCACTGACCGAACCGGTAGCTTTTAGCAATGGAGCTCCTCACTGGAGGGTGCTGTTGTTAGCCTAAATGTGATTTAGGGTGTTTTGCTTCCTCATTAGAAGCCTATTAAAAGGTCACAAATGCCACAGAAACAATCATAATGTGATAACTGTCATACATAATGGGCTGCTAAGCCATTAACCTTATGTGCAGTGCTTGTATGGGCTACTTTGGTAAGGAACTGAATGTGATAGCTTGGACGACCATCAGACTGAACGTACTACTGAACCGAGTAGTCGGGCCGTTTTAACAGTGAGGCTCACCTACTGTTGTACTTACTGAAGTGCCTTGAAACACTTGCTGATGCACATAGTGAAGCACAACTGTACAGCGATGCAACTTAGCTTA
>NW_023339796.1:4355625-4367666 GCF_004916995.1 Morone saxatilis | reverse complement strand
GAACTGAACAAAGTGATTCGAGTCAGTAAAGTTATTCCCCAACTTCCAACTCTATTGCATAGCCCCACACTTTCCGAACTCGGAACTGGGAGGGGCCGCATCCAACGACTTTGGTAACTTTCTGGTAATTGACAATACGCCAACCACAGCCCACTTTATGCAGAGGTTGGCCAGGTGTGCTGTGGTGAGTATGAAGTATGCAGGATTTGAACTTTTCACTGAAGCTCCCTCTTTTCATTCTTCACACAACTACTTCCGTCACCTTTTGTGTGTAACATCATGAATGCCTTTGAAGACTGTATAAAAGTGTGCATCGTTATCCCCTTTTGTACGATTCATCACCTCAAGACTACAAAGACACACATAATGACGCCAAGCTCTTGGAGACAGTTATCAGTTAGTTATTATAACGCAGCCAGGAGGAGGCTATAATAGCAGGGTTTTTTTTTATCCAACCTTTGCGAACAACAAGTTGTATAAACTTCTTTGTTTCAACTGAAAGCCTTTGAATACACTCTGTTTACATGAGCAGCTTTCATAGTTTCAATCACCCACCCTCTTCAAGACTGCTGTCAGCGCAGATTGATCAGAAACTCATTTCAATTATTTTAGAAATCCATCTAGCGTGCAGTGTTTTAAGACTTTGTGTTTTTTGTGTATTTTTCCCCCTGCACAATTAGACAATTATCAGAAACCTGTCGAGACAGTGGTACTACAAACTGTACAAACTTGCAGGTGTTACTGAAGTCAGTTTCTTTGGTATCATGTCAACTCTCTTGCCTGACTGCTTCCACTTGAAATCTCAATAAACGCGTCCTCTCTTCTTATCGTGTAATTGTTGCCGAGTTACATGATAGTGGATGTTCTACTGGATGTTTTTTTGTTTTGTTTCAGGCAGACCTCGTTTCTTTCTTCTCATCTTCATGTCTCTGACTGCTCAGCAACATGACATGAAAGGACGAAGAGTCTTTTTGGAAGTGTGTGTGTGTGTGTGTGTGTGTGTGTGTGTGTGACAGCAGGGAGTGTGTATGGAGGAAGTGTATGTATGTTATGTTTGTGTGTCTCCCTGGAAATAGCACAGAAAGACAAAGCAGGGTTGAGAAGAGCAGACATTTTTAATGTGGACCAAAGTTCGGAGTATACTGTGTATCTGTGTCACTGTGTGTGTGTGTGTGTGTGTGTGTGTGTGTGTGTGTGTGTGTTTACAGGATTTCTCTCTTTCCCTTTACTGGAAGTGTGTTTGTCAGTGTATTGGAATGCTGTCTTCCTTGTATCCAAGCATGTCTCTTTTCTCCAGGGACCACTTTAAAAATATGTGAGTGTCCTCCAGTATATATGTGTGTGTGTGTGTGTGTATGTATGTATGTGTGTGTGTTTGTGTGTTCTCCTTTATATGGGTGTGTGTGTGTGTTTGTGGCACTGAACCCCCCTCACCAATCATGTCTGTAGGAATGTGTGTCTTGTAACGACGAACAACGACTAACGAACACAACCTTTCAGATGGCCCCCACGGTTTGTCAGTCCCAATCAAGACAATGGAGATCAATGGTGGAGCAAGGCGAGGGAAAGCAAGATGAAGAAGATGAGGAAGAGGAGGGTGGGGAGGGGGCTCGCTGTTTTCCAACAATAGCAGCACAGACACAGACAGTGGAACAATAGAGGCTGGACAGTTGCGTTTTTATGTTCATGTACGCTGAGTGGCGTGGCGGCTCCAGACATCGTTAGGGCGCCCCTCGTGGGCTAATTGACTAATTAGGGTCACTCTACGTGGTCCTAACTGTCATGGCCACCATCAACGGCGAATTGGCGCAGCCCTGTGACCATCTGGTGACCCACTTGACATGAGAAATGAGGTATAAGGGCAGGGTATCATCGTACATGATGCAGGAATTCGGATGCAGATGTACATGTGGCTGAGATGTGGAGATTCTAGCAGCAGTCACAAACATGCAAATTATGATTAGAATACCCAGTCTTATTCAGTCTGATTAATTAATTCATACTGAATTCAATTATAGTGAAATGAAACCATTTATCATTTTACAGGAGATTTGCTGGAAGCTCCATCAACAACCCTTGGACCCTAATGATTTTAAAAATGCAAGCAGAGTGGTGTAAAGCGCACTCATACACACACCTACACACACTATAAATACATATCAAGCCGAGGATAATGCATGGAAGTGTTCTTACAGCAAATGTAGTACAAGGGAGGGTAAAGAATAAACTCAGGTCGTTGTCAATCATGAGACGAGGCCAGACTTATGTAATTTATTATGTTGTGCTTTCAGAGAAATGCATGTTTTATTCCTTAAAAGACTTAATGTGACTGACATCCATGTGATACTACTTACTGTAATTTATTCAAATAATGTATTCAAACTTAATTCGTCACTGCTTAGTATTTATATGTACATTTTATTCTTGTCAGTTGGGAAAGCCTCTAAAACACCACTTAGAGCATTATAGAACACTAAAAGTAATTTCCTAACCATAAAACTCTTAGGAGATCCATAAGATCAGTTGACATAATACTCTGATTCAATGGAGTCTGAGATATATGAGGCCCTGAAAGGAAAAAATATTCAGAAAACTCAAAATAGAATAATTAAAAGAATCAATGCACAAGAATACAATTTTGCTGCGGGTATTCCAGACTGTTTTTCTGCAGCTGTGGACAGGGAGGAACCATCATTTAGGCAGCAGCATAACTATCTGATATGTGGTATAAAAAGGCAAATACCAGCCAGATATATCATCCGGTCCCTAATGTGTGCTATAAATTTAGATCATAAAGGTATATGTCAAGCTAAAAAGCCGGGTAAACACCAAACACCCTTCACTATATCTTCGTGCACGCAAGCACAGATGCATGACGGATGTACAGTAGATTGTGCAGGTGTGTGCGTGTACTGCACCATCAATGTCATTTGACAAACTCATGTCATCCGATCTAAAACTGTCAGGAACTATGAAAAACAGCCTAATTTTTTTGATTTACCACTATAGAGTTTCAAGTACTGCATATCCAATGGGTTTTGTAAAAGTTTCCCTTAAATGGTTTTTCTTCCTCTGCACTTCCCCAGGTGTCTGTTTTCCCCTTTTTAAAAATAAAGTGGGTCCTTTTTTACTTTATTAATGCCCTATTGGAGAAAGCACTTAATTAAGGTAAGGAAAACATTGTGTTATAGGTTAAAATGACTACTTTCGATAAAGTATGGGGACCTTCATTGTCATGGTTAATAATAAATACTTGGTCAAGGTTAGGGAATAACTGTGGTCATGGTTAAAGGGCCCCAACGTTGATTGTCAGCAGTCGTGTTGAAGTCAGACTTCTTCCCTCTGCAGACTTTGTGGCTTCATGATAACATCACCCGACTTCCTCATTTGCTCCCCTCGACACTTTTGCGCACTTGCTGAAACAAATTTATCTTAGGACAATCTTAAATTTAGCCATCCAAAACATTTGGATGACTGTTTGCAGGAGCGTGTTTTTGATATTTTTACTCTTTGCTTTATGTCTTGCGCAGCCCGTTAACAGGTTTGCAAAGATTACTTTTCATTTTGTAAAAGTTTCAAAAGAAGCACAAAATCCTTCAACTTCAAAATCTGAGTGAAAAGGTCACTTCTCAGGACTTACAATAGACATATTTTTCGACTTAGCTTGAGTGGTATCTAACCTTGCAGATAGTGGTGGTTATATCTGTGAAGTTTTGAGATATCCATCTTTGAGATTTCTGCTGCCACCCCAGTTCAACAGAATTGAATGGAATTTGTTTGTGGGGCTAAAAGGAAAAAAAAATCAATGATAAATTCATTGAAAACTGTTCACAGTGAGGTCTGTGGATTATCCAGAGTAATAGGGGCATTATTCCAGCGAATGTTTTTTATATATGTAATTTTGGTATGAGCACCAAAAATGAAATTCCTTTCACCTCCCTAGTACTGAAGTGAATGCAGCAATCTCAGAGACTGCATGAGAGACAGCAACTATCTGCATGGCTAGACACCACAGAGGTGATTTAGAAAATGTTCTTCGGTCATTTGGGTAAACTGACCCTTTTCACACGCCAGTGACAATACACATAAGTGCATACAGGATAAACATCCAGTGCACAGGCTTGCACAGACACACTATAAGTAGTTCCCCGGGCTGAGCTACAGTACGGCAGCATATTACTATGATATACTTATGCTCTCCATTCATACACTCAGTCATGACGCTGAATCTTATTTAATGTCACGAGCCACATTTGCCTGGAGTGGAGCCCTACAAGCTCAGCTCAGAGAGGACTGAAGTCATCTTTCTTTTCCTGCCGTCTTCCTCTGTTTCTGCTCTCTCTGTCTTGCTCTCGCTCCGTCTGTATCTCTCTATATCTATTCTCTGCTGTGATCACACCCACCCCCTCTCCTCTCTCTCTCTTCCTCACTCTGTCTCTCTCTATCTATGCCTCTCCACCTCTCTCTCTTCCCCTCTGCAGTCAGTGAATTCCCTCGGGTTCGACAGCGGGAGACTATTACACTCACAGACGGATTCGCTCTCCTCCAATTTCTCTCTGTCCTCTTCCTCCTAGCTCTCCCCCTCTTTCATCATCCCCTCTTCTTCTCCTTCTCCTTCTCCTCCTACTCCTCCTCCTGTGCTCTCGAGCTTCTGTCCCCTCTTATTCATTCCCTCCATCAGCATGAATGTGTGCATTTGTGCGTTTCCGTGCATGCATGCACAGGTCTTCCAACCCTCGTCCCTCCTCCTCCCCGTCTCCCTCCTTCCCTTTCTCTTTCTCCTTCTCCTTTTCTTTAGTCAATATAATTGGCATCGCAGGAGTGCTCCCTGCAGAGTATGCTAAAACAGCAAGCACAAAAACAGAGGGAGAGCAGAGAAGGAGGCAGGAAGGGAGAGAGATGTGGACAAAGGCAAAAAGACGAAGAGAAAGCGTGAAGGGAGGACAGGAAAGCAGAGAGCTTGGAAGAGGGAAGAAGAAGATGAGAGGGAGACAGAGAAAGGGACTTAAAAGTGATGAGAGGGGAGGAGATATAAATATAGAAAATAGAGGGAAGAAAGATATATAAAAAAGAGAAGAGGACAGAGAAAGAAAAATAACCAGAAATAAGGTGACTGAGCAAAATAAGAAAGAAAGGAAGATTTGAAAGGAGAGAGGGAAATGGGAATGGAAGGAGGGGAAGAATGCAAGGCAGAAAAGATAATATGAGGGGAATGAAGAAGAAAAGAAGAAACGAAGATAGAGAGGGGAAAGAAGAAATAATGCAGAAAGGGACAGAAGGGACGAGAGCTTCAAAAACACAAAGAGACAGTAAAAAAGAGGAAACCGAGAGGCCAAAAATAAAAGAAATTGGAAACTAGAAACTAGAGGAAAAAAGAGAAACAAAAAGAGAGAGGACAATTATGCAGAGAAGATAAGACAAAGGGAGACAGAGAAGAAAATGAGGAAGAAAAATAGGAGAGAAAAGTCTTGACCATAGCAATCAGCAACCAGGGAAACCAGAGCGCATCCATTCAGAAACCAGTCAGCCACTCAAGGCAAATTCAGCCATATATCTCCTCCTGACTAGACACAGAAATGCCAAACCACATTAGACTGCAAGACAACCATCCTGAAATAACCCAGACCTCAGTCGCAGCAGCACTCTCTCTGTCTCTGCCTCCACGGGCTCTCTGCAGGTTTCAGAAGGAATAAATTATGATTTTCTTGAAGTTACAGGCAATATTTTACTGTAATAGCACGTCTTATCAGCCTAAATCACAGATTCCTCGCTGGATCCAGCAAAGAAGAGCATCCCACTATTGAGACCTTCCACATTTATCCTAATTAACCAACACGATGTCAGCAGCAGGAAACGTTCTTGGTATAACTGCACATTAATCAAAACTCAAGTACAAGAAACACCAGCAAGATGCCACTGAGTTTCCTCTCCAAAGGAAATGTGCTGACCAGCCACATGTCAGCCCACCATCCACTCATTTGGCAGAAAGGCAGGTCAGAAGAGTGCAAAGATTACTGACATTATAGTACTTACAATACCGAAGATTACAACATCACATGACTTCTGGCTAATGAGACTCTCACTAATGATCTAATGAATCTCCTGCTGCCACTCCGGGTTGTTGAAATCAAATGTGGCGTTGTGAAGTCTAAATGTGACATATGTAGGGCTGCAAATAACCTTTGTTTTCCTTTAATTTAATCCATCAATTACTTTTTTAATTTGTTGATCACTCATGTAGGGAATAAAATGTTAAAGATTGAGACAAATGCCTATCACAACAACACGGTGGGGCCTTAAAATTGCTTACTCAGTCTGAGCAAACAACCTAAAACTTTCTCTCCTTCCTTCTCTGTCTATTTTTCTCTTTTTTGCCATGGATTTATCTCAACCTTGTGGCACATGTGTCAGGAGGAACATGAAACTGAGCATTGTGGCACTTATTCTCAAAGGCTTCTCCATGAAAAAGTAAATCTGTACACTTGGGACCGGCAAAGGTTTGGTGATTTCACTTGAAGAATCACAAAAATATGAACCTACAGAGAATTATTATCTGAATCTGCAGCCCTCCTCAACTTTACGGAGCTTCATAGCCGCAGGGATACCCTAACCCTAACCACACTATCCACCCTGCCCCCCTAACCCTCACCAGGCAGTGGTTTTCAGTGAAAAGGCTATAAAAACCCACTGTACAATACTGGCTCAGCTGCAGACAGACACAGTTAGCAGATAGCTGGTGAACAAAGTGGAACATTCAGTAGCTAAAGAGCCAGATATTTCCCTCAGGAGTCGGTAGCGACCAAAAACAGAGCTAAAAGGAGAGTGAAGGAGGTTACAAGAAAGGGAGACAGGAATGCTGCTGTTAAAAAAGAAGAGGAAACACAGAGCAGATATAGGCCACACACTGAAGTACATCAAAGGATGACAGAGTACCAAAAAAACAATACAATAAGTAAAAAATAGAAACGAAAATGCATAAAAAAGAAATAACAATGTGTGCAGGTGCACTCAAGTGAGCACATGCACTAGCTTGTACAGGCGTCACCAACAGGCCTGTTGCACATGGACCACTGCGGTTGTGCTATTTCACCAGGGACATGGTTGGATGGTGTGAACTATATTGCACCACAAAATGGATTCTATTCCCCAAGGTTATCTAGATAATATGTGACAGTATAGTGATACAGCACATACTATATGTTATTCCCAATTACATAGCATGTCAACAGTATGGCAAAATGGAAAAAAAGGGGGGTAGAATATATCATTGTTATATGGAAATAAATATGAGGTAAAGAAATTAATAAATGTTTGTATTTTTAAGTCCAAATGGATGTTGTCAGCTAGACACATTAAGCATTTCATAACTAATATGTGTCACAAAGATAATATAGCACTTGTTTTATTCCCTAATACAAATTCTCTGTGTTGTTAGCAATCTAGCAGATTTCCTGCAAAATCTGACTTGATAGGACACTGTGTAAAATGCAGCATGGAGGCCCTTAGAGGCTGACAATCTTCCTGGTAATAGTGTCATTTGTTTATGGTAATTACTTTATTGTCAAAATGTGGCGAGGGTTTACAGATCTTGCAATGCTACAAATAGAACACTATAAAACTGCCATAAGCAACTTATTTGCGATTCAGTACAGCTAATAAAAATTCTGAAATTATGAATGGGCAGTGTAATAAAAAGGACGACATGAAATTATTTGTTAAGGAACATGAAGTCCAATTTTGTTTACTAAAGCAGAAATAATGAATAAAACATTACACAGCCTATTGTACTGCTAACCCTGGTCTGTTCTGAAATAATCTAAGAGGAGACATGCAGGACAAAGAAACTTATCATAGAGTGGTGGAAAAATAAGACCTCTAAAACAGACATTTCACGCATTTTCACACTTTTCAAGACCTTAAATTTAGATTTATTTTAAGGCTTTTGCAATTTTAAAGACCCGTGGATGGTCTCTCTTGCTCTGTATTTCTTATTTCTCTCACTCTCTTTATGTGTCTCTTTCCCCTTCCTACCTCTATCTAATCTTGCTTTCTGAAGCCACGGAAGCAAAAAAAAAGAGAGAAGAGGACAGACTCTATTCTATTCAAATCCAAAGCCGGGAGAGCAGACTCAAATCCAACCCAATCGCATTTATAGCCGGGTTCCGCTCCAAATGGTAATTTGTTGACTGTCTATTGGTTTGGTCACTGGGGCTCCTGTGATTGACACACCAACTACAACACAGCTGAGGGAAGAAGTGGGTACAAGGAGATGCTGACATCATGATTTAACCTTTCTGCAATTATTTGTTTTCTGTCTTTATTGATCAGTATGTTTACAGTTGTTGCTGGGCCTTCAGATTCAATCGCATTCACCAGCTTTTTAAAGCCATGCTAGAAACTTGGCTCTAGAGTGGCAATGTCAATACCTGCAAAACTAATGACATTTCCACCAGCTTCAGCCGAACTTTGTGTTAACGCTTCATTAACTAACACATTCAATTCAGATGGTGAACATGGTAAACACTTAACCTGTTAAAGATCTGCATGTTAGCATTGTCTTTGTGAGCATGTTAGCATTCAAAGCACCGGATACCAACCAGATTCCTGTATAAGTCAATATGTTCTACAAAAGCTTGAGCAATAACTAGTCCATGTAAATTAAGTTCTCCATCACCTCAAGGCTAATATAACAGAAATCATTACAGGCATCAATTTAAAAAAATCACTGACTGTCTTTGGCAATTCTCATTCATTCAGATCATGGTAAATGAAAGGCAACTGGACTAAATGTCCTTGGCCCTATGGATGTTTCAATCTTTGAACTTGAGGCTTTTATATAGACATTTTATATAAATCCAAACAGCAAGCCCAGTTACCTTGGATATAGGCCTGAAATGATGTGTCATAATTTAAGAGATTATAAAGGAAGTTCTCTATCACACCTAGTGCTATATGTATTGAGTTTAAGATTAATAAAATATTGCTGATGTAAAGTTTCAGCGCTCACTGATCTTAAATCATACAGATCACTGGAAGCCAAAGGAAACTTGCTGTTTGGCCGTGAAGATGTTTGAAACTGAGCTGAAGGTAGGTTAACAGCTCTCAATGTCCAGTTACACTGGATATACTACTTTTGGATAAGAATTACTATCATTCATTTCAGTAGGTACTTGTCTGCTGTTCAAACCTATCTGTCCTATGATTCCTGCTAATAGGCGAGAAGACTGTTTCCCCAAAGACTGATATCCTCTGCTGGCCTTTCCAACTCAAATCTTGCATAAAATCTGCTGCATTGCTATATTTTTCTGTGGATAGATCTCTGCACTAACACTGTCATGGTTTGGGATTTCCCCTCGGGCCACCAGTACTCAAAATGTATGCAGTCATGGCTGCGCTTTGGGATAAATCATCCGACAAATGGCAGGTGTTGCATCACTGTTCTCTTTCTTGTTTTTAATGGATTTGCTTTTCTGACAGAGAAGATGTTTGTGACTTTACTTTGAAACTGCTGTATAAATAGCTATTTTATCATACTGTCTATCGCGTCAGGCTTTCTAAATTATTAATATGTATCTTAGTAGTACCCAAGTGGAGCTTTAAAGGTCCTATTTCAGTGGGTTTTCAGAAAAGAAATATGCATGATGATGTTTGTCCTCCCTACAGTGAGGTGCTATATAAATGTAGTACATGACCCCAGCGGTGTAGTCTAGCACTCACAACGCATACAGTAAATACATTCACACACACACGTAAGTCTGGGAATTCTGAAAAGACTTTGTCTTATCAGGATGAAACTTGTTGAAAACAATTTACATTTACAGCCGGGGAGATTTAAACACTTTGGAGTCTGACATTATTTTCTACTGTTTTCACAGTCCTTTATCAGTTCATACTGTTATTTCGTATTCACATTGTTTTGTGTTTGGACATGCTGCATATTATTTATAAGGTTTTTTTTAGGGGAATCTGCTCTATAGGATTATAAGTGGATATTGTACTGAGATCACGTGTTTCGTATACTCGGATACATGAAGTTGTTTTGCTGATCAGCGGTGTTTTGACCCACATGAACATGTTTGTAGTTGTGTTCCAAGCCTAGGCCGTACACTGTCTTTGGTCACGTCAGCATCGTGACCAGAGCAAAAGGTTTCGGGTGGGGCCGAGGAAAGATGACAAGAGCCTATCTGCCTGTTGTGCAACGTTTGTTCAGTTTGCTGTCACATCTCTCGACACGGGGTTTGCAAAGACCAATTGCTGAAGTGAAAGTTCTGTCATAAAACTATATTGTGACATATCCTTCCTTATTTTTGAGTGGGTATACTCCTGGAGTTTTCTTAATGCGTATACACCACTGCATGAGCCACTGCAGCTACATTAATCGGATATTTGTGTGTGCATGTCTCAGAATGTGTCCCTATATACAGATAGAAGCTAATGAATATTAAATGGGGTATTTATGAGTCGTTATGGAGTATGGAGTAATTGTTTTACTGGCATGTGTGTGTGTGTGTAACAGTATCACTAAATACAAAGCCATACATAGTCAATTGCTCATATAAATGTTTGACAGTGTCTCCCTGATTTAGTTTTTTTCCGTTATCAGGTATTTCTTGATTGAAATTGAAGATGTCAAGCTTGATTCAGGTGAAGCTTTCAGTTTTCATTTCAAACTGTGAAACATCAGTTGACTGCAGGGAGTTAAGTGATTCAACTCTGACAGGAAATTTGATAGCAGTAGTTTATTGAGAAGGAACCAAATTGGAAGAATGACAATTAAGCAAGAGAGCAAACGTCGCCTCCTCCTGCCTTCTGTTGTCAGTCCTTCTCTACGGTAGCATGTCCCCTGTAACCACTGGTAGTTGTGTCTACATATGCTGTGACAGACGTCTATTGTTTAGGGAATATGTGCCAGTCAATTTATGACATGCTGGCCGGAGCTAATCGGAAAGTGCCAGTAAAAATGATTGGATTTCTGAAGATGGAATTACTACACGTCTTAACGGGTCGGCCATTTAGCTGATGCTTTTAACCGGAGCCAAGCACAATGACTGAGCAGATACTGGAAGAGTCCAGTGTCTCAGCCAAGGACACATTTACAGGACACACGGTTACAGCGGGGCTCAAACGTGTGACAGTTCAGTTACTGTGCTGTCTCACACAGAGCTGTAGATGTGTGATTTGTGACTTGACTCGGGCTTGAGTGCTGTGAGACTTGACTAACATTAGATCTGACTCTTCTAACACTTCAATGGACTTGAGTGTGTGTGAATTTGTGCAGTAAAACAAGTCTCAGTCTTTACTAAGTTACTAAGTTTTGACTTAGTAAAATGCAACAGCAGTACAGAATTAGCTTCAGTAACACTTATTATTTCTTATTTTTCCCGATTAATTGGTCAAATCTTTCCTAGAGCCCGAGGGGATGTCTTCAAATTGCTTGTTTTTTTCCAACCAACAGTCTAAAACCTAAAAATATTTGGTTTACTCTCACTGAGGACAAATAAAAGCAACAAATTTTCACAAGTGGAGAAGCTACAGAATGCTAAATATCAAGCCAATTTATTTTTTGTTGTTCAATTTATCAATAAATAAATGTTTCAGCTCTGTAATTAATAGGCCAGTCTCACGTAGGGTGTGCATAGTCACACAGCTCGAATATCTACTTATTAAGGCCATGCACTGAAGAACTTGATGTCAGCTATGTGTTAGATTTAACACATTAACAAAGGAAAAAGTGTGTTCAGTAAACTGAAGGCTGTCTTCATTTTCAGTTTGTTTGACTTGTCCTTCACTTAAGACTAAGTCTGACCATCCTTGACCTGCCTTTTGCTTATTGTTATTATTACTATATTCTTATGAAATCAACTTCTTGCATCTCTTGCAAATGTCCTTGATTGCAAAGTTTACTGTATAACTAAATAAATATTTCAAAACACATAGTTTATATTAAAAGGTCAAATCCATTCATACAGTTGTAATTGAGACAAAATTCAACCAAACCAAAATTAAATCTACTAGCTTAGATTCTATAATGGCTATGTGTT
>NW_023339796.1:4354247-4355616 GCF_004916995.1 Morone saxatilis | reverse complement strand
TTCTTAAAATAGGATTTCCTTTAATTCAATGGGACGGTAGGTCACGCCAGGCTGCCATGGTTTTCATATTTGGTAAATCAAGGTGTAACACACAGCCGTACGAGGAAATGTCAGCATGTAACCGTCTTGCCACCGGCAACTGACCCTATGACGTAAATGACCCTTCCTTTTCTCTTTGTCCTTTCAAACAGAACCCCTGTAAATTGTATCAGGGGGTTGATGAAACCAGGCCAGCCCTGACTCTTTCTGTCCCCGAGGGGAAGAACCAGAAAATGTCACTGAAACCTTCAAACAACAACAAAAAGATGCTCTCCCAGGCACACACCATGTGCTGTCACAAAGTCAAGCGTGACACCTCCCATGTACAAGTCTATATGCCTCTCCTCACTCCTGCCTGTGAAGATATCAACCTGAAAATAGCTCAGTGAAGTTGAACACTGAGCCACGTTAAATAAATCACAATAATATTTAAATATTCATTTTAGAATAAGAGAAAAAAAACAGAAACGCAGAGGATAAACTCCTTTGGTTCACAAATCAAAACTGTTTGCCTTAAGGAAGTTCGACTGCATTATCAAATTCTCCCTACAAGGGACTCATCAAACATACAGTAGCCTGTGTAAGAGGCTGATAGTCGTCACGCCTCGGGCTGCCCGTATGAATGAACAGCAGATAAGGGCGTGTAGCTCATTAACTCAATTATATCGTTCACTTGTGCCGTCTGCCGATGTATTCCGCAAATGGGATCGAATTTGCCAGAAGATATGAACTCATCTTCATTGACACACAGGCCAAAGGAGAGTGATAGTACTGTAAATATACAGGGAGAGGGGTTTTCCATTCAGAAACTAGACCACATGGGTTGAGCCTCCCAGCAGGAGCTTTGTCAATAAATCTGTCCTTTAAAAACGCTGATCCATTTGTTGAAAAGAAGCAGAAAAAAAACCAGAACAATCAAAATAGCACTCGACACGCTGCGCCACTCTCAGTGTGGAAAACAGGAGATCTGGCATGCACTCCTCAATCCAGCCCCGCTGTTTGCTTTTGATAGCAAAAGTCATAATGACATTCAAGTACTCACCAAGCTGAGAAGTGAAGCAGCGACAGAAGGAGAAAAATGGAGATAGAGACAGAAATAAAAGAGGAGAGAGCGCATATGTGTGTTCGCACAGTGCTTGTGGCAGTGAATGAGCGATGTGTAGGCTACTGTACGTTGTAGTGGGAATGTGTGCGGGGTCGGGTGAGACATAAGTTGGTTGGGTGCCAAGTGGTGCAGCTAGCTTCGGTGGAGACAGCAGTGTTCCACCAAAACCTAAGTCTGTTAATAAAGTGTGTGATTAATTCGCGCTGTGTCATTTTCCCAACCCCC
>NW_023339796.1:4344484-4354147 GCF_004916995.1 Morone saxatilis | reverse complement strand
CCCCCCCCCCACTCCTTCAACAGAGAGGCCTTGAAGAGCTATTTAATTACTCAGCACTTTGCTCGCTAGGAAATAGAGCGTCCCTGGTTGGACACCACCTTGTGGGAAAAAAAATGACTGTAAGCAGTTTGAAAACAAATCAAATTCCTACACTGTATATGCAGAAGTGGTTTGCTGTGTTGGGAATATATATGCACGCGCTGGCTGGCCTGCTAAACACACACACTTATGCGTACACACAGGTACCTAGGCCGGGCACACACACACACACACAATTTTACGCCTGACAGTCAACAGCTTGGCTCACAGGGGTATTTTTGTTTAAGTAAAGACTAGAAGGCCTTCAAAGCTCTATTTGAAGACATGTGTGTGTGTGTGTGTGTGTGTGTGCACGTCTTCATGCGTAAATATGTACATAAGCTTTTTCTTAAATTGTTTCTGTGAGCGTATTAGCATCTGTTTACGCATTTGTGTGTGAGCATCTCTGAGAATGTGTGTCTATACGCTTTTGTCTGTGTGTGTGTACCAACATACAGTCAAGGAGTTGCGTGTTCATTGAACAAAGAGCATGTTTAAGTCTGCGTGAGAGAGAAGCCGGCTGAAAGACAGAAAGATAGTGTTTGTGTGTGTCTCTGTGTGTGTGTGCGTGTGTGTGTGTGTGTGCAAGCGCACTAAAAAATCTTAATAGTCTGCCTAGAAGGCTGAGAGAAAGAGAAGTGAAGGAGAGTGAATCAAAACATGCGTGTGTGTCTTTTTGAGCTCTTTGGCAAAGGTGTGTGTCAGTGTGTGTAGTAGATTTCTCATGCGGGGATAAGGAGCTTAGGGAAGGAGCATATTCTTTTCTAAGTAAATCTCATTAATTTTAATTAGCTGTATATTTAGCCCATACACCTGGATTGGGTGTAATTCCGTTTGTATATATAGCAACTACTGAGCAGAGCAGGTAAAATGACTCAGGTAGCGATTATATTGCCGTAGCTGCCTCACATTTGCATAATGTGCTGTATTTGATTGTGTCGCGTGCCTAAGGAGGATATCACAGGAAAATATGCATTCCCTTCATTTTCCTATTGCATGCTCTATGTAGCGCGCCATGGCTCGTCCTTCTAAACGTTCACCTCTTTTCTCTTGTGTGTTTTTTCTTCCTCCCTCGCTCCCCATGCTGTTTCTTTTCATTTTCTCTCCGGTCTGTGCACCCCATCATTAAGAGTGCGCCCGCTTTTTTTTCTTACTACCCCTCCTCCTCCGTTTCCCCGGCCCTTGTGTTCCCTTACTGTATGGATTTCTCTTGTTCACGTGCATGCCTCAGTCTTTCTCCCTCTGTCTCCCTCGCCCTCCCTCCTTTCCTGGGTAATCAGCTTATCCTATGTGTGTCCAAGCCTCTATGTCTGCGTTCCTCCTCTCTTTGTTTCGGATTCATTCAGCAGGGAGATTAGAGATGCCTATTTGGTGCCTTTGTTTTCAACCAGCGCGGTAGCACAGAGTTACACCGCACGGCGATGGCCTCGTCATAAAAAGCCACATCCACTCATCATGTGCTCATCATACCCTGATCAATGTCAAGAGCCAGATGCAGAATAAATGCCAAGGCAGTACCTGTCCACTGGGCGGTGTGTGAGTTTGAAGCTTCCACTTGTATGACTGTTTAATTGATCGGCTGACCTTATTTAATGTTTAAAGAAAAGCAATGTATTCCCTGCACCAATCATCACCGGAAAACATGAATGCAACACTCTTTAAAAAAACGCAAGGATAAAAGAATGAAGCCAACAAGCTCATTTTTGTGATCATCAACAGACTGCTGTTTAGGAATCTTTAAACGCTGATTACTTCTATTCCTCCACTTAAAAGAAAAGGTGTGCGCAGCAGATCTCATGAAAGGAAAATCATAGGTACTGTAGGTCACAATCACTGTATTCACCAAGTACAATGAAGGCACTGAACAATGAACATATTAATTGTGTTAAGTGAGTACCTATCTTAAGGCTGTGGCTTTGGTGAAGAAACATTATCAACCTAACACATAAAAGCACTGGAAGAAAACTTAAAATGTTATGCAAGGGTAGAGTGCTGGGGAGATAACAGACTATTTACTCCACTTTCTGTTTAAACATTTAGCAGTCCGACCTTATTTGCACCTTGTATTAAAATGCGCTGTCTGTGTGGATATCTAGGATGAGAAAAAACATGCTACTACAGTCATTAAATGCACATTACGCTCTGAATGTTATCTGGTCCTTTAGACCACCTACAGAAGTGATCAAACCTCAGCCAGGCGTAACCAAGCCAGTCCACACAGTGTGTATTCACTTCTTGCAAACAGTGCAGAGAAGTTTAAACTCACTCCAAAGTTTACCATCCATTCAGCTTCTCCAAAGACACCTACGGTATCACTCGCCATTCCCACCAGTTCTCATTGCTTTTCTTCTTCCAGAGCGAACTGCAGCAAAAAAACACACGTCATCATTTCCGTTGCCTTCCAGCAAAGACTCATAAAAGACGACCTTTTCCACTTCAATGAAAAGTAAATCCAGCCTCTATAGTATCAAGTCTAATGATCCTACACCCGTCATGCTTGTTCTACTTGACAATGCAACCTCCCAAACTACTTCCCCACATTGCATAGGGCGCGTGAAAAATTCTGATCCAATTACAATGCAGCCATAAATGAAAACACATACACTAAATGCCAGGTACTGTATTACTGCAAAGGATATTCAAATAATACAAACTGCATTTTAATAGCAGTCTGTATATGGTAGCTATGAGCATTCAAGCAGTGTGGTACAGTGTGATTGTGGGGCATAAGGAGTGCAGCAGTGCAGTGGAACCATAAATGCACTCCACTGAGCAGTAGCTGTGTTACACTACAAAAAATTTAATCATGATACCATCCAACTGTTTCAATGCTATCTCACAATACACAATAAACACCTCGGTGCCCATAAACATACTTTACAAACTGAAACTATAAAAAGTATACTATGTACAGGAAACAATATTTAAGACTATATACCTGAAGAATAACTTTGTTTCAGATTTTAAGCTGCAACTAGCACTCACTTTTACCCCTCTGATTGTTAATTCCAGTCAAATTTAGTAAAAGACTAATCAAAAACATTGTTGCATGTGTCAAGACAGGACACAGCCTTGAGGACTCTGTCAGTCTGGCTGCTGATTCACTTTGACATTGGATCAGCTGATAAAGCACAAGTGCCAGATTCTGCTTCAGACTGTAGCCAAATCAGCGCTAAACTGGTACTTTCATCGCAACTTATTTCCATCAAACAGCCATTTATAGTTACAGAGGGGGAATTATGTCCATGAGAGTATGTAGAGAACCGCTCACCAACACTGGTTCTATATGTTACAGTACTATGTTAGAGGCTTGATAAGACTCACCATCCAGTGAATGGAAGCTGATATCCTCAGCAGAAACCAGACCAGAGAGAATTCCCAAGACAGCACACAGGTGAATTAAAATGGCTTTATGGCTGTGGTATCAGCGATAAGATCCCCCAACCCCCCCGCCCCCAGACACACTCCCTACCACCAGCTGAAGTGATGGCATCATCAGAAAGAGGCAATAAACAAGAGCAACCTCTGCTCTTTCATTGGAGGAGCTCCTGCGCTCAGGGGGAACCCTCAGCACTCAGACTCAATCAATACAAATGCTGCGCTTTACAGCCACGCACTTGCGTCTTCCGGCACCCCGTCATAGTTAGGAGTTTCACACAGCACAGTGATGGGCTTCAACAAACAGATACACCTCCCCAGGAAGCCCTTGGTCTGACCAATCGTGCATCAGTGACAGGATGGGTGACTTCCACCCCCGCAGCAATCAATTAAAACCCCCATCAACGAATCCCTGCAGGTAACAGGGAAAAAAAGGGGGTAAGGGTTGGAGGTGGTGAGAGTGAGCGCGGGACCTGATCAAAGGAAAAGCCAGTTGAGTGCGGAGCGCAATAACAAGGGATGGTGTTTTCAGAAACGAGGTAAATTAATTTATTCCAAGGCTGACGTTGTTATTGTTGTTAGGTTTGTTAATCTGCGGTGTCTTTGTGAAGTGATAGTTAAAGGCTGACAGCTCTGCGAAGGCTGGACCCCTAATTTTCTCGACCCTGAGTCACTGCCGACTGATGTGTCTTTTAAGAGCACCTGAGAGGAAGCTGAGTGTGTTACTGCTTTGCAAAATCTCAAGAGCACTTCTCTCTTTCAATTTCTAAATGGCATTTGCAGTTATTATGATGCTAGCAAGAGAGATTGATCTGTTCTGATGTAATCTCACATTGCGTGAGTGGGCCTGGGTGGATGAGATCTGCCTCAGATTGATGA
This sequence comes from Morone saxatilis, assembly GCF_004916995.1. Lineage (NCBI taxonomy): Eukaryota > Metazoa > Chordata > Actinopteri > Moronidae > Morone > Morone saxatilis. The sequence goes on along the minus strand of NW_023339796.1, from coordinate 4,349,812 downwards.
GGTCTAATGTAGTCTTGTATGGGTGCTCTTAAAACCTTTAAGATCCAATGATACCGGCACGCCACTGCATCTTAATTCTGCTTAATTTAACCACAAATTTCTTGTCAGCACTTGGGTCTTGTTGAGCTGTGAGTTTCTCTTCCTGTCACTGATGCATGTGCAATGTTCCAGGATGTCTGAGGAGCTATATGAAGATAACATGAAGACACAGCAATGTGCATAATGTGTGATGCAAATCATCCCGAGGGCTCTAGTGCTCATGGTTAGAGCTTTGTTGGGAGTTTAATCAATCAGCCACAGTGCCTTAATTAATCGGCATGATGAACAGGAGAAATAATTGGTTTTCTGCCAGATGTGAATCTGTTGCAAACTAATGCCAGCCAATCAGGATCCAATTTATAATCACAAAACTGATCTGAACGACAAAACACTTAAAGGATCAGAGAAAAATAAACATACAAGACAATGGGAATAATATGGCTTTGGATTTAAAATTCTGATAGGACACAGTTGCTAGGAGCTCTTTGTACTGAGTGTATTTTAGATGCCTAATTGGATCTATATAGTGTCAGAATCATCATCAGTCTCATTGATTGACATCTAGGATATGAGTTGGAACATGTCACTACCTTTTTTTCTTTAAAAAACAAACATATTGCTAATTAATTGGCATGATCAGCAAGAGAAGAATTAATTAGACTCCTCCCCAGATGTTTAGGAATGAATCTGCAGAAAACTAATGAGGGGTGTCTGGTTTCCATTGAAGCAGCAGATGTCATTAACTGCAGCCTACACTGACAATACAGATCTGCCCAATTCCAATCAGACCAGGTAACCAGTGGCTGAAACAAATGGAAAAGCACTGGACCCAGTAAATAGCCAGGGTCGAGATTGAAAACCACTGGTTTAGGCCGGCGCCAGCGGAGCCAAATGGAAAAATAGCTTAGGCCTCTTATTAATGTCACAGTGGCTAGGCGGTAATTCCCCCAGGCTCTGTGTACCTCAGCTTGTTAATGAGTCACTGCTTATCAGTCAGCCTTGTTAACAGGCAGAGGCCTCGCATCCAAACCGCCTACTGCTATTGTGTGCTAGCCGTACTGTGTATTAGCCAAATGTTCCCCCATCTTGGCACACAGGAAGTCAACAGTAAACAACAGCAGCACACACAGGAAGTAGGCATTGAGCCAGCAAGAAAGAGCTGGTCCAGGGGGGAAGGAGCCCATTTTGTGGCAGGATAAAGTGAACCGCTGGCAGAGACACACACATGCGGGGCCCTCCCGCCTATAAATCTTACCACACTAACGATTGGTCCACACTGCTCCCATCCTTTAATCCTTATTCATTATTGGTCTCAGCTGGAAGCATTAGGGCTTCATTCACTTGTTCCGACCAGCAGAACTCGTCGAGGTAAATAAACTATTAGGCATGTTTCTTGTCACGAATGCAAACATTCTCCTGGGGTCTGAGATCAGGCTGCCGTGGAGTTGAGGGCCAGGTGGCTGATGGGAGGACGCAGTGCGCTGCTCTACATGCTGTTTGTTGAGTGCTCCAGCGGATGGACCCTCCACACTCCACAGCATCCCCGAGGTAACTGGGTCAGCAGTACAGAACCAGGGCACAGCCGGCCAATTGCATGCCTAATCTGTGCCCTTCTGAGAGGCACTTTCCATCCGAAGCGCATGGCTGCACATCCAGCTGTGGAAATGGATATGTCAAATGGCGCGCAATTAGTGTCTCCCCGATTCGTTCACTTGCTCTAAGGAAGCCTGGTCACAGATAAATCCAGAAAAAACAGAGTCAGTGCAGTCCTTTCCCTGACTTTGACATGCATCAAATGAAGATGGGGCAGTGTAAGTGGGAGAGCTGGGTCGTCCAGGGCTGGCCAGGAATTTAAACTGTTGTGACATGCAGCCTGTTGGTTGCTGTATGATCATCAACCCCAAAACTCATGAGGGAAGCTCTTTTTTTCTCTCTTTCCTTGTTAAAATGATGAAAAGGAACAAAGAGTCTGCATGTTTTTAATTCACCGCAGACTGTGAGTGTAGCAGTGATGGGCAGTCAGATGCAGTCTGATGGCTCATCTGCTCCTGCATTGATTTGCTGAGCTAATCGTTTTTCCTCTCTGATACATAACATTGAATTATTTATGCTAAGTAGACCCTTCTGTTCCAGGGCCTCTTAGCATGGAGATCTCCATTATGACGGCATTATCTGACTGCCTGCCCCGCCCTACTCCATCTTCTACTTAACAGCTCTGCTGCTGTGTCACAACAACAACAATCGGACAGATCAGAGCAGATGTGAGCGATGGACCAGTGCTCTGCCGCTTACACATATTTACTGCTGACACTGAACACCACTGTTTGCCACATTGCTCAAATGTCTGGAAACTATAGAAGAATTAACACAAGAATTATATAATATGTATAGCTTCCTGTTTGTTGAGTTTTGGCACCATTCCTCTGTATTGTATGTGAGGTTCCATAAGAGCTGAGCTCTGTGTTTGCCAGTGAGAGAGTCTATAAATTGTCAGCAATTTCTGCACTAATGCCACTAAGACAAATTCCTGTACTACGTTGATGGAAAAAAAAATATGCATTCTTATTCTGAGTAATGCCTTCCTAAGTAGCATAACAATTATAATTCCAAACTTGTTCAAATGTGATTCTTACTGATTTCACAGCAGAAATGTTATTAGTTTTGTTTCAGCGTAGTTGATATTAGTATTTGATTATACTTCGAAAGCAAAAATAGATGATGATAAGACCGTGAGTACAACTTAATGGTTTACAAAAAGCACTATGAAACTGTTAAGCCAGCACTCCATCCCTGTTTCCTTTCTCCTCTCAATTGCACTCTTTGACGTGTTTTCTCATCTCCTAAACACTGTCAGACGTCCCAGGCTTAATTACTCTCCTTGACTGACATGATAATGTAAAACAGCGCTTAGGTGAAACCAAAGCAGGAATTGGTCATGCGTGGTCAGGCCTCCTGCTAGACACACCTTAATCAAATGTGACGTGCGTCTGAATGCAAGCCAAAATCATTTTCGGACCCAAATAACGAACCACTGCCTGGGCTTCAATGACGAGCTACACGGTCAGGGTCAGCACTCTGACGAGAGATTGATATTTCATCATCAGCGCCTCAATCTGGAGATTGTTTGTGCGTTTCTCATCTTCAACAGCTTTCGGGGGCCTTGACAGGCCTACATTTGCATTTGTTTAGCAGTGACCTCATCACGGGTCCTTGCCACAGCCGGATTATTTCTCACGTTCTACTGCACTGACCACTGTGAGCTCACACTGACAATCCTCCACTTCCCTACATTTCATACACAAATGGGAAGAAACAAAAGAATGCATAATTCAAGAGAAAATAAAAACAGCTGACATGGATAAACGAAGTGGAAGTAAAGTAAAAGTGGTGCGTGCACTGGCATATCTGTGTGCATGCATGTGCATTCAACATGATGTATTCAGATTTGTGAATTTGTGTGGGTGTGCACAAGTGAGCACAAGGGGCCTCAGAGAATATATATTGCAAATGCAAATAAGGGAACGTCTATTAGAAGCCTTCTTGCCTGCTATATCGTCTTACGCTTCTTTGCCAAACACTCAGTGCAATTAAATCCTCACTGTAATGGGAAAATGCCAACAGGAGTCTACCTGTGTCAATCAATTTTCTATGGATTGAGGGACAATCATGATGTGCCGTTTCGCCACCGGCACTGTTTGCCCTCTAAAGGTTGTATTACCAGAAGCCAGTCACTTGAGTGTTATGTAATTGGAAAAGCACGCTGGACAGTATATTCCTGTTCACTCGGTGCTCACAGCAGGGATGATATCATTACAAAGTGCTACCCTCATCAAATCCTCTCTTACCATCCGCTTTCAGCCGCACCCAGCTCATCACAAGTTGAGCTGTGGCCATGACGAGTGGCATGTGTCTCTACTCTATGTGTGTGGTAGCTGTGCACACTGCCGGGTTGCTACTTGATTAAGTACAAGATGATTACTGCTTATCTCCAGGTTGCATGAACCTCTGACACAGATATAGTCAGCAAACATGTAAGACAGACAGCAAGATGCTGAGCAGGTGAACATAAAAGAAAGAATGCTGTTTGAGTGCTCGTCTGCTTTCATGTGAGTGTATGCAAGAGACAGGTAGGGAGAGAGAAAGGGGGAAAAAAAGGAAGCCACAGGGAAAGCGAGCTACCATCAGCGAGGACCTGTAGTATGCATGTGAGTGGAGTCCTGCGCCCACGTGCAAGTCACACACATTCCTCAAAAACAGCAGCAGAAATTCCACCGGGGTCCGGGGAGGTGGGAGCGTCCCATGTGCTTATTAACGGCTCTCTGATTCCCTTGTCATAATACAGGAAACAAGGAAAAAGCCTCAAGTCAACAGATATGGGGCACCTCCAGAGACAGAAAGAGAGGGTCGGGGAGGTCAGGGGCCCAGGGACAGACTGCGAGATAGAAAGAATAGGAAGCGGATAGATAAAGAGTGCTTACCATAGACAATGTTGCTGTGAACCACAGCAGCGAATAGAGCTGTCAATAAGCTGACACTCCATAATGCAGAGGGGGCTGATGGGAAGGCCATGGTCAGGCGCACAGATCCGCCTGTCTCACTGAATCCTCAGGAGGGCAGAGGAGCTCTGGAGTGTCACCTGCAGGGAGAGGAGTGGAGAGATAAAGAAAACAAGCAGGGCAAGCCGACTGGCCACTAATTGCGTCCCCTGCCATTGGTTGGCTGCTGCGGAATAACGCCTGGCCCACCCGTTACTCACGCGTTGCTCCATGGGTATTCATCGATCTGCTTGTGTCATACCATACTGAGAGGCGATTGAGACAGGCGTGGTAAAGGGGAGGGGCCGGTGATGGAGCCGAACGGCAGAAGAGATGAGAGAGGTGATGGTGGTGGTGTATGGGGGGGGAGAGGGGGAGAAGAGGTTCATAATACTGTGAATATATTCATCCACTTTAACAAGCCGTGCGCATGTGGAGTGAAGGAAAACCAGTGCTTTGGACAGCTCTAACTAACTCGCGCTAATTAGAAACAACTCAAAGGAACCTTCCCCCCAGTTGGTCGTGAGAAAACAGGGGGAAAGAAAGAAAGAAAAAACCACGGCAGGAGAGAGATGCACCTGTCGCCCGCTGAGAATACTCGGTGCGCTTTGCACAAGACTGGAGACGTACAGACGTGCATAATAGCCGCTCAGGCACTCGTTCTCTGTGCCTCTCTCTCTTTGTCACACACACACAGACACACACACACACACTCATTCCGACCCTCTCTTTCTCTCTCTCTCTCTCACGCACA
>NW_023339796.1:4342189-4344384 GCF_004916995.1 Morone saxatilis | reverse complement strand
CTAATGCGTCTCTCTCTCTCTCGCTCTCTCTCTCTCTCTCTCTCTTTCTTTCCCTCTCTCGCACTCTCTGTGTTTGTATCTCTACCGCTCTCTCTCTCCACGGCTGCCGTTCACTGCAGCAAAAACAGTCTGTCTGAAAGACGAGAGGGAGGGGAGGGGACAAGGGAGGGAGGGTTGGAGGGAAAGAGGGAGGGAGGGGATTTTAATACGATTTGGCCCGTACCATCGGGATAACAGGGCCAGAGCAGGGGCCTACTGGCTGAGAGCAACATGAAGGAGATGGAGCAGATAGAGAAGTGTGATCGCATCATACCGAAAAATCGCCATAATGTTCCTATAATGCTCCACAGTGAGTCCACGCTGACCTTATCGGGCTTTGTGCTATTTCATTATCTCCTGTGGACGCACAGTGCTGTAGGATTCCCCGTGATATCTCCGCTCCCTTTATCTGAAGGTTTGATATTGAGTGGGTCTAGTATTCCTCTTCAATTCTCTCAAAGTTTCAGGCCTACACATCTCCTGAGCTGAAGCAGCAGAGGTCATCTGAACTTGATAGTCGCGCTTCTCAGTGGCCTATGATGTCTCTTATCGTTGATATTATGGAGCCATTACCCCTATCTCGTAGATAGGCCCACTGCTATTTCCCGTAGGCCTGATCATTTGCACTATGGTAATGATGTACCGAGTTTTTTTGGTGCCATTATCTGTCACATGCCTACAGTACAGCAGCCACCCTGTGCCTTTAACACTGACTTTGTTTCTTATCACCTCAACATTTGGATAGGCTACTGCTCCTATAACGTTTAAGCATCATAATGTTTATTACCCCGGGAATGGGCAGTTTTGCATAAGCTTGTAAACTTTAGGGTAGTGTATGTAGTTAGGACGTTATAGCGTCAGGCGCGTTTTGGGAACGCAGGAGGGGAGAGAGAGGGAGGCAGGGAGGGTGTGCGTGTGTGTGTGGGGGGGGCTTGTTCAACTTGCCAGAGAGGATTAAGGATTAGTTTTACTGGCGGATTAGGTCTGTGTGTGGGGAGGCATGATGGGGTTAAACATGGATGGCGGCAGCCGCACGACAGCCCAATCAGTGGTGGTGGCGACACACTGACACCGGGGAGGTGGGTTTGAAGGAAATACAAAATAATAAAAGCCATGGGGAGCCGGGGAGGGGTTTGAGAGTCTGGGAGTTTGGGAGATCTTCAAGCAGGCAGCTGCTTTCCACACTGAAAACATAAATAGGGCTTCTATGATTGGGGTACAGGTTTTTCAAAAAGCAGAAGAAGTCCACCTTCAGGGGTCCTTGAAAGGATTCCAGCAAGGGCCCCACTCAGATTTCACTAAACGAAAAATACATAATGCCTACTACAATCCCTACTCAACACAGGTTGTAGTTTAATTCAATACAAAAGCTGCATACAAAAATCTTGAAACGACACCATTTCCTGGCTCCATGAGTCATTTACATCCAAAGTAAAGAGTCTTTATCTCTCCCTGTCTCTAAAGCAAACGGGGGGCTGAAACGCAGCATCTGGCATCATTAAACACTTGTTATGAGGACGGAAAAGGCTTTAAATGTTTTGTTGTTGGCGATGCATTAGGAAAGCTTGTGCTCTGGCTCAAGTGAGTGGACAGCCCCGGGTGCTGAGACCGTGCGCGACAGGCGTGCGCGCGTGTCCACTGACTTTCACACGACGGGGCTGCACGGGTTGCTGGGTCCTCCTGCGGTGCCTGCGTGGGGCCGTATACGAGATCGGAGCCCGAGCATGAAGCCTGGACAGTAATAGGCTGGTAACGGAGCCCGTGCTGTGCGGCTGCAGCGGAGCTGTGGTTTCAGGCTTTATGCAGTCTCAGATCTGCATATTAAAGCGATGACCTTTGCGTGCTGAAAAGGCTCCATGTGAAATGTCTATGACAATTCAGACCTGATGCACTTTGTATTGGGCCTCTGCATTGCAAACACACATCCATCCATCATCTATCCATCCATCCATCCATCCATCTCTGTAGACAAAGCAGCCTTGTCAGATGCATCCCAGCTGCAAAAGCAATAAGACCTCTCTGCTTTTGTTCCCCTATCATTCTATCTCCTCTCATTCAAAAAGCCACAACCCTTTATACACATCTCTGCCGGGACTCGAACCCGGAGCCTCTGGATTAGAAGTCCAGCGCGCTATTCCATTGCGCCACAGAGACTG
>NW_023339796.1:4337077-4342089 GCF_004916995.1 Morone saxatilis | reverse complement strand
TATTCCATTGCGCCACAGAGACTGTGACACATTTTTTTCGATCAAAAGCGGGTTTATACTCCCCCTCCCAGCCCTGTGCAGCATCCTCACCATCCCTCAGCATCAGGACCGCAGCCCTGTGGATAATAATTTGCCGCCCGGTAGGGGGTGCTGCCGCCGCGTAATCATTAGTCTCTCTGTGGCTCTAAGAGAAGGGGATAGCCCCTGCTCTCCACCCCCATTGCTTTCACGCAGGTTATCTCGTCAAAACATCATAATACTGATATTATCGGAGCAAAGCAAAAAGATGGAACATCTTCCATTGTACACGCATCAGTAACTATGAGGCAAAGTGTTCACTCCTCATAGGGAATGGCTCCAGCGAGCAGCCCATGTTTTTATTAGCTGTTTGTTTTTACTCTGAAATTGGGAAATATTTCCACAGGGTTTGGCGTGAGCAGACAATAAGCAAATGAAGTCTCAGACCTGCAGATTTTGAGCAATTTTCCCATCAGTCACAAACAAACGACATGGATCTATACAGCAAATCATCAACATGTCAGATTCCCTGCAATCAGCCAAAGTCACATGGAGAGCAATGTTTGCAAGTGTTGTTTTTACTGTGACTATTATTTTGAGCTGGCTCTTACATATAGAGATGTTTGTCTTGTAACCGGGCCGATGTGGCTCTGAGGACAATATAACATTATCAAAAGCAACAAATTAGCTCTTCACTTTTATAAACACTGACAGTTACTGGAGACACCGTTTCCTTTATAAGCAATAGGATTGAGCACGTGTGATTCACAAATGAATTTCATCAACAGCTCTGACAAAAATGCAGGTTGACAAGCAGTTTCCCTTCCAGCCAGCAGTAACAAATTTATAAACCAATTTTGTTGGAGGTAACAAAACTAAGTGGTCACGTTGTTTGTCTCTGCGCAGGTTCAGCTGATCTAAACAGACACATTTTCAAACCAGCTGTTACGAAATTGATAAGTGTGCAGCCTCCTCCCAAGAACGTTTACTGTTGTCCCCCCCCCCCGTGCACTTGTTACTGTACGCTACATAAATGTAGTTGGATCTGACATTACATCACAGTTTGCTTTTATTCACACTGTAGGACTAAAGCTGCTCAGGTGCAGTGTGTAGCTCCTGTGTGGCTCAGTGGGAGGCAGGGCCTGAGGCAGGCTGCCGGTAAGGAGCCTGTTCACATACACAGCTTTTACCACTGGGCTGCCTCTCCGCATTTCAACCCTTCTCTTTCTCAGTGTTAAAAAATGCATCTGAGCAGCTGCGCCCTTGCGAAGGTAAAATATGAATGACAGCCTACAATCAACAGCCGCACTACAGACACACACAAACACACATCCTCGTGCACAGCCGGCAGACGCACTAGTTGGACTGGCAGTGACGGAGCACTCAGGGCAGAGAAAAGTAATTAATAAATTTGACGTCACAGCATGATTACACAAATTACATAAGGACAGAACATGTAGGACGCGTCTAATTTTGGCCCGCTGGTTGTTGTTCACACCAAGAACAAGTGTGAAATAAACTGGGTCACATTTGCATGCACTTTGCACTCTTGCTGCATTTGATGACCCTTAAAGATTTTCAGAGTATAATTAATTCCAAGGGACAAAACATCACAACACATTCTCTGCGTAAAGCATGATATAATCCTTTATTTAATACTTTGATGAATTTGGGCCTGCAGTGGGCCGGAACAGAACATATACACAAAACTCCCACAGTGAATCCACTCCACATTCCCTTTCAGCTCCCTCCTCTCCTTTCGTTTCTGCTCATCTCTTCTCGTCCGGTGCTCACAGAAAAGCCAAGGCTATGGAGGTGATGATGGACAGACCAATAACGGTGTAGCCGGTGCGGTAGACCTCTGGGATTTTGAAGCCCTTGCCCATGTCCCACCACTGGTTTAAATAATAAGAAGCAAATAAGAGAAAACAGAAAGAAGAAAATTAAGCATAAGAACAACAGAACACCATGAGCTTATAATCTTGGCAAATGTAATACATGTTCTATGACATCAGTCAAATGAGCTAACGTGACAAAACTGAAAACTGTTTTTAAATTGCTCAGAGATCTGTGCAAGGGACTCCAGACACCACACCAAACGTGGTAATGGCAACAAAAAAAGAATTTTAAGTATACTTTAGTATGGGGTTGCACACATTTGCTAGGCCTATAAATCAATAATAAAGTTATTAAGTCTTACCAAGTGTCGGATGCCGTTGAAGGTGTGGTAAGATACGGGGAAGGCGATGCCGAACTTGGCCAACCCAATGAGAAACGGGCCGACGGACAACGAGTGGATCAAGTCCAGGTAGTGGGGGTAACTTTCCGGTAATACCAGCGCTGCCAGGGCAAAGGCCGAGATAGCTGGACACAGACATAATAAGGTGTGTATATGAATGGGTGGTAGAGAAAAATGCATGCCTTTTAGAGAGATCAGCAATAAGTGAGAAATCTAACACCAACATGCTACTACTATTTGTCTTTGCTGGATTAGACTCCCCAGTGACCCCAGTGGCCAGTCACATCTGAATATCTCAGTTATGTATAGACTTTTTTCCCTGCTGACCACATAAAACGAAGACCAAACAATGGCTCTGTATCAAACAGGCTCCTGGTTGGCTGCATATTACAATACACTGCACTCAGTGGGTCTCTGTGCTTCTCTTTCTGTGAAAAGGCCTAATGGGAGGAGTTATTTACTTGTGGAAAAACATAGCAGGTGTGAATCAGTGTGAACACAAAATGCATAGTTGCATACACACAAAGAAATATACACATCCATTCATATGTGAATTGAATCAAACACTGAGTTAACTCTGAGTTTTAATTCCATATGCAAAATAGCATTGCAAGCAGTGGTGGGATATCTAAACATTACAATAAATCAATATGGCTTGTAAAATTACTCTCAGCAGGTGATAGTTTTAGTTTAGCAGCCCTTGGCAAGGAAGCCAGAAACTTTATTTCAGACACTTTCATTAGGCCATGCTGATGGTTTTAAACTGGCAGTTAAGGGTGCTGACCTTAATTGAACCCATTAACCTATAAACAAAATTGGACCCAGCTTTTACAGAATGGTACATCAGGGTCAACAGTACTGATGTACAATGTCACAGTGACATGGGCTCAACCTGTACACCACGCAAATGACTAAAAGCTGTTAGCAGTCCAGTGCTAGACTTGATTTTCACATGCAAAAGGGGTGAAATGTATTGAACAACTTCTGTTTCGTAATGCCAGTAAATGCTCTTAGCAGAAATCAATAGTTGTGGACTAAAATGCCCTGTGGAGATTTTCAGGGTCAGTCAAAAGCTGACAATGGCAGTAGAATAAACGTTTCATCCAATAATAAATGATGAGAAAATAAACGTGAGAACAAGCAGACGCGTTACCTCCACTGAGCCCCACTCCAGTTCCTCTGTGTGTGATGGACATCACCATGGGGACGGACCAACTGAAACGCAGAAGAAAATGCAACCCATTTATTATAATGGCAGATGTACTGTATGTGGTTGAAACAAAAGTCAAAGCACTGAACCTTCACTGACTTTTATTTGAATTTTTAAAACCCATTTTGTTTCGGGTTAGGCTCTGAACACAGTACAGAAAGAAAGAAAGACTATTTTTCAAAGCGATTGAGACTCACAGAGCAAAGCTGAAGGTATTTTTCACTTTGAAATGAAAATAAATGACAGTGGACATTTTCACTTATAGATTCCAAGTTCTGCATTTGCAGATATAAACTAAGCTATTGTTTTTGTATAGAGTAACTTTAAACAGAAAAAAAGAAAAGGATTTAAATCACCAACGTTAGAAACAACCAATGGTTTGGAGCTCAAGTTCCCCGATATAGATTAGATACAAGAATGATCCAAAATGAACGAGAAAATGCAAAGTGAAAAGACAGGAAGGAAACCTAGTGTGAAATTACAAAGATCATACTGAATAAAAAGGTTTTCAGTTTCTTGTAACTGCCTGTCTATCTAGGTGCTCATTGCAGTAAATGTATCCAAAGGCACGGAGCGCTCTGTTAATGGTGGCTTGTCCTGCTGTTTTATCAGCATAAAAAGAATGAAAAGACTGCAGGATCTGAAAATTGATAGTAATAATATTTTCAACCTGGATAATGTTCTGCAGTGGAGTTTTAGTGTCTTTGAAAATGTTCAGGTGAAGTTATAAAACATAAATGGAGTGTACAATTTCACTTGAACAACTGAGTCATCTCCAACGTCTCTTCTGAACGAGACGCAGGCGACACACTGTACTGCACGTGATATACAGTACATACTTGTAAATGGTGATATGAGGAGACATGGGTCTGTTTAGTCTGGCATTTTTCGACCAAAACTTGTTCATCTCCTCCTTTGCTGTGGTTCCCATTGGAGCCGCACTGTAGTGGAGATAAAGAAAAGTATTTAGGGTACAGAAGTTGACAGTACATATATTTACAGTGCATGGGTTGGAGCGTGTTTATGCATTATTGCTATGAGATGTAGCAGTATGTGAACCCAAGTGGTCTCGCACAAGCGCACACACACACACAAAACTCACTGTCTGTAGAGGAGACTGTAGTGTGGTCGGGAGATACACGCACCCTGACGGGCCAACGTCCTGCAGGGAACAAAGAAGCGTGGGAATTAGTTTTTGTGTCCGCAGTGAAATAAAGGAGAAGACAAACAAACAAGACAACAACAACAAGCTCTTTTTGCTTTGTTGCTTTAACCTGGAGAGCGACAGCAGACAGACAGGATGATGTGCAGCAAAGGACACTACAGTAAAGCCTCGGTAATTTCTATATTTTGAATAATAATATAAATGAATATGTCCACATCAGCGCCACAAAGCAGCTACTAAGTCATATTTCTAACCCCACGATGTCTAAAACACTCATTCAACTTAATATTCGTAAGTTGCCCTAAGCAGATATTCATAGCACTACTGGATATACACAGATACACAATGTAGTCGTTCCGATTCAAACAGACACTACAACC
>NW_023339796.1:4336735-4337054 GCF_004916995.1 Morone saxatilis | reverse complement strand
CCACGCTAACGTCCGTTTTGAACAATACAGGCAAATCCAAAATCAATCTGATCGATTAACAGAGCAAGAAGCTGCCACTGTCTGTTGAACTAAATCTCTAAACTAACTTATAGGGACTTACAGAAACATTTGTTTCGTTAGTCTAAAATAATTCTGTGAACACCTTCAACAGCCACCTAAGGTCAAAGAAGTTAGACAAACACTTGACTTTCTACTTGGCTAATAAAACATTTAATAATAATAATAATAATATAATAATAATAATAATAATAATAATAATATAATAATAATAAAAATAAAATAATAATAATATAACAAT
>NW_023339796.1:4326024-4336635 GCF_004916995.1 Morone saxatilis | reverse complement strand
TAATATTATGACTTTATTCTCGTAGACCTAATATTATGACTTTATTCTCGTAATATTATGACTTTATTCTTGTAATTAAAAAAAATATATAGTAATCCTAAGTAATCTTAGTATGGCCCTAATACTCTGTCGTAGCAATAGATAGCAATAAATACATAAAATAAATACATAAATCTTACAAATAAGTAAATAATGCAGATGTTTGCATAAAATTAATGTCTAAGTAAAATGTTAAACTACTAGTATTACTAGTATTTTTATTTGTTGCATTCATTAAGTGTAGAGCTCAAATGATTGGGTTAATTGATAAATCAATTAGTTGTTTAGCAACTATTTTGATGATTAATCATTAAAGTACAGCAGCAGTGCCAAACATTCTCTGGTTGATGTGAGGATTTTCTTCGTTACTTTGCAATATGTGATTGATTTATGTGAATGATCGGTAGTTGAAATGGACCCCCATAAATAGATATCAAGGAATTGGGAGATGACATGACGTAATGTAGGGTACGACAAAATTAATTACAAGGAACAGACAAGGATATGACAAAATGAGAAGACAAGAGAAAGGTCTTAATGAGGGAAAAAAAAAACAACTCAAAGATGGAGCCACAATTTTGGTATCCCGTACCCCCCACACAACAATTAAATGTTCAATATGACAATTAAATACATATCTCACAAACATAGAAAACCATGCAGCAGCTCACATATTAATGGCAGGGCAGATAAATGCATACAACAGTTATTGAAAAGTATTGAAAAGAGCATAATCAGACATCTACATACACACTCATACAGACAGCAAACAGGTAGTCAGGTTAATGATGCCCAGAGGCATCCCTAGACTGGGTTTCCAATGTCCTGTTCCTATATTAATGTTGCATAAAGTATTGGAAGAGACCATGTAGGACTCAAAGTTGACAAGGTTTAAGTTGGTTATAGGAGAGCGCAAACCCCTTCTAACTAATATTTTAAACACCTTGGACTTTCTAATTTAAAGATTTCTGTACAAATAGTTTCCACAAAGATCCATTTCCAGAGCTGTGAAACTTGGGAGGAAATGCTTTGCTGCCTGTCGATTTTTTCTTGAATATATTTTGAGAGTAAGGTAACGAGTGCCCAGTGAATAGAAGACATGAGGACATACATAATGGATGACAAGATCATGAAAAGATCAACATAGACAGAGCCTGACTGATTTTTGAGGCTGATATTGATATTTCAGAGTTTAAAAATCTGAAAACAATATATACTGAATTATTTATTACTTTAATGCAAACGCAAAACATTTTTTTGAGGCTGTTGAAGAATTATTGTGGCAACATAACGAACAGTACATTTAACTCTGGTGAACAAACTAACCACAACATAGTTTATAAATTACCTCTCATATCTTAGGTAATCATGTACTGCAAAATCTTTCTTATTCTACTTATTCGCTGGCATATACACTGCCGTTGATAAGTTATATATTATAGGCAATTAGCTAATATACCCTTTGCCCTTAGTATGGCCTATACAGCATTAACTGATATACTTACATACAGAACCAGGTTAGGTTATGATGTGTTCGAAAATGTTAAATTTAGTGAGAGTAATTAGCAGTAAATAAGATGTGGTTTGGCAAACTTTACAATTATTGGTACATGTGGTGCTCTACATATTAAAATTGACAAGTTTAAGGTTTAACCATCAATTTAAATTAAATTTAAAAACCACAAAATCAATGAATAACAATTAAAAAGAATGACCAGGAATATTTTTATGAATACATTTTTATTTGGTACAATTCGAATGATGAAAGACATTTGGTATTCCTCTGAAGCCAAATTGGCCACAATACATCACTTTGGTAACAGTTTATGTAAGGCACATAGGTGTACATTACCATTGTTCTGCTGGAAATGTTTTCTGAGAAAACAAAAAGGAAAAACTCAAAGCACAATCAAAAGCTTATTTTCAGCAGTCAGTTTTTATGATAATCAGATTTGTGAACTGATCCATGCAATATTACAACAGATAGACAGACACACACACACACACACAGTTCTGCCCTCACAGGTGCACACACACACACACACACACACCCACACACACATACGAAATTCAAACCGACAATTTCTGAATGTTAATAATATGTCTCCTGCTCCACCCAACCTGGAAGAGAGGACGAGAGAGACAGAAAGAGAAAGAGGGAAAGTGTCAGAGACCAAAATGACAGGCGGGCAGTTTTCATAATATCCTTTTGTATCACTCTATTTGTATTCATCCCGTTGCCTTTGTCTCTGTACATTTCCAAATGAATCCCCTTATAACTCTAAGACTCTGATCAGCAGCCCGTGACACACAGATTAACAGAAATGATTAACTGTCACGATAAATTGTATTTGTCTCCCCATGTCTTGCCCCTCTCAGCTGAAACACCATGGCAGTGAACGCATTTTGAGCTATTGTAGTGTGTCCATATCACGCGTGTGATCTTTGGGGCATATCTCGAGAGTCTTCATCAGCTTGTTTTAATTTCCTTTCTCATCATTCGCTACTGTTTCTGTTGGTGTTGGACAGGTATAATCTGTTTCCTGGAGCAAGTTTAACATATGTTCACTGAGTTGGCAGAGTCTATAAAGATTGCTGCCCACGTGTTGGACATTTCACATGCTGATAGAGATTTTTACCTTCAGGCCAAAAGAAGAATCATTGAATGCTTTTGCAATAATGTATGATAAAATGTCCTCAGAGTCTCCATAAACAAAATTAGAAGTGTTTCCACCCCTGTCCATTTATAGCAAAATATATTAAAAAGTTATAAAGGACTTTGGATGAAATCTAGTGCAGATGCAGCCCTTGGCTCAAGAATCAAATCCGATTAGATTTTTGTGGTGATGTAGATGTCTGATTGTCACCATTTTATGCTCCATTTATCAAATGGAATTCCAAAGCAAAGTGCCAGACAGCAGTGCATTTACGTGCTTCTTTGTCAGAAATCAAACCTAGAAGACAAACAGTAATCAGCCAAGTGTTGCAAAGGCTGCAGCTTTGAAAGCTGGAAAATTGTTCAGCATTGAGTGGCTTGCTGGCTGTCTGTTTTCAGCTGCATTGCTACGGGTTAGGCCTCTTAAGTCTCTTTTGTGTTTAAAGCTAGCTTGATAATAACTTTTAAATGAAAACGATTACAGTTCCTGCTTTATAATTTATTTATAATACATGCAAAAATCACAATAACCCCATTGAATTCTGCAAAATTTGCATCATGTACTTTATCCCAAAAACAAAAATGACATTTTTCAATATGACAGCTGGCACCAATGTTGAAACACCCCGTTTTCAAACCCACATTTTCAAAATTACACAAAACTAAAGCTTACATCCTTTGTCATCAGTAATCATCTATAATTGCTACCAACATTGTTTTGTAAATTTGGTACCTGTATTTTCCTTTTTGATATCAGTTCAAAACTGTTGAAAGTTGTTTTTACAATATATTTTTTTGTGCTCATTTGCACTGACAATGAACTGGAGCTTCTCCTTCATCTCACCTTCAGGTCAGATCAGCACAGCCGACCTGTCGTGACTTTGTCAATCAGTGTGTCCTTAAAGGAATGGACAGCCTACTCTTTTAGGATGCGTATTTTTTTTTTTACAAGGACAGTATGAGGGCTGAGAGAGGTAGAGGACAGGAGAAAAGGTCTTGATGGAAAATGGCACATGTGGTTCCTAACATAGGGGTGTCAATCACTATACCATCACTTCACTAACCCTTCTTTCAGCTTATTAACAAGACAAAGAAGGTTGAAACCTTTTAATCTTAATAACTGCTTACCTCCAGGGCTCCTCCTCAGAATTAATTTACGGACCTCATCATAAATGAAGATGAGAAGACTGTATGGTAAGGCACAGAACCACCACAGGGTCCTGGGAGGAAGAGAAAAAGAGCATAACAGGGGTTGAGGAAGGATAGAGTAGCAGTGAGTCACAGGCAAAGTGCAAATTGTTAAATTCATTGCAGCAATTTTTGAATGTTAAGGATAACAACATGGTGTTTAGGAAGATCACAGACTTCATTTCAAGTTGAGAGTGACAGGCTAATGGCAGCCTATTAGGTCTTTAAGAGGTTATTTTTCGGTTCAGTGGAGATATGCATATGTAGAGCGTACTTCAGTGGGTACATGCGCAGGGCAATGTCCATTCCAGGGCAGTAGGAGAGGAAGGCAGCCAGAGCAGTCTCAACAAACAAACCGAAGATCAGGATCCTGTTCCTGTTGCATAGAAAATAAGAGTACATCAGAGAAAGGAAAAGTTTTAGACAATTAGGTTCAAACTAATCAAAAAATTGTACTCCCTCACTTACCTCATGCCCTGCTGAAAGAGGGAGTTCCTTCTGGTCTTGCAGATGATAAGATCGGCCCACTGGACAACCACGATGCTGGCAAAGAAGCTGGTGTGGCAGGTGAATTCAATGATCTTCCTCTGCTCGTAGGTCTGCCAGGTTAAAACACGCATTGTATTTATTCCTGCACGAGTATGGGAATATTCAAACGGTGTGGTGGTTTGTCTTTGCCGCTGCTCCTTACCCACTGCTGCCCGTAGCTGTCCTGCAGGTCGTTGAGCTCGCGGTCGTCCCAGTCTATGCGGATGCCCAACAGGGTCCATGGGAGGAAGCCGTTCTCAGCCAAAATCACAAAGTAGGTGAAAAAACCAGCAAGAGCCTGAATCATCCCTGGAAACAAAAAATGTGACCAAGGAATTAATGCCAACACATAATTTATTTATATGTTCTCAGTATTCTCGGTAAGGGTTATCCAAACATTATTTTAAATGTTATGGCAACACTTTATTTTAGTCTGTAATTTCCAGATTTTTCCTGATTTAAAGAACTAGGACATTTGGTGCTAAATAAAGAGAAAATAGACACAAAGTTCAGCTATTTTACATATTTTATTTTCGGATCTCAGTATAAACCACCATTAAAGATCCAGGTGTAGGGTTTAGTGACATCTATAGGTTTCACCTTCCCTTTCCAACCCTGGGGGATGAACTACTGTGGCCATGAAAAGCACGTAAAAAACACAATTGGCCCTGGTTTGTCCCTTCTGGGCTACTGTAGAAACATGGCAGTTCAACATGGCAGCTTCCACAGAAGGCAAGTCGCTCCCTCTTTAGGTAAATAAGTTGATGATGTAATAAAAAACCAAAACGAGTCTTATTTTCAGGTAATTACACACTAATGAAAACCTACCTGTGAATATTATATTCCATTTCTGCCAATAGATCCTTGTTAATGTTACACACATGACCTCTGTGGGTACAGCTACAGTAATGTATGGATGGATAGATGGATACAGGACCATTTTTACGATTGGCTTAGATTTTTACTCATCTGTTGTATTACAGCACATTAGGGGCAATGTTTTTGGAGAACAAGTAGGATAATAACAGGATTTGTAGATAATGGGTGTCTTCAGACAAAAGCTATTTTCACAAACAGCAGCACTAATAATACCAGTGGTCCAATATTTCTGTATCATTTATTTACAGGAATTATACAAAACAATATGACAAATAAACTGACTTTGTATTCAGCTCAGTCCACCTAGTGTTTTTCACATAATATATTATTTTAAAAACAGCAGGTGATTACATCTCTCTGTCCTCCACAATGTTGCGATTTTCTAAGTAAATTGCTCCAGACAGCTGAGGACTGCAATAATAGCCGATAGTGAGTTTTAATTTCATGTTGGAAAATTTGTTTTGTCAGAGTGGGCGGGACGTTTTCAAAATGATGGACATCTTATTTTAGAGCTCAAGTCTTCAAATATACCAAACCTGCACAAGTACTGATCAGGGATTGAGACAATGCTTATCAATCATCTCATCCACTATGATGTTAAATTTAAACCCTGCACCGGGTCAATTTTTATGTTGATAGATGTCAACATCAGTTTTTGGATGCTGTTACTTTTACTTCTCCTCACTGGTGTTTTCTCCTAAGGTTGGACATTTTACTGTACTGTCGCAATCACTGTTTGTCACTCTAGATCAGATCATCAATTAGATGTTCAGTGTAGATGCCTCAGGATGTCAAGCTGTAACGTCAGAACAGTGGCTTGTAAATCTGATTTGATGTGACCTGCAAAAGTTTTGCCCCAGTGGTGCCCATCTTGGAAGAATTATGGGAGTCGATGTGAGTTACCGGCTGAGCATGTTCAGCTTTAAATTGTCATCCAATGAAGCCCTGTCATATTTTGACCTATTTAACAGCCTATGAAATTGGGCCAGCCTTTGATTTTCACTATTCCCAAACCATATAAAACTAGAGATAAAAAGCATGCATTCAAGTGAGGCTCCAACCAGTGAAACATGACCAAGATTAAGTAGAAAATAGTTGCACTCTCCACTCTCAATTTGCTGTAAATGTCACGACAATTAGAAGAAGATTGTGAGGCTCGCTCCTGACTGTCTGCTCATCTCTAGATCTATTTTACTTAAATGTGCGTACCTAAACATTTATAAAAGGAAGTAAGAAATGCCAGAAACTGATAAATGTCAATATTTAATGTTTTTTATGCCAGTGATATTTAATATAACCATACCTTCACTACAAAAGGCCTATCACAGTGGTCCAGGTTTAAGGGTGGTGGTGCATAGAGGTTATGAGCTACAAAAGGACAAACCTATCTGTCCGTAGGCCATGCTGATGAGGCGTTCATTCACCAGCTTGTCGCATTTGGGGTTCCTTGGTTGGCGTTTCATGATGTCGCTCTCAGCCGTCTCGTAAGCCAATGAGATAGCTGGAACCTGGATGGAATGGGAGGATGGCACAGAATTAGCTCACTTCATGCACCCGGTACAATAAATGTGCAGGAATTTGTCTTTGTGGCAACAGTACAAAGGCATGATGACAGTGCCAGACACGGGGTAACCTAGACATATCACCATTAATGCAATTCAGCATTCAAACACCGTGTGAAAGGAGACATAAAAAGGGCAAGGAGGGGGAAAAAAAGAAGCAGTGACAGTGACAGAGAGAGAGGTGGGGAGAGGAGACAAGAGGAGAGAGACTGATAGTGAATTTCAAGACACTCATAAAATAGGAAGGTAGAAAGGTCCCCGTAATAAAGATCTTATATTGTCTGGTTTTACCAGGTAAGCAACAGAGCAATATGTGTGACTTAAGGCAGGATATCCCTGTGACTTAGGTGGGATTTGAGGTGGGGACTTGGCACTGTGTGGAACTGAATACAAGCTCTGTGGTCTACAAATCCAGTTTGTTTTGGCGTTACACTCCCCTGACCCGCAACAGCTGAGAAAGACAAGAAGAGGGAAAAAATATGTGACTGTGCCTGGCATCGATTTTCTTTACACCTCGGAAAGTGAGTGTGCGTACGCGTGATCGCAACATCCAAATTTCAGCCTTGAACCATTCTTAAGTGTGCCACATCTCGCTTTGATAAGCATCTTCTGCAGCCATCCTTTTCCACATGGCAGTGCTTGCTAAAAATAATCATAGCAGACTCCAAGTGCTGCTTGTCACTGCTAAATCTCAGCAGAGCCCTCGAGCCTGTTGCCTGGAGTTGAACTAAGCTGTTAACAAGCTGTTAACAACCTCACCAGCAGACATGGAAAAATTTTAGTTTTACTTGTGCACTGTGCTATAAACACTTTTCAGGTACTTTATTGAATATTTAAATATTCTTCATTTTAGGGTCCTACTCTTCAAAGCAGACGCCCAGCTGTTCACTCCACTAGCGGTTATTAAATACATGCAGACATGTTACTTTGAAGGGAAGGGTCTTTATATGCAAAACAGGTGCACAAATTAGGTGCTTTTAAACTTCAATCATCCCATCTTTAAAGAGAAATTCAGCCAATAAAGATTGCACAATCCCTGTGATCTCAGACAGTTAAGTAAATATTTGTCAACATGAACAAATCTGTCCTGCTGCTAGAAAACCAAAGAAGTTCATCTTTGATGTCACCTGAGGAATAACTGCTTTATTAAAAATGTTAGCAAGCTGCTCCTCTTTATTTTTAACCTGTAGAGACTTAAAATGCTTTCCGGCAGTCGAATATGAGGCCATTATAGTACATGCACCACGTCTCTTGTACATTTTTGCTTTTGGCTCATTTGGATGTATAAGAACCCGTTTCAGCTACATGTTTCTGCCTGGTGGCTGAGAGCAGGAAAAATTAAAGTAAAAGTAATGAACACAAGTGAACAAGTCCTTTTGAATATATTCATCCTGTGCTTCCTTTCTTTTGCAATGATGGATTACGCCCCTCAGGCAAGCAGCGTGCCAGCAAGTCTTTTTGTTGCTGCTGGAAATACAATGGAGAGACTGGCATCTGGAAATGGCAGAGCTGTGAAATGTAAATCTGTATGTGAGCGTCACCCGGTCTTTGTTCTGCTTGAACAAATGGACGTCGGCAGTGAGCCAAAAGCAAATTTCTCCCACCGACAGAAAGAACAAATTAAACCAGAGTTGTGTTCTTTTTACCTTCAGGCGCTCATATTTGACACAAGTATTAACACTAGTTTCCTTAATGCCACCTTTATCTTGCCTTTAGCTATGCAACATGCTAACAATTAGCATGCCTTCATTGGGAAGAATGACTAAAATTAGCTGACAGTTAGCTTCGAGCACTTCAAGAGTGCTTTGGAATTAGACCCCAAAAACCTTGTGTTTTGTTGTTATGACCTCCTGTAACTCTGTGAATTGTAAACTGAATATCTGTACATAATCTGTATAGAGATGCTGAAAGTTATAGTTTTTCAAATACAAACATTGGAAACCAGCATCCAAAAGTGAAATGTGTCCAACAATTAGCACATCATACACTTGGCAGCAGTCTATACTTCTATTAAGTGGTCATTTTGCAGACACTTAGTCAAAAGTATTGATTGAGATAATGAAGAACTTGTTGGGTATCTAGAGAGGCACTGAAGGACTGAACAAAAGGAGTTCGTTTTTTCCCACCGCTCACCATGTCAGTGCCCAGGTCGATGCAGAGGATGGTGACAGTTCCCAGTGGAAGAGGAACGCTAGCAAGGATGAAGAGGAGGAAGGGAGAGATCTCTGGGATGTTACTGGTCAGCGTGTACGCAATGGACTTCTTCAAGTTGTCAAAGATGAGACGACCTGCAGCGATCAGAAACACATGAAAGAAAAATGGGTCTCTGTAGAGAAGATTTGTGTTTATAGATATATTATTATTAATCCCGGCATATTTGAGTAGATTTTGGATGAGATATTGGTTACGTACTACCACAGCATAGTTTGAGATTGTTTATGACGTTATAGGCTTCATCATGTTCAAGTCAATTTTAATTGACTTTGACTGCTTCGTCAGCATATCCACATTACTACACGTTTTTCTCAGGCCATATTAGATATTAGCAACCCCTACTTTAGATTAAATACCAATCTCTTGTGGCTTATCTCAAGTCTGTCAGAGTAACTCTTAAATCAAGTCCTTGAGGGCAAGGCCATGTCAGTTCACAAGTCTTGATAAGCAAACTGCAGATTTCTGAATGCTGACCATTAAAGCAATACAACTTTTTTCTTTTCAAAGATAATTAACACGAGTCTTAGCTATATAAAAGATGTTAATAATAACCAATACATAGGCATAAAAATAAAGTATGTAAACCCTGCTTGGCGCTGTCTTAGTTCTTTTTTTTTTATTCTCACAGATTTCACCAGTTCAAAAGTCAAGACTTGAATGTTTCAAGTTAATTCAAGTCTTTAGGAAGTCTTTAACTAAGTCAAGACTTAATATGGTGACATCCTAATTTTTGTGACTGAAGTCTGACTATAGTCCAAGTCACACAGTCTACAGCTCTGTTGAATACTGTGTCAAACACAATAATAATAACATTTTCAACTATTTATCAGGGTATGTATTAAAAAATCATCATGCTACATTACAATGGTGCTTGCTTGTAGACTTTTAAATCTTTGTTTCTCTGACTTGCTTTTTCCCTTTTTGTTTCTATCTTTGCTTCCTCTCACCCTATCAATTCCTTCTATTATTCTTCCACTCTGTCTCTCTAGCTCTGTCTTACTCCCTCTCTCTTGGCCTTTCCCCCCTTCACTCACCTTCTTCTACTCCGGTGACGATGGAGGCGAAGTTGTCATCCAGTAGGATCATGTCAGCTGCCTGCTTGGACACATCAGAGCCGGCAATCCCCATGGCAACCCCTATGTCAGCTTTCTTCAGGGCCGGGGAGTCGTTCACGCCGTCACCCGTCACAGCCACGATCGCCCCCTGCACCCACAAAGACCAGCGAACAAAAAGCGTCAAGAAGAGAAAGATAAGTACCATGATTTAAGCTTTTCTCTCTCCACTTCCCGCTCTTTCCCCCTCCCTTTCTGTCTTAATAATGTCTTTTAAAGCAGCTCTGGGGAGATTAAATGAAAAATGGAATTGAGTTGCAATCATTCAGTCACAAGGAGTGAGAGAGTCAGGGTGAATTGTAGCATGACCTCAATATATGGGGACGTGTGCAAGTGAATGTATTTTCTACATTTGACATATAGAAGTTGATCATATACATTAAGACATATATGGTTTGATATATGAATTTAATATGCAGTTAATCATATACGT
>NW_023339796.1:4315369-4325924 GCF_004916995.1 Morone saxatilis | reverse complement strand
AAAATGATGGTGAATATCCCACTTCTGTCCTGCAGTGCTGTGGCAATGCATTTTCTGTCATACCTGGGGTTGACCTGGCTGACAGGGATGTTGAGGCGTGCAGCAATGTCTTCCACTGTCTCGTTGCCCTCAGAGATGATGCCCACACCCTTAGCAATGGCCTTCGCTGTGATTGGGTGGTCCCCTGTTACCATGATCACCTGACCAAAGACAAAGGTCCCATAAATCACAGAGCATTATCACATTCAACCCCACTCTATCACATCTGTGTGTCATGTGTCACAGTGTGCTTGAGCTACTGTGCAGTATGGGCCCCTAGTGCCCATAAGTCATACAAATGTGTTGTGTAGTTACACTGGAAAAGAATGGCGCTATTAGGGGTTAAGGGTTCAAATCTGGCAGTATACTCCAACAAAAATCTTCTTTGGTGGGTTCCCAAAGGCAAAATTGTGAAATTGTGACAAAACCCATCAGAGTTAGGGTTTGTGACCAAAAACAAGAGCAGCATATGTCTGTGTTCTGTGGCTGGCTAGTAGAGCGTGCCAAATTACTCATCCTCATTCATCAACCTCTGTACACCTGCAACAGATTAACAATGTTTTATGACTAGTTGCAGGCAGCAGCTAGTTTAACTTTTCAGTACTTAGTTTTAGTGTGAATTACAAGCTCCTTCTTGTCCTGAGGGAGCTTTTCTGACACATATCGTCCATTTTTTTGGTAATCCAAATAGAAGAAACTCAGAGAGGCAGACTTGACTAAAATGCTCTTTTCTTATTTCATCACATAAGAGACAATAGAACATACCTGGGTTTCATTCTCAGTTTCTCCAAAATATCACATCAGACAGAATTTGTCTATGTCTGAGATACTAAAACACTTAATAAAAATAACTATTTCTATTTCTGTGGCCAAAATGGCAAGTAAAAAAACCTTAACTAAAAAAGAAAGTAACATTTTTGGTTCTCGGGTAGGATTTGTGAAAAATGTACATGATTCTGATATAGACAGTCATGTGAGGAAAATGTGCCCATAGTTTGGGTTTATAACATAACTGCATTCATATAAACTGCAAGGGATATCTTATGTTGAATGTTTGGTATATTGCATCTGAACTTGTGTAAAAAGTGAAGCAATAGTTTACATAATTATGTGGAGTAAATCCCAAACACTGTCATAATCTACAGCATGACACAAGCTTAATGAAGTAGCAAGTAAGTAGCAATAAAGACAGAGCACTATATATTGCACTAAAGCCTTTGGACTGATGCTGTCGACAAACCTACAAACATCACATGTAGGTGCAAAGCTCTTGATGAAATGAGTAATTTAGAGTTGATCCCATAATGCCCATTCCTACTAAAACTCCAACTACAGAACTGATTAAATGTCTGATAATATGTGAATCTCACAAAGTCTTCAAATAGTAACATCTTCACTCACTTCTGCCTCTAGTTAATTCTCTAAGCCAATTACAGTATGTCTTTAAAAAAGTAATTATCAAAGGAAGCATGATAACTACTGTACCTGAAATTAAATGTGCAAAATCCTTTTCCCATATTTGTAATACTTCCCCTGCAATGAGAAGTATTCACTCTACTCATTATCCATTTTTATCTCTGCTGGAGTTGTTTAACCTTCCTGTCTTATTACTTTTCTGGAAAAACATCTGATCTGTGTGTATTTGTAGCTGATTAACGTTTAATGAAAATTTGTAATAAATATACTCAATCTGCTTTTTACAAAAAGGAAGCTTTTCTGAAATTGATCTGTGAATCTGCTGAGTTCATCCTGTATCTCCTGTCATTGCTTTTTTATATTTTTTATATCACAAATTAGATTTTGTGATTTCTGAAAGCATTTATACCTGCAAGAGATTAATATAGCCACTGAAGAAACATCAAAACTGTTCACCATGCTTCTGTTATTTTGTCTGGCCTTCTTTTTTAAAGTGTTTGGACTAAATATGGTACCAGCAGCTTCCACTAAGCAATAAAACTTTAGCTATCCATCGATTATCACCCATCAGGGCCCCTTGGAGTGACCGGTTGTCATTTGGACTCAATTTTCTGATTTAAAAAGACATTGACATGCAAATCCCTTCTCTGAAAAGCCAGAAAAATGAAGCCCCAGAAAAGGCTTTTCAGGAACTACAATGCAGGTTAAATGTGTGGAACCAATTACCTTGATACCAGCAGAGCGGCATTTACCCACTGCGTCAGGCACAGCGGCACGCGGTGGATCAATCATGGAGATGAGACCCAGGAAGCAGAGCTGTTCGGTGGGGAAGTTCGGGTCCTCGCTGTCGAAGGTGAATCCTCGAGGGAACTGGGATGAAGACAGATTCAAGTGGCAGAAGCCTGCAAGAGAAGAGGGATCAGTAAGGTGATTGTTCATAACTGACTGAATTGACATCTCAAAGTATACTACAGCTATCGATAAAAAAAAAACATTTTGCTTTGTTGCTTTGACATCAACTGGCAATTTATCTGGCACTTTAAAACACAGACTCTAAGGATGTGTCAAGTCCAAAACATCCAATTAACAATAAGGATGCTCTAGTGTATTTTGCTGTAGATATTTACAGTAAAACTCAACAAAGAAATAATATAAAAATAATATGAAAGAGGTCTGAAGGCTCTCAAAAACCCTATCAAAAAAAAACATTGTCCTCTGGCTGCAATGATCCCTTACCTTACAGTATGCATACAAATCATTTTTAATTTTAGATGTAGATTTGAGGATTGCAGGTCTGAAACACAAATTGAATCAGACACTTTTATTAATTAATGATCCACAGCCCTTGAAATATGTATCTCTTGAATCCCCTATAGAGCAAAGCAAAACAAGATGGGAAACCAGGCTCAGTCTAAAAGTGGAGGAACCTTTCTTTGTCACGAAAAACACCCAACCCATCATCATCATCACCCAAGGCATAACTGAGGTTTAATAATTTACATGATTTCAGGAGTTTCACTCCAAAAATGGCACTATTCCACATTTCACTGTTTGAAAAAGTGACACCTACTCTAACAAAATGATGATAGCACATAATTATTACCTATGGCACTTTTTAAAAGATGCCAGGTAACTTTTTTTCCTTGGTTGTCAAAATGATGACATTTACAGAGTCTGGATGCTAAACACTTTAGAGATATTGGAAGTTGAACTTCAGGGTAATATTTTTTTTTAACCAAAATGTGTCTATGGCATTTTACAAGGAAAAACATTATTTCAGTTCCTTTAGTGCAGTGTTTGACCTGAATTAAATTACCAGTCTATTACCAGCTCATAATCCATACAATATTACATACTAAATTCACACTATAGAACCCATATCTCTACATTTTCATGTGCCAATTGTAATTTAAGCTTTAATTCCATGTCAGTCTAAGACTGCAGTGCCAAAATCATCTTCTATGTATACACTGCTGTAATAAAAGCATTTAACACCTAATGGCTGAACGACCCTGTTTACCAATGAGATTAGGTGAGTGTCGTGTCCAACTGCCTCTCCATGCTTCCTATTCCCAAACAGGCTGACAATAGCTGGTGCCATAAATCATACCAAGTACTCTCTCTCCCAGTCCTCCCAGCTCCATGTAGGCATTCTGGAAAGCGTCTCTCCAGCTTTCATCAAGCGCATGCTCCTGGCCATGGATCATAATGGTACTGCACCTGTGAAACATTTATTAATAATACTTTCATAGGTACTGAACTGTTAATAATAACATAATCTCTACCTGCATAGCAAACGTGTTGACAAACTGCTGTGAAACAACAGGCGCAAACTAAATCTAAAAATCAATCTGTAATGAGCTCTAGGTAAAAAAAAACAGCACCTCACCCACATATCATGAATATACACTAACAAAGATGCACAACAAATCCACAAATCCACTGAAAGGACCAAAACCACCAAAGTGTTAATGTACTTCCTGATTTCCCTCTCCTGGCTGTGGCACTCAGCCCCAAACCCATTAGTTCCTACTGAAACAGATCACAAATATATCTAGTTTAATTGTTTCTTAAAAACAAAACAGCTGGGGGACTGTAGTTTTTCTATCATTCCAACAAGGACTAAACTGTGAATTTGTTGAGGATTATTTTCACCGGTGGATTAATACACATTTGCTGCTCTAGTGAGTAATTATGGCAGCAGGGCAGTGTGTGTGGGATTGACCTAAAATAAACTACAGTGCCCATGTTCACGGTGATGAAAGAACATGTCAACAGAGCAACAGTGTGGTTCACTGCCTTTTTATATTTTCAATGCTGGTACATGGCACTGTGGAATAAGATGTACCAAGTTTCAGATACAGACAATGCTTTCTAGATAGGTTACTGTGATCAATTCAAAGTCGGTTTTAGTCGTTTCAGGAGATTTGTGAACAATAAAAAAAAAACATATAGAACATTGTCAGCCTTTAGGGAGAATGTATTTTTCTCTACGTTCCTGGAAAAGAAGCAATACGTAAATGAAAAACAAGAAAAAAAAATTGTGCTACCTTACTAGAGAAGACACATAATCAATGCGTTATTGATTAACCTACCTGTCCAAGATTCTCTCTGGCGCTCCCTTCATGACCAGAATATGACCAGAGGGATTTGCCTCCACTTCATGGACAGAGAGCTTGACAAAAGGGGGGAGGAGGATAGGAAGACTGGTGAGACCAGAATATGACAGGATTTATTTCGAAACAAAATGCAACATTTAGTTTATTGATGGTTATTTCTTGCTGGTGTAAATTTCGTCTTTGTTACAGTAAGAAAAAGGCTCAAGACGGACGTGCTCAACAATGAATTTCACGTTCGTGCAAGCAATCATTTTTGGGGACGTGGATGTCATATTTTTTTCCAAATGGTTTGGAATAAAAGCCTTATCAAAGTTGACTTGACTGAGTGCACATTCTAAGTCATATGTATTCCCTATGTTGAAGGAGCATTCATTCACACTCTCAAATGTATTCTGGTGGTGTTAGACCTTGCATTACCGCTTCCCCTACACAAACACACATACAAGCACAGACACACACACACCCACACACACTACCCAAGGTAATTTGTATCTGAGTCACAGCATATCTAATCTCAGAAAACCAGAGCAAAATTGCTTTTTTTTTCTCCCCCCCTCAACACAGACGTTCCTATTTTAAGTCAGGGAACAGGTGCACAAAATACATGCAGGAAGTCCTTTGTTTGCTCCAACATCACTGTTGTGTTATTCATACACTGGTTCAAATCTCCAGACAGGATGGGAAAGACTGGGTGTGGGAAGCAGAAACATTCCCCCTGCCATAATTGCTGTGGTGCCCTTGAGCAAGGTGGTAAAGCACGATGTGATAACTTTTTCATAGTTCAATATTAACTTTTAATTTTTGCCACGGTTGTTGACTCCTACAGGATGTAACAAAGCATGCAGCTTAACATAAAACCCTTGGGTAGTGCCTGTTGGAGCCTATAGTGTAGAAGAAAAACAGCTAAAATTTTAGTACCACCCAGGATGATGATGATGATGATGATGATGATGATGATGATGATAATGATGATGTAGCAGCACAAAACCCCACTTGCCTAACCCCACCCGAACCTTGCTGAGCTTTTGAGCCAGTTCAAATAAAAGGGATTTCTGTCCATTGAAAGGTAGCAACAGAGCCTCTTCTGATCAGCCAAAACCAACCAGTTTGTAATCTACATTTATCCTTCTATCATAAATAACACACACCGCAACACTGCAACAGCTACTCTGTGACTCACAGTGTTGTGTTTGTGGCCTGTTTGTCGGGCAGCTTCCAAGTATAAATGTGTGCAGCGGTATGAATGTAAAGCAGGGTGCCGTTGTAAAAGAGCATGCATGTTCAGGCTTCCTTCCGCAGATGGAGAAAGGTTAAAAATGAATATGCATGATTCACTCAGATTTCCAAGTATTGGAAATGCATCTTTTAAAATATATATATATATATATATATATATATATAATATATATATGTTGACAGTTTAAAGCAAAACAAAAATCACAAATACATTTAAATGTAAAAGTTTTAAAAATATAGCATTTAAAATTGCAGTCTTTAAATATTTAAGTATTTGTCATTTTAAAAGATTGGATAAAATGTGGACTGTGAATTAAGTCATGAATAGTCTATAAATGGGTTTTTGGATTCTGTAGACTGTAGACTTGCATCAGCATTGCTTATGATGATGCAATATTCATCCCATACCTGGTACTTGTTGGTGGAGTTGAAGGGGATCTCTGTCACTTTGGGGTTTCTGGCTCTCATGTCACGAACACTCCCACAACACAGCTCAATGCATTTCAACAGAGCTGACTCTGATGCGTCCCCCGCTGTCTCCCTCTGGGGAAACACACACAGCCGCACATTAGCACAGTCACTCACATATGCATATTGAGGAATGAGTGTTGTCTGTCTCACTGCCTGTGTTTATCACACTGTGGTGGAAGGGAGCTTTAACTGATTAAAGTGGTACCTGAGAGGACTTCCTTTACTCCCATTATGGTTCTCATTAATGATGCAGGTAGCCAAGTATAATCTGCATTACAGAGACATATAATCTGATCACAACATTGTTTTTAAAGATTAAAAAAATTTTTAATGTAAAAGTAATGAAACTGAAGAATATCATTTCATTAAAACAGCTCATTTTCTTCTGGAAAGATATAGCTGAAAAATCAGCCATGTGCGCCGCTTGCAAGGTATCTTAAGGGCATTTTCTAAGGATATGGATGTAAAAGGCCCTGGATTTGAAGAGTTCACATCATGTTGGAAATATATTGTTGGAGGAACACATTGCCTATTGGCAATAATCAATAACAAAGTGGTTGCTAAGGTTGTAGCTAACAAGTAAATTCACGCTTGTAAAAATGTAAACTTACATAGTTATAATAATTAGAGGAAAGGCCCGTGAAGTTGAGCACGTATAGACTTCTTCCACATGTAGACATCCACACATTAAATTAAACACACACACACACACACATACAAAATAGATGCTAAGGAGGCCTTTGCGAGGCTCAGAATTGAATTATCCCATTTGGATGCACATTGCTCGATATTTGTTTTTGTGTTTTTTGTAGGTTTATTTGCTTCAGCTATTGTGACAGAGTTGCTTGAATCATTTAAGAGAAAATTCTCCTCTGATAACCTGTAAAATCCCCCTCGATAAAAATTCATGCAGTGCAATTCATCCCGCTCTTGGAGCCAATTTATTAAAATCCATGCTGAACTGATTGACCTGGCGCCCGATATACCAATGGGGGCCGAACCAATACAAGAGATTTCTCTTTGTTCCTGTTTATTCATTCATGAACAGCCGCAAAACAAGGACACACGCTCCGTGAGATTTGTCCTTGTTTGTGCCTTTTCATGAATGAATAACTAGACCAAGGAAATTCCATTTCTCTGTTTTTAAGAGTGCAGATGGGGACTTGTAATGGTAGTAGAGCCTGGGCCTTGACTGCTGAGTTTGAGTGCTGCAGGAGATATGGCTGTTACTTAAAGCAGGGAGGAAGCCTGGGCACCTCGAGGAGCAGAGAGGCTGCAGTGGCAGGGTCGGCTCCCACCGGAGTCAAGAAGCTGTAATCCCGGTCGCTGAGAGCCACACAGAGAATTTCTTCAGGTCAATGTAGCACAGGTTGTAGGATAGCGGTTGGTAGAACACTGGGATATTATTGACTTACCTACCCAGCAGTGTGTGTGTTTGTGTATCAGTGTGGGGGAGTTATTTCCAGGGGTGCATTGGATTATCCTCTGTGAGCGTCTGTTTATGTGTGAGAGGGAGGCTGAGCATGTAAGTTAGTGTGTGTACTGCACCTGTGTCAAGTGGTATTGACAAATTATTTTTATGGGTTGTTTTTTTTCCCAGTGGATACACCAGTAGATTGAAATGTTGCTTACATCAATACTTGATAATACTCGAAAATGATAATCTGGATAATGATAATTTTACTTCTACTGTTGAATTTAAATACATGTTGCTGCTAATGTTGATGTTGACTTTTAGTTTGCTGTACTTTAAGCTAAAGGATAAGACTAAAACCAACAATGAGTGCCACATTAAGTGTTAAGGTTTGGCTCTTTTGTGTTTGTAATTGGTTTTCGGACAATAGTGGAGCCTCATATGGCTCATGGATTAATGAGCTGTGGCATCAAAGATAATACTAAAAAAAAAAAAAAAGAGAATAACATGTTTTAAGTCAAATTAAGTGCAGTTTTGCTACTTTACTAAATGATGTTAACACGTCTTCCACCACTGCTTATTTCTGATGTTGTTAACTTCACCCTACTGGCAAAAATCCTGTGTTATGAATAATGTGCATGCATTATTTGATCCTAATCTAAAAAGACCTGCTCATAACAGATTAAACTAAACCTGTTATAACTCATTGTTTTAGAGAGCAGAGATAATTCACGAGACAGAATTTTCAAACCAAATTTCACGGACAAATTTCCCCCCTGGTGGACAAAAAAGATATATTCTATTCTATTCTATTAATGCAAATGT
Organism: Morone saxatilis; assembly: GCF_004916995.1. Lineage (NCBI taxonomy): Eukaryota > Metazoa > Chordata > Actinopteri > Moronidae > Morone > Morone saxatilis. Next base: position 4,317,404 of record NW_023339796.1, on the reverse strand, counting down.
TTAGAAAGCTGCTGTTGTAGTGTCTGTGTGTGGTGGAGCTTTATACCATCACAATGGGAAAGTTCTCCTGTCCGGCTTTGAAATCAGCTCTGTTGCACAGGCCGGCCACGTGAGACAGAGCAGTCCAAGTAGCAGAGGTCTTGTCAAAACCGAAACCTGAGAGAATAGCAGAGGAAGCTGTGTTAGACTTTTTTTTTATAAGCAGAGCTCATGCAGTATTTATGCTACTGATTTAACTCTCGGTTCACCGAGTAGCACTGGATATTGTAGCCAAATAACAGAGGTCAGTAAGTTGAGCAATCATTATTTCCTTGACAATTCCCCCGGTCTGAAAAATGGCATTTATTTTTCACAAGAACGTCTCGAAAAATAAAAGCTGTTTGGATCAGAATTTCATCTCTCCCACCCAATCGAACTGAAAATGACCCTCACTCTTGCTACCGGCTCCCACATTCATTTTTCATTTTAGCCGGAGACTCTCCAGAGTGGTCACTGTCACTGTTATTGTGAAAACAGAATGTGATAGTGTCATGCACCATATAGTACACTGGCACACTGTGGCCGGAGTTGTTGTACTTGACAAAGGGGAGAGTGCATAAGGCTCAAAAACCTGCAACAGCTGCAAAAATAGTCTGTACTCCTGAAAAATGAACACACCATTTTTTTTCTCTCTTGCACTGTTTCAGCTGTACAGCCTTTGTCAGCACTGCTGGCCATTCATTGCACAATCGTCTGACTCAATACTCATTGGTATGCAAAGAACACCTGTTCTGTTTTTTTCTTTTCTTTCTTCCAAACCTTTTGGTTTTTGCTAAAAGCTTCTTTGAAATTTGGCTCAATTTGTCGCTGTCTTGTTAGGAGACAGCAATCCGATTGGTTCCGCAGCAGCAGCCTTGCCGGAGAACTCTGGGAAAAGACACGTTTGTAGTTGAGGGTTGTGCCGCCCACTGCATACCGCTGCTCAATTAATCCAAGCGGTAGTGTGAACAGCAATGTTGGTTGGCGGCGTGAACATTGGACAGATGAATTTCAGCAGGTGGTCACCCTCCCTCTCTGCATTCCCTCACACTCCCTATCTCCCCTTTATATCTCTCCCTCTTTCCTCGAAGCTCATTTTCTCTTCTCCTCCTCCTCCTTTTATTTTTTCCCCTCTCTCTCTCTCTTACTGTCTACCAGTCTGGTCCTCGGTGGTGTCAGCCTCGTGGATCTGGTTGTCGAACCACATGTGGGCCACGGTCATGCGGTTCTGGGTCAGCGTGCCCGTCTTGTCGGAGCAGATGGTGGAGGTGGAGCCGAGAGTCTCTACGGCCTCCAGGTTCTTCACCAGACAGTTCTTCTTGGCCATTCGTTTGGCAGTGAGAGTCAGACACACCTGGGAGGACAACGGGAGGTGAGGGGGAGAGAAAGGGGTGTGGGAGGGGGGGTGAAGGAGGGAGGGAGAACGAGGAGAGGCGACGATGGATGATTGTTAGTCGACGAGGGGAGCGAGCATGTGTACGCACTGGTGCATTCAAGTGTTTGTGCATGTGAAACCATGCGTGGTCCAGGTGCCTTACAGCGAATGAGTGTGTTGGTGTGTGTGCACGTGTGTGTGTGTATGTGTGTCTGTGGTTGGCTGGTTAACAGCAGGTGCACAGGAACATAAAAATACGATGAATAGACACATTCCATATGTTGTAGGAGACACATCAACACACATTAATTCAAGCTGACCACGTTACTCAAATAGCAACAAATGCAGCAAACAAACATTTTCACACCCAAGTCATGGAGTGTTTAAAGCAAAAGCAACTAAAGAAACCAGTCACTGGAAGTTAATTTATTTTCTGGGACCAGTGAAATGTCGACTGGCATCCAACTCAGCTCACACTTTGTTTATTGTTGCAGAAAAAGTTAGATGCAGTTCAACATTTGAGCTCCTTCAACAGTCAATAATAAATCACCTCCTTTGCTGTGTAGCATCATTAGAGCTACAGCTAACATTCACTGAGGGTAAATTATAGTTAGGAAGAGTACAGGTGTAACTAATAACATT
>NW_023339796.1:4314945-4315362 GCF_004916995.1 Morone saxatilis | reverse complement strand
AGTAAGCCATGACAGTGAGCCAGCGGGCACAATATGAGGGTTCTACAACTGGCACGCTTAAAGCTGGACTAATCCATATTTTTATGTTAATAATAGATCAAATTACTGCAGTTAATGAAGAAACAGCTGCTCAAGACAACAAAGCCATGGAGAGTTAACACCCAACTCTGCATTTCCCCCGTAGTTCTGCAGAGTTTTTAAGCCTCTTTTAGTTAATTATTTCGGTTTTCAGGCCTACGAACTACAATCTCATCAACCTCATTTCCAGGAGCCTCAGGCAGCTGTTTTCAGCGAACAAGCTCATAAACCCTTTATAAGCTACCTGCGCAGCAACAAACAGCAGGGGTTAGCAGCTAGCTGGTATAGAAGGTCATACATCTAGCAGCCAAAGAGCAAGAATTGGTGGAGACCAAAACA
>NW_023339796.1:4314430-4314934 GCF_004916995.1 Morone saxatilis | reverse complement strand
AGCTAAAAGGAGAGTGAATATGTGGCGTGCTGTTTAAAGTTTAAAATAACTGTTGTTCACCATAAATTCATGAGGGAATATGTCAGATGATTTTCAGCTTGTTCATGTTCAATTAAAGCTTTAAATGTCGTGCAACCAATAATAAGGATGATAAATAATAAATAAATGATAAGATGATAAGAAAATAAATAATAAAAGTAAAAAGAAGTTAAATTCCCATTTACAACACAAACCTTTTTGTCCAGTCTTTTCCCCATGGTTCTGTTCACTATTCCCAGAAGCATATTATGAACTGTCCTTGCTACAAGGGGACCTTTTTTTATTGTACACTGAAGTGCACATAGTCTTCTTGCAGTTAAACAAGATTAGGGTGTACGGGGACATAAAACCCAATTAAAAGGTGTTAAACTGATCTGCTCTTTAAAAAAAAATAATGGTGAAAATAAGTAAAAAATGCCCTACAATGAGCCTCTCTCATACAAAAGAGGAACACACACACACACA
>NW_023339796.1:4313611-4314365 GCF_004916995.1 Morone saxatilis | reverse complement strand
GATGACGGCCTCCAGCCAGGTGTAGCCCAGGATGAGTGACAGGATAAAGAAGCTCATGCCAAGGAAGACAGCCACACCTGTGATGATGTGGATGAAATGTTCGAGCTCTATGTTGATGGGCGTACGGCGGACTTGAAGCTCTGATGCCAGCGTTGCAATGCGACCCATCACTGTTCGGTCACCAGTGCCTATCACGATGCCATGGGCGGTACCTGAGAGGGATGACCATTAGTCTCTCTGGACAAGGGCATCAGTTGCACCATGCATTTTTATATTTTACCAACCATCAGTTCATTCCACTGGGTAGTCAAGTACATGTTCTTATGCTTTAGTGCAAGGTGTGTTTTTCAGAGTAATATGCAAAGAGAAAAATGACTGTCAACAGTGTGTGAGACACAGTAGGAGTTGAGAGCTCTGATGTGTAAACAGGAAGGAGGGCTGGTAGGGAGGTGATGGCTGAATGAAGAGTGGTGATGGATTGAGGTGAATTACAGGTGTTGACCAGTGATTGATGGTTGGTTGGACTGAACAAATGCTGGACAAAGTGAGAGAAATGAATCCCTCAGATGATTATCCAGAGTAACCAGGACTTTGTTTCTAGAAAGAAAATGTTTCTACTGATTTTTTTTAAATTCTAAAAAAGTCTCTGCATGCACAACAATATAAAACACCTCCAGGGGTGGAATATATACATTTTTGTAATTTGTGAGAATCAATCCTTTATTTACTGTATGTTAAAATGATTTATATATAT
>NW_023339796.1:4309091-4313393 GCF_004916995.1 Morone saxatilis | reverse complement strand
AACATAGTGGTTCAACATGGTGGACTCGAGAGAGGACCCGCTCCCTCTGGAGAGAAAAAAAGGCTCATTCTAAGGTAACAAAAACCCAACTGTTCTTATTTTCAGGTGATTATACCCTAATGAAAACATACTTATGAATATTATATTCCATTTCTGCCAATAGATCCTCCAAAAAAACTCACTCAACATAGACAAGTAACCCTTAAAGTGCTCAGAAAAAAATGGAAACATTAACTACTACAATTCCATGACAACTGGGCAAACTCCATCTACTGATTAAATTATGTGATATGATTGAAATAGCCACTAAATGGACCTGGTGGGACTGTTTTCTCAACTGTTTTCAAGGTCAAGAACAAACTTTGAACCTCAGCTAAATCATTGATTGACAATTGATTTAATCTGCAGACTGGGTCTTCCTTATATATTAAGTATCATTAGACTTATAAAAAATAAATATCTTTTTTCCAGAATGAACATTTGATACCTTGGGAACAAACTGTTCTTAGATGAAGATATTGATGTAGTGGCAGATTCTAAAATGCATCACTGCACGATGATTGATAGCAACTGGAATACTAACTAAAATCTCCAACGGTTGAATCTCAAATGGAAACACTCATTTATAATCTTCATGCATTTAACATTCAGTAACTACACACTGTACTGCAGGGTGGAGGGATGGCTGTGATGAATCATGCACTGAAACACTCATGGTTGGGCAGTAATGCAAAACTATGTTCTCTCCAGATGGGTAGAAAAAAAAGACATTTAGAGGCGATAAGAGACAATCTTGGCCAGATGTGGCCTACTGACCCTCGACACAGTTGGTGGAAAAGAAACAGATGTTGCGGGTCTCCAGGGGATTGTCGTGTGTGAACTCCGGGGAGCGAGTCTGAGGCTCAGATTCTCCCGTCAGAGAGGAATTGTCCACCTTCATAGGGAAGAGAGAAGAGTGTTAACCCAGTGAGACTGAGGGACAGACACAGGAGAGAGTGAGGAGGTGAGACAGACTGGGTGGAAATGAAAGAAGCATAACTTATAAGCAACAAGTGCAGTGATGCAACACTTTTCATGTCAAAAACGTCTTCTGGTCTTGGTGATTTTTCACACGTTTCTGTATAGGTGACGAAATTTACACCACTGATAACAACAGTCTTATGACACTGCTTCAAAATCCAGTGGAATAAACTTTAAAATGAACACTGGTCAAGCTAAAGGAGTCACATTCTGGAGAAACCTTCACCCTACAGCAACAGTATACAGACAAAAATGTCACTAGATATTATGGGAAATGTTACCCAAAAAACTGCTCTGCAATGTGTTTAATGTGTATATATATGACTAAAATATTGCTTGTTTGCTTAAAAAAAAGCTTGATACCATTCAGGAAATTTACTCAATGGAAACTGGCCTTTTGAGAGTCAAAGACAGAAATCAAAATCAAAATCAAGATGCTGAAAAAGTAACCCGATTAATTAAATGTGGAATTACTGGAAATGAGAAGATACATGTATTGTACATGTATTAATTTGTTCAATGAAATGTGGCTGCATGGCTGTTGTACTCCAGACTGAAATATCTCAAAGAACCGTCGGATGGATGGCCATGAAATTTTGTACATGGTCCCCAGAGGATGAGGCCTACTGAGTTTGGTGACTCTGACGTTTCCTCTAGCACCACCTGGAGGCCATTTTGGGTAAAGATTGAAATATATGAACATCTGGTGGGTGGATTGCCATGGAATTTGACAACAATATTAAAGGTCCAATTAGAGTTAATCCTTATAACTTCGTTGATTCCCTGAATTTTTAAAGAGCACAACCAGTAACTAAACCAGTGAAATATTCCCAAATCTATCTGCCCTGACCTTCCCTGTAGTCACTAGAAGGCTGATGTGTGTTTTCAAGTGAAATGTAAAGAAAGAAAGAAAGAGAAAAAAGAGCAAAAAAAGTAAATAGCACAAGTCAGCTGAGCTACTGTAATCCCACAGAGACCTCCAGGCTCCCCAGGGCTGAGCCTGGCACCCCTCCCCTACCTTGCATCCGCTGGCGGAGATCACTCGAAGGTCAGCTGGGATGCGGTCTCCCCCTTTGATCTCCACCAGATCTCCCTGCACCACAAGCTCAGCATTGATATGCATCTTCTCCCCCTCCCGGATCACCAACGCTTGCTGGCATGGACAAAAAGGAAGAAACAGACGAGAAGGAAGAGGGAGTATGAGGAAGGGAGAGAGAGTTTGGGAACAGAGAGAGGATTTAGTCAGAGGAAGAGAGAGAAGTGCGATTAAAAAAAAAAAAAAATGTGTAGCCAGAGGGTGTGTAGAGGTATGTTAAAGGGAGAGATAGAGACAGGAAAAGGAAAAAGAGAGAGAAGACAGGTACTGAAAAAGAGACAAGGAGGGAGTGAAAACAGCCTAAATAGATTAAAGAATTAGGCAATCGAAGTGCTAGAGGTGGATAACGCGAGGGGAGTTTTTATGCAAACACACTCACAATCCAAAGTTGGCTCAAACATTTATTCTTCCTTTGTGCAAGCTTATTAGGTTTCCACTCAAGTAAGTGTGTAAGCCCTACTTGAGGGATGGCTTATTGATTCAGAAAGCTCTGAGACTACACCAAACACTAACATACATCAACTTACCTGTGGCACCATTTTCTTGAAGGAGTCCATGATTCGGGAGCTCTTGGCTTCTTGGAAGTAGGAGAAGCAACCTGTGATGATGACCACGGCCGCCAGCACCACGCCCAGATACAACTGAAATGAGGGCAAACCATGGCCACAGAGGGGAGTCAGCACCATTATCAACCTAGTTTGGTTCATGTCAGGCATGTTAAAGCGTAGGAAAAGGGGATTTACAAACCTCAAAATGATTTTAAAAGAGCAAAACCTTGAATGCAGAGTGCAAGAGAAGAGTTAAGAGCAAGGAAACCCGGGGAAGCTCTCAGTCTCTGTGGAAGATTTAAAAGGAAAAGTCGTCCTACAGCTGAATTCTCGGGTACTATTCCTGTCATCTTGGACTGTTCATTCAATGTTAGTCCAAGTGAGCATCTGTCTCTCAAACCCAGAAAACCAAGAACTGACGCTCTGATCTGCGAGGCCACCAAGAGACACTTTCTGAACTGGCGCCAGGCTTTGTAGACTTATGGTTGTAAGCAAGGAACATTTATTCTGGTGTATTTTACTTTATTTTCAGTCAATATCTTCTATTTTACTAGTGAAAAAGCTTTTACGGGTTGAGCTCTCACTGATGCAAACAAGACAGCCAGGCACTCTGGATAAAAGCATCTGCCAGCTGGTGTACTGTATGTCCTGGACTCCTGGAAAACAAAATTCCTAAACCCTGAAAAGTTTCTTTTTGGAAGTTGCTGCTTTCATTTGACAGCGAAAACAGAATGGTTTGCCTTTTTACACTTGAATGCCTTTTTTTACTGTAGCGGTGCGAAATCTTCTGAACCAAGAAATACATCTGTATCCCCAGAAAATCACTTGTCAATGTTTACAACATTTGCCTCCAATTCAGTGTTCAGTTTGCGGCTCCTGGTTTTTTTTTTTTAAGCTCAGCTCTTCTCACTTTGGGAAACATTTGCTCTTGTTCACCAGTTGTAGAGAACTATGGGAACAACATCTGCACAGGCAGGTGTCACATTTGAATCTACCAAAGTTTAAAGGATTGAGACAATAAATGCTTAATTTCCAGATTGCAAACATTTTAAAATATGGCAGTCAATTTTGTTAATTCAGCAGCACTTTCAGAGGCCTGGAAATGCTAAAACATTTTCTCAAACCGTAGAAGACAATGGAATCTTTCAGCTCGAACACGTAAAAATAATGAAAATTAGGTTTTAATCCGACAACAGCAATGTGTAAAGTTCTGTTATGGTGGATTTTCATCTTAAATGACTGCTTGTACATTATGCAAAGGCTCAAAGTGCCAAAGCTGCAGGCAGTCTGGGCTTTGAAGTAGCTCACCAGAGCATCCAGCTGTACATACTCGTTACTGAATGTAGAGATTAAATCGTGGGGAGATTAAAGTTATCACGTGTGTGCATGTGCATGTGTTTATCTACTGTATGTTACTGTATATTATGCAAGGGCTTAATGCTGTCTGGGGTTTGGAGAGTGCTGAATGATGATTGCATAATGACTCAGAGCCATAAAGTGCAGTATGGATGACTGCTTGGCTCCATTTGATCAGCGGTTGGTCTGAGTATTTATCCATGCTAATTCCAGGAATGATGCCAGTGTCAGCGGTTGTTTTTACGTCACACTCTATAAGGGGTGGGTGGGTGGGGATTAATT
>NW_023339796.1:4296948-4308991 GCF_004916995.1 Morone saxatilis | reverse complement strand
GTCAGCGGTTGTTTTTACGTCACACTCTATAAGGGGTGGGTGGGTGGGGATTAATTTTGTGTTTCTTCTATACTAATGAGGACCAAATCCTGGTGTGTTTTGATGGGTTTTAAATGCTTTTTATGTTTTTACTTCCTATTTTAATGGCCTTAAAGAGCCTCCTTTTCCCTTCCCCTCATCATTCTTTATACTATTTCCTTTAGTGGATGTTGGCTCTGTGCTGGTTCATGTGACCTAATTGTGTTGCCATTTTGGCCAGGACTCTCGGTAAGGAGATTTAGATCTCAAGACACCACCGTGGTTCAGTAAAGGTCATATTATAAAAAATAAAAAGGGCAAGTAAAATCCACCAAAATGTGGTATTTTGACACTTGACTGGTTTGTGGTTTAAAGTTAAGATTAGATTTAGGATTTGGTTTCAATTAGGAAATGCGTACGTATAGTAATATTTATACCTGTAAGGCTTTCAAATAACTTCATATAACCCTTTCTTGATGTCAAGTGGAATTATGACAGATGATTATATTGAGATATCATTAGACAAAAACGTTGTCCACGTTAATGACAGAAATTATAGTTAAAAACAAATGAGTCATTTAAGAATTGCTTTAGTTACAGTAGAAGAATTCTTTGAGGAAATTCTTACACAGTCCGGCCCAATATTACACCGGTTTACAGGCATTATACATCCTCATTGAAAGGCAAGCTGGGCTTTAATTCTCCCCATAGACCTTTTTCACAGCAGCCATTTTGACATGAAATAGTAGGTAAACACAGATGTTACCAATGATACTAATTAAGGTTCCAATCCATTTAGTGTAGCAGAGACTTTCTAGTGAGCCAACATGCACAATGGCAGCAGCCTGACTCTGTTTGACCTTAATGAACACAACCATAATTAGTGTCATTGGTGTTTACCACACTATTTCATATGAAAATGGCTTCTGTGAAAAAGGTCTGTTATATTAATTATAATATAATTCAGAAATGTCCAGATACGCACACATGTTCTGAAAATGTGAAAGGATACAGATATTTTGGAGAGAAGTAAAAGATAAAGTCACCATGTCGGGTATTATTTGGACTTGTCACCCCTTCAGTGTGTATTTGCATCTTAAGTGGACAGTGCAATGTATTCTTATACATAGTGAGAAAGAAACCTACATTTTTCTAAAGGTGCTCCTTCAGTGGAAGATTGCTTTGGAGAAATTGACCAACAACTTATAGATGGGAATGTCAAGAGATGAATCAAGATATGCCAACCGGTCATAAAAGTGAGCCCCTCCGGGCTGCACATCCTTCTGCCTAACTAACAGCCCTGGGACCGACTGCGGCTGACTTCAGTGACTTAAATCAGTGATTTGATTCAGAGCCTCGATAAAAATGTGACACAAGTGAAGTGTTTCGTTTGATGTAATGCAGAACATTACAACACAGTGCATTGCATTTACACACTGATCATTTTATGTGTGAGTTTGCATGCATATCGTAATTTATATTCCGGTGTTGAAAATACATTATTATTAATATTGTGACACTAGACTCAACAACAAGGACAAATTGTTAGTAACATTTTTACCACTTATGTTTAGAGTTAACATTAAAATTTGAATTGGGTTTAGGATGTGTATATGTGCAGTATGTGAGTCTGTACAATGTGGGTTTATTTTGTCTGCTTGCATATGTATTTATATAAATGTCCAGCTTGAAAATACAGATGAATATATAGTAGATGCATAAGTAGAATTGTATGTGTTTGCATGTATATACCCCTGTTTACATCTTTATTTAAGTCTACTGTACCTGAATTATAACTGTAGCTGTCTTTGCATACCTGCACGTCTCTCTGTGTGTGTGATTAATATGGAAGGTGTGTTCTCGTACGTATGCATGCATGTTTAACAAGCAGTTTCTCACATTGTCATTGGGTGCCTCGTCCTCCGTGGCCACCTGGATGCTGTAGGCCAGGAAACAGAGGATGGCACCGATCCAGAGCAGGATGGAGAAGCCGCCGAAAAGCTGACGACAGAACTTGACCCACTCAGGGGTGGTGGGGGGAGGGGTCAGGGCGTTTGGACCATCCCTGGCCAGAATCTCCACAGCTCTGGTGCTGGTCAGACCCTGAGGGAGAGCAATTTTTAGGAATGAATGTCTTTCTGCATGCGTTAGGAATCTTATTACAACACAATGGCCCCATTTTCACCGGTGGCTTAAAAAGCAATTTTACTGCTATAGTTGCAGAACAAGTATTCCTGCCTGGCCTATTTAACACGACAAGTAACTAGGTGACTCTTCTCATCTAAGGTTTTATGCCATAGAATGGTTGGATGTAACTTCATTGAACTTTTCTTTTTTTCTTTCTTTTTTCTTTTTTTTACAGATTTTTTTCCTAATAGTGTCAAAATATGATTTGCAGAAAATCCATGTAAACACCTGAATTCTATAATTTAATTATATTATTCTCTTTCAAGCTTTAGCAGGTTTTTGACATTTTTACAGCTTGTGATATTTCTGGAGCAGCCCAGCTTGTATTTCTCAAATACTAATCTTAAAAAGATAAAAATCAGTTTCACTACACCTGCAATGTCAACCTTTAGGTAAGCAGCAAATGTGGTTACAGCGTAAAGACCTTTGTGATGTGTTTGTATTGGCTTGTTTATGGGATTGTTGGAGTTGTTGCATCAAAGCCTGTGCGCTTGTGTGTGTGTGTGCATGTGATTGAGGGATTAAAGATGAATGAGGCTCAAGGTGAGCTGGGGACACTGCGGTGGATCTAACTTGACCAAAGCAATGCGTGGTCTCACTTTGGATGTTGCATTCCAGTAGAGGCAACCAGAGATTACACCCTCTATAGGAGATATTACAGGAATTCTCTTTGTTGTCGTGTGCAAGTGCGCAAGTGTGCATGTGTAAATGACAGCCTTTGTGTTTGTGCGTCGTTACCCGTGCGAGGTCCACTCCATAGCGTTTTCCCAGATCATCCAGACTTATTTTGTGGTCGTCCTGCAGGGATAAAATGTTCATTTCATTTGTGCTTCAGTGGAACAAAAACAGTAACCAGAATCAGAGTGATTTTAATTGGCCAATAAAAAACTGCCTTTTGATATATTATTTTACAACAATACATTCAACGTTCTACTAATCAAGCAGTATGGTGCAGATGTAATAGGAAGTATAATAACTGCCCAGGGTATTGGTCAAATATATTGTTAAGGCGTAGCACTGATGCATTCCACACCTTCATCTTCCTGAAAAAAGACTTTATCCTCTGCATCTGACAAGAATTCAGGGGCTTTATATATGTATGATTCATTCCTCAGGACAGATCAAACAGGTCAAAGAGTGATGTCCACTCCTCCTGAATCTCCAAGTAGGGCTGAACTACAGGTGAGCACACTGTCTGTTCTCCAGTGGCAAAAATGTGACCCATTCAAAACATTAGGTTTGCTGTACAATACAATAAGAAACCACCCTGAAACACCTTTTTTCTTAAAAGAGTTCAATTCAATTCTATTCAATTCAATTCAATTTTATTTGTATAGCGCCAATACATAATAGAAGTTATCTCAGGAGACTTTTCAAATAGAGCAGGTCTAGACCGAACTCCTTATAACATTTACAGAGACCCAACAGTACCACCATGAGCAAGCACTTGGCGGACGGCGGCAAGTGTAAAAACGCTTTTTAGAGAGGGCAGAAACCTAGGACAGACCCTTCGGCTCTAGGTGGGTGGTTGTCTGCCTCGACCAGTTGGGGTGACAGAGATTCAGCATTTTATGTTGTGTGTATGGGTTAATTTTGTCATTTTGTGCGGCATATTTGTGTTATTATTCCCATGCAACTGGCCAAATGTCACCTCGAGATATTTCTACTGTAGCTAAAGTGGAGTTTGGTACTGTAGCAACAAAAAATTCAGCAAGCAGCAGCTGTCAGGATGGTGTCATTTCCACAGAATAAAGGGCTACCCTTTTCCCTCAACAACAAGACAGGCAGAAATCCACCAATTTCCTCACCAACAGAAGCCTCAGAGGGCCACAATGAAATGTAGCTGCGAGTGATTTGGCCACAATCACCGACATACCCCAGTGTTCACAAAACAGTTTGCCAGTTAGACTTTATTTATATGCTCCTACACCCAATATTGATCAGCCATTGTCTGGTGGTTGTTTATAGGATTTTTGGGACAAAAAATGTAGGAAATCACTAGCTGGAGAAGCACATGAGGCAGACTGATGAAAGTAAAATACAGCACTTAATCAAAAACTAGTCCTAAGTGTTGACAGTATCCAAGGAATTCTTCTCTTTAATCAGTCACAGGCCAACTTGATAATTGACAAGAGCTGCTTTATCAGAGATACTGCACGCAGCAAAACTTACCCCAGTTTTCATGGGCATCGCTTGGCTGGGTTTTGACAGCACCTCAAAGAGCTACAGCTCTGCACAAGACAAAAAACTCTGCACTACACTGTTGGTGGCCCACAAATTATTCAGTATCTTTCTGAGAACAAAGAAGAGCCGCCACAGGGTGGTAGAACAGATAGGAAAGGACAGGCTGGCTTAGAACTCATATACAACTGACTACACTAAGCAGGTTGGATTGCCATTTTGTTTACGGGCCACTATTTCATTCACAGCCTTGTTAAATAACCTGGTGTCTTTGGCGTAACGTTGTTTGGGCATGGTTTGGGAGCAGCAGCGATGGAATCAATCACTGTGCAGAGTGAGTGTGGGTTGGAGCAGTGACAGCTTGTTTTCCTTACCAAGGACACCTCCTTCTTCAGCTCATCCAAGTCCCTCTCCTTCTTCTTCCTCTTCCCTCCATTTTCGGCACCACGCTGTAGGGAAAGAGAGAGAGAGATAACCATACATCAGGCCCGTAGGCTGTCGTCCCAAACCTCCACAGGAAGGAAGTGGGAAAAGTCACATGCTTGCAGCCACATTGTACCTAGCCATTTACATTCCGAGCCACGTATTACAACATCAGTGTGAGCACAATGGACTTTGTGTATGCTGGTTCATTTCAATCTCACACCACTATTGGCAAACCATTCACTGAATATGGAGGAGAAAATATTATTTCTCACGATGCAAGTTCCTCATTTGTGCAAGTGAGAGAGTGTGTGCGTCATGAACAGTTGGAAGAATGGTGCATCATGGAAATCATCTGCCGCTGTCAGTCTCCTCTTAGCAGCACGTGTGCATGTCAGTGAAGGAGGGATACACGGGGAGAATGAGAGGAGAGCGTGAGCAAGTGACACAGTGAAAAAGTAATCAAAAAGAGCCAAAGAGGGAGCACAGAGCCGGTGGAGTGCCTGAAATGTGTCTGGCATAGCAATTTCCCCCTACTGTGTGTGAGGAAGATTACCAGCCTGTCCTCCCATAAAGCTAAATGGAATGGGCCTGATGGAGAGAATAAAAACTAAATTACGTAATTACCCAAGTAAACAGCAAGTCGGGAACAAAACTTATTGAGGAGAAAAGCTATCATCCTAAGATGTTACTGTCTTTAAAAAGCATTCTGACGCCCTGCAGACGCATTTAGAAATCTCAGTATTTTTCCATGATGCATGTCTAAGCCATATGCTGTAACTGTACACAAGCTACAGTAGGATTACAGAATGTCACAGTCATGTTCATTCATTCAGTTATGACAGGAAGGGCTCGAGTGTAATAAAGAAAACACAGAGATAAGAAGAACAATTTCTTTTTTAGTTTTTTAAAAAATGAAGAGAACTTACCCCTTTGCCCATGCTGGATGTCCAGACGTCGGCAGGTTATAATGTGAAGGACAGCGCTCAGGGGCCTTGCCACAGCTGAAACCTCCCGCCCCCACTTGTAGAGTACACTGGTGTCTTTTTTTGGGCCTGGCACCCCCACACCAAATACCCCGTTCCCTCTCTTCTTGCTCCCTCCTGTCAGGGGTAACCTGAGCCATATAACCCCCCGCCCACACACACACACACACACACACACACAATCTCTCCCCACAACTCCACCCCCCCAACAAAACACATTCTCACACACAGGGGGGTTTTGTGTGTGTACCTGCAGCTGCTCAATGTGTCCCCCACCCCCCTCACAATACACGCACATACGGCTCCGTGGAAAACAACAGCCCATCAATCACCGCTGTCAACACAAAAAATGAAACCTTGAACGCTGCATAACATGCAGTACAAACGTGATAATGAGGGACCGGAATTAGCCCCAAAAAGGAAGCAAGAGTATTCAGCTGTTTCACAATTTGTTAATTGATTCTTAAAGATTTTTAAAATTTTTATCTACATATATTTATATTTATTAATATATATGTATATTTTCTGCTTGAATTCTAAATGAATCGTAGCCAGTAGCTACAGCGCCGCAATTAGCTTTAAGTCCAACATATTTACAACATAAGGCGGGTCATCCCCACTGCGCCCACACAACAGATGCAGCGAATGATCCCGTGTCAGAGAAGTACCAAATGTCTTCTCACTATTGCCAGTCTGTTGATTTTACATTCTGAGCCTTCCTACATTGCAATGCTTCTACTCCTGTATGAGCTGTATGCTTCGATGTATGTATGATCCCCTGCAGTGTGCTCCTTTTCAAGGTTTCTTTCCACTTTCCAAGGATGTTTGCATTGCCCTTGTCTGTGGAGTTTAGCCTGTCTTTGTTAAAAAAATAAAACAAGATGAACTCTTTATGAATGTTTTTTTTTTTTATTGACATTGAGTCAAACTATAACATAAGCCATATAAGTTCAATAGGTTTACCAGAACCGGCCAATTAAAACCTGAAACTAAAGAGGTAAGAGAATGAGAAAGCGAACACTATGTTAAGCTGGTATACTTGCTTCTAGCTAACTTAAAGGGAGACTAGTATGCTGCTACGTTTGAAAGATGAAATAACACAATCCTCCACTTTGAGAAAAAGTAACCACACGTTTTTGCAAGCGCCGTAGTTTTTCCTTTGTGCTTGCAAGTGGAGGGTGAAGCAAGGGGGCTGAAACTACACCACAAGATGCCACCAAATCCCACACGCTGGACCTAAAGCCACCATGTATAGGTGGGACAGAAAGTCATTCAAGATTTTGGAAGATGCTTGTTTGAAGAGTTAGAGGAGTAGATTATATCGATTTGTGCGACTCTTATGTCAAGACTGAAAGCAGCAGGAAACAGCTGGTCTGGCTCTGTCAAAAGTTTAAAAATAGTCTTCCGTTGCCTATATAGCTCAGTAATTGACACTTCTCTCTCGTGTTTAATTTGTGCAGATATGGTAATAATGGCAATTAGTGTTATATGCAGTTGCCAATCTCGTAGTGATGACACTGAGAAATCACTTCACCCACCATCTGTTCGTCAAGAACACAATTTACCCACAAATTACCATTTTTACATTTCTGTTTGTGTACAAAATTAAGATACATGTTAATTAGTGAGATTTAGAGGTGTTGCTCTAGCAGATCTTTTAATTCTGAAGAGAGGCGGGCTAGTCGTTCCCTGCTGCTTCCAGTCTTTATGCTAAGCTAAGCTAATAGTTTCCTGGCTCCAGCTCTATACTTAACGCACAGAAGTGACAGTGGTGTCAATCTTCTCATCTAAGGGTAGGGTTATCTGTACGTCTCTTTTAAAAGGTGCTACAATGAAATAAACTCTGCACATATTAACTTGGTGTAGTGTTTAAACAATTCTGTCTTCGGTGACTCCGAGCGGTAGCATCAAAACAGACGCTCATACAGCAATGCACGCCATCACCCCTCAGCCAGGCATTCAGGTGCTGTAGCTGAGCAGGTCAGCGGGCATCAGTTAAAGACTGTGCTTGTACTGTGTGTTTAACTACCTGAATATGAAGCAGAGCATTTCTGAAAAGGTTATGTATGCTCACTGAACCCAGTCTGCAAGTTAAGTCAGAAAAAATTAAGCCTTTCTGAAAATAATACCTCATTTTGTCACCCTGTAAATGTGAAAAGGTTGTAAATGGTCACTGAGCATTTATTTTCAGTTCATCATTATTAATTTTTGGTAGTTGGGTAACAGAGGGCAGGATAAGGTGAAACCATTTTAGTCCTCACCTTCTGCCATGAAGCAGTTTAAAAGTTTAATTCCAAAACCAAATTATCTTTTAAGAAAAACACCTGATGATCATTGTTCAGCATTTTAAACCTGCAGATTACATCCTGTAAAAATGTTCTTGTTGTGTATGCAAATGTCTTTAGATAGCTTATAAGGCTGGTCCTATTCCACCATGAGTCTTACTTTCATGCCAGCCATTAGAGTATTCAAATATTTCAAAAACGGTGGATATCTCATTTTGGAAGGACTTTCTTCCTTTGAAAAGTTCATGAAAGTAAATACTGGCAGAGACATTCGTGACAGATTTAAACAATGCTTGGGACATGGAACTGAAATAAAGAAGACTGTAGACATTTTCAGCTGGGTTTACTTTGTCTTCTGTTGACGACAGCTGCGCTTGGGGCTTTTATTTTTATTTACGTTCTCTTTACAACATATTATACAGAGTCATCAAAAGTTGTTAGTGCTCTGGAATTATCACAAGCATTAAAAT
Organism: Morone saxatilis; assembly: GCF_004916995.1. NCBI lineage: Eukaryota > Metazoa > Chordata > Actinopteri > Moronidae > Morone > Morone saxatilis. Next base: position 4,300,441 of record NW_023339796.1, on the reverse strand, counting down.
AAATGAAAAAAAATGTAAGAAGCTCCAGTCATTTCAAATAAAGGAAGGTTATTGTGCAACTATGACTAATACAGTTCATAATACATATAAAACATCTTTTTAAAGGCATTTTAATGCTGTCTGTCTTATGTCAGGTGTCTGTGTGGCTTTGCGGAAAAACAAGAAAACATTCTAACTGATCCATTTGACTGGATAGTTAAACAGCGACTAGTGAAACAGATCTCCAGTTATAAAGATGTGGATTTTAGCACCTCCATTCCAGTTATGAATTTTAAAGGAACATTCAAGTCTACTATCCACCCTGCATATCAAGCACGCAGATCGCAATCCATCTTTGGCTCAGGGTTGGGGAAGGAGCACCTTTAAAAGAAAGCTCTGGGGGAAGAGCAGGCTCTATCTGTAGTGATACATATGGATTTTTGGCTTGGCTTAACACGCCAGATAAGTCTCTTCCTCCAAAGCTTTCTCCCACAGCAAGCACCTTCCTCCCCATTTTTTTCTCCCCAGCCACATCTCACTGAATCTGAGGCTAACCAAACCCTTATCCTCCCCTCATCTCTCAGACACCGCACGACAACCTCGATTTCCCTTCGTCTCGGAATAAAATGTGCACCAAAGAGACAGCCACACAGTACCTTCAATAACACACAAGGTCAGAAATATAATGACATATTCCATCGAATATAATTACATTTCTTCCATGCCTTGACAAACATGTTCTTACATGTGTACACATGTAAAAATGTCTCAGAAAACATTATTTGCTTTACTTAGGGTGACGTACGTTTTTTTTTGCTTTATATCAAATCTAATTCTTAACAAGACACACATATACATAAAACACGCATCGTATTTGCGACCGGAAGAGAGCTAGCTAGATTATAAGTTTCTGTTTGGCGTCTCCAGTGAGAACTAAAGGCGGATTTCTGCCCATGTGTTTCCTCCCTTTGCCAGTGAGGGGCAGAGGAGAGCATTTTGGCATTTGAACCAGCAGAAAAAAAGACAGTAAGGGGTCGGAGGAAGGACGGAAGGCGGGCTGGCAGGGGATGTGCCTTTGGGGGAGGTGGCGCTTTGAAGGGCAATTGAGAGGCCGTTTGTCGATCATTGGGCGAGACCGAAGGAGGGGAGAGAGATGTCCGTCACCGAGTTTGAAAAAGAGAAGAAGAAGGGCGAGGAGGAGGAGGAGGAAGGACAGAAGAGAGAGGAAAAGAGGAGCAGAGCATTGAGCTGTAGGCCTGGCAGTCAGATAAGGAGAGGCTTAAGGAGTGGAGTGGATTGTGTATAGGCCTTTTCTGTGGGGGAATAATGCAGTGCAGAGTCACTAGACGACAAGAAGAGGAAGAGATAAAGGAAGCCAAAGACTAAAAGGACAGAGAGAACGAAATAGAGGTTTGGAGGGAAGAGATGAATCCCAAGATGGGAGCAATAAGTGAATAACAGAGGACTGAAAACAGCAGAGGAGGCAGGGAGGGAGAGAGGAAGATGTAGAGAGAGATATCTCATTACCAGCACGTGCTAAAATAATTAGCCCTGGGTTGGCAAGGAGAAACGTGCGGGTAGATTAACTGGACCTAAAATAACTCTTGAGAGCATGGAAGCTGCACCTCTTCCTGGTAAGCCTCCTAAGAGTGTCCACCTGACCACGGGGGGGCCGTGACGTCATTCCAGGTTGTCAGTCGCCGGCCGTCGAGTCAACAGCGGACAGCCTCACGCACTCAGGCACAAACAGCACAGCAGGCGCCCCCTACCCGCCCTGCTCGCCTGTTTCTCTCTCCCCACCCCACCTCCCTCCCCTGTTGGCTAAAAAATGTGCAGCTGTTACAGTAAGCCCGCATGCTCTTATGGGGCCAGAAATAGCCCCCTTTAGCCAGGGCAGAGACACAGCGACAACCTCCATTAGCTCAAATGTGAGAGGATTGAATCACCCCAAGCTGGAGGGCTTGAACCTCTATCTACGCCGGCTGAGAGCAGGAATCATATTTCTCTCACACTATCGCTCTCCTCTCCTTCTCTGTCTCTCTTTTTCTCTATCTGAAGTCCAGAGTGCACTCACAGCTCCACTCAGTGTGTGTGATTGAGTCGTAAACATTAAGGGGAGGATTCGGGGGACTCTAAACACAGAGGGATGTCTTTCGGGATGTTATGTGTGTAGTTAGGCCTTGAACAGTTTTACAGTTTGCCCAATGAGTGCATACAGGGTCTCCGATGAAACGTTGTAAAAATTATTTGACGCTGTTGCCACTGATATAGTAGGACTATTCTTACAGCCAGTGCTGTCTTGAAAGAGTAGAGATAATGGGAAATAATGGGGGTTGCATCAGGCTGGGCAGAAAAGGAGGGAGCAGACTAGAGGAGTGGAGGCAGTCATGGAGAAGTCAGACCTTTATCTATAGGAGAAAGAAAAGGAAGAAAAGAGGGAAGGGAAGTGAGAGAAGAGAGAGAAAGAGAAACAGGATAGAGCAGTTAGCATATAAATCACTTCGGTAATTTGAATTAACAAGAAAGTCAGAAAAATCACAGTGAAAGAGGAAGTAATAGGATAGGAGAGGAAAAAGAATGAACATCAGTGTGAGAGGAGAAAGTTAGAGTTTGACATGGCGCCTCCGAAAAGAAAAAAAAAGCAAATTGGCTTGTCCCCGTAGCTTGGGATTTGTGATGCGTATCGGACGCACTTGGAGAAAGCTTTTTCGGTGGATAGGATCACAATGAAAGGAACCAGAAAGGCAAAACCCAGGGAGCGGCTTTTTAGATTTTGTTATCAAACCCAGCCGTCCTAGGGTCTCGCTTCAAATGGCATATCTTATGACCTGACAAAAGTATTCGGGTGCCGGCTGGTGTAAGAGATTATCACGACATCTTAGATCTCGGCCCATATAGCTGCGTCTACAGTCATCAGCCTGTGACAAGAGCAGATATGATTTGACTCATTTATTCAGGGACTCAGGTTGGCATTGTGGTGGGTGTAAAGTAGGTTTCTGGTTTAACTCTCCTGTTGTCACCTCAGTAGATTTCCCACTCTCTTATCGTCGATGGCTACCTCCCCCCTTGGCCTCCCCCGCCTCCCTATTGGTCTATTTTTTGAAGGTGAGCTGGTCGGCGAAGCGAGAGAGGAGGCCAAGCGGTTTGGACCTCCTCATCCCTCCCTCACCACTGGGCCCTTCCTCCCCATTTCTGCGGGTCAGCTCCAGCTCGATGGTCATCAGCACCCGGCCTGAGCCGTCCTCCCCTCCTCCCCCCACCTTCTCTGTCTTTCTGACTACGGTTCGCTGCTGCTGCTTGGGCTGGGCCTTCGCCACCGCCTGGCGCACGGGCTGGAGCAGCCGGCTGGCGAGCCCGCCCCAGCCCATCCCCGTATCCTATTTCTTATCCTTGCGTGACTCCTGCTTCTTCTTTTCCGAGGCGGCCGCCTTCACCTTGGAGGGGTCGGCGGGAGGCACGGGGCCCTGTGGGGGAGGAGGGAGAGGGGGTCGGGCGGAGAACAGGGGAGGAGAGT
>NW_023339796.1:4293634-4296848 GCF_004916995.1 Morone saxatilis | reverse complement strand
GGGAGATAGAGAGAGAGAGAGAGGCAGGTCAAGGAGGGAGGGAAAGAGGGGTGAGATGGGTGCATTAGAGATGAGAGGATGAGAGATGGGGTTAGCAGGATGGGTGGAGCTGTGTGAAGAGGAGAGAAAAAAACATTTAGGAGGAGGAGGTGAGAGTCAGACATACAGAGAGACAGATAGGGGGTGAGGAGGTAGAGAGACAGTCCTTTTAGGGGAGGGGGTAGCAAGTGAGGGGGGGCGGTGTCCAGAGCTGTAAGGGGGTGACAAAACAGGTAACCATGCGTTAGGATGGGACACAGTGGCAGACGGCCTCCATACACCTGTGACAACTGAGTGACAATTGATCAATAACACACACTCTCTCACACACACACACACAGTACCAGATTGGGTTCTTATTGGGATCTGACAATTCTACATACTTTGTGCTGATATCTTTAAATTTGATCGTATTTGTAGTCAAAATTGTTTGTTTTCCTTTCCAGTGTCATTCAAGTCTCCACTAAGTATTTATTCAACAACTTGTAGATAAAAATGTTATGTATTTGAACAAAAAGTTACTGTTTTAGATATTCAGGTTACAGATTAACTGTTTAATTATTAATAATCCAATTGAATTCATTTCAGCAGGTACAGGTTGCAGCCACACCACTGCACAGCCCTGTGGGAAGGAACCACATTGCCGGATTTTCAGTGAATGCAGCCAAAGCCACGCTTCATCCTCTCTGCTCGGCCTCTGATCTGCTTGTGTGTGTAGCTCAGTCCCGCCCACGCCCTCGGTCAAACCGTAGATTTTACACAAATAAGATCTACCGTCAATGGGTCAAACACTCGCGGGGACCAGAAGCTTTGTATATGTCAATGAGACAGAGAGAGCAGAGGAGAGAGATGAAGACAGTGGCCTAACGCTAAGTTTTTCCTTCTGACCTCTCACCCTGCGCACTACCCAAAGGTTTGCGTATAGGAATGTCCCTAATATAAGCTACATAATAAAAAAATACAGGAAAAGGGCAAGGTCTCTGCAGATACAGACACCGCCACTCACTGTGTGCTTTGAAAAATGCTATATAAATAAAACTTTACTTACTTACTTTCTTGCTTCTAGTGGGTCACAAGTCATCTTTGTTCACGTCTATACATTGTTTATAGGAAAATCCCACTCATTACACCCATAAGTTTATTTTTTAACCTCACACTTAGTTGTTATTCTTATGATTGTTATTTCTTTCTTTCTTCTCTCTTTCCTTCTTGTGTATTTGTGCATAATTTGTCAAAATGCATAAAATGTGGAAATGTAATGTCTTGTCAGGACCCTCTTGAAAACAAGATGACGCATCTCTTTTCCTGCTGACAATAAAATTTGTTCACAGCTTTCACCTTTCAACCAAATTTAGTTAGACACCAAGACACCCACTGTAAAAGCTGACTGTCTTGCAAATTAACACATCAGTGCATACTGGGTCTCTGACACAATTAGACTTTAAGCCATGGTTCCCCATCACATTTAGAACTACACTGAAATATTTGTTCAAAAATAATAATATTGGGCTATTAAATAAATAATTAACATTTACAGGGGAATAAATAATTACTTATAGATCTTCTAGATCAATTTGCTGTAGCTATGGTCAGGGTAACCTGCTTGACTGGCTATGTGATATTTTTTGAAAAAGGGCCAACATCGGCTTCAAATACCCTTCGAACTAGTACTTATATAATTCAGCCATTCACTCCCACTCATTCTGTATAATGTCTGTGCAGTGTCTAAAAACATCTCTAAGGAGAAATCTATAAAAGGAAGAGGAGGAAGGAGGAAAAAGGAAGTAAAGTGAGGCTTCACTTGAGCACAACAAATCCATCAGATGGACTGGACAGAGTGGAGACAAGGTCAAGGTAACACTTAACTTTACAATAGCTGTATTCCAGTGCATTAACCTGTGAGTTAACCTATTGAAAAGTATCACAAGTGCACGATAATGCCCTGATGGAGCCTAATGAAACTCCACTCATACAGTATGTAATGGTTTTCACAATACTGTGTACTTTGACTTTCTCCACATTGGCCAGTATGCTTCTGTAAAGTGTTACCAAGGACAGACAGAGTGAATAGTTAGCCTGCTGGATCTGAGTTTTGGAGATTGAAATACTTCCTCTAATACATCAAGTAAGTCAACGGTGGAAAGCACACTAGAGGCTGCTTCTACCCACTGAAGCTTCGACTAATAATACCCCACTGATTGCATTAGAAATGTATCATGTTTAATTATGCTCGGTGCAAAAGCAGCACCCACTCTGATAGGACAGCAATTAAGGTGAATGCTGCTACTATCGACGGGGAAGCTGAGCAGTCCATCCGGTATCCTTGCCTTTCGATCATACTTACATTCTCTCATACATCATTGTATTGTTTACCATTATGCATCCCACAGCGGACTCAGTTTTTGGTGCACTGTATTGCAGAGCTCCCACACTAATGACAGTGCTGCCTCGTAAACACACTCAAGCCTGCTTAGGCAGAATGCAGAACCACCCTTGTTACAGGGGCTGCACACACTTCAAAGGAAATGTGGGTACAGTGGCAAAATAGGAGGGACTGGTAGGGAGGCAGATAGGTAAAGTGCCTGTGTCCCGTGCTGCATACTAAAAAGAGACGGTGACAGGTGAGGAGGGAGATTGAGAGGTAGATGAAGAGTGAGAGGTAGTGATTTTCTGTCCAGAACCGAAGCTGATCAGAACCCAGAAGACCTGAGGAACGAGAGGAGAGAAACTGGAAAGGGAGTGAGGAGGTGGTGGTGGTGGTAATGGTGGTGGTGGTGGTGGGGAAGGTGAGTGGAGGATCGACAGAGCGAGAGAGGCAGTAAAAATGGAAGAGGAAAGGGGGAATTACAGACAGATAGATGCTTCTCATGGTCAGTGAGGAAGTCAAAGGCAGGGAGAGGCGGGAGGTTGGGAAGGAGAGGAGGAGGCTGCGACTGAGGAGAGGGAGACAGGGGACCGGATAAAAGGAATGTGAATGAGAGAGAGAGCGAGGGAGGGAGTGAAGTGAAGTGAAGTGAGGGGGGAGGAAGGCAATTGGGGGATGGAAAAAAGAATGGGTGGGTTGTGTTGTGCGTGTGTGTGCTCAGATCGATACCGAGTGCACTCAATTATCATTCCAGTACAGTATGTGTGTGTGTTCGTTCCTGTGAGCTTTCGTTTGTGTGTGTGTGTGTGT
>NW_023339796.1:4289599-4293534 GCF_004916995.1 Morone saxatilis | reverse complement strand
GCGGCGGGTTATTTATTCATATATGCACTGTCACCAGCCGCAGGCACTTGAGAGCAACTGACTGCAGCTCAAGAGTAACCTGACAATCACACGACAGTAGAAAGGAAAGAAGAAGACAGAGGGAGGAAGAGGGGCTCCGGGGAGATGAGAATGAGCGCACTTGTTTGAGGCAGGAGGAAGGGTTGGCCCTCGCTGCCGGTGTCGCTCCATAGGTTTGAGCCACAGGGGCAAGATGGCGCCCTCTTAACCACCAGCAGAACCCTGCTGCCTCTGCCGCCGCCGCCTCGTCTTTATGTTAGTTTATACCTGCGGCTGAATGACTCGCTGTCACAATGGCACCTTTGATCTTCCGCCTCTGATATCTTTGCGTGTCGCTCCTTTAAAAGCTGATTTTTGATTTTGAAAAACGCCTTGAACTCAAGTCCCTTGACTTCCCATTTTTATTTTATCAGCATGGAAAGCATACAGTCGATTACAATACACCCCCGCAACCATCCAGCCCCCACATTACCACGGAGTAATCAAACAGAACTTGCCCCGGTGGCTTGTATTCACAAAAGAATACAAGCCACCAAAATGTCTGATTAATCCACCACTTGAGGCTATCACACTCCCATGAGGAATAGAGGGAAAAAAACACCCAAAATCCTTGGCGTGCAGCAGTGTAAAACCACTGATAACAGCCCAGACCATAATAGGCCCAGTGATTTTCATTTGACTCCCAGTGAGCGAAATCAGTAGCTCCCGTCCATTTCCCCACTGCGAGCAAATCACAGTCTCCATTCACTACCAAAATAGCATTAAGGCCGCGACATGGCCTCGGCCATTTCACAGTCGCTGGTTTGATTTTTGCCCTGTGGCTGTTTACTTGCACCGTGCTGTTCGGCCCCCCTGCTGGAGCTGAAGGGGGGGGCGTGAGGGCCACGAGAGAGAGAGGAGGAACAGTACCGGCTTTAAAGCACCTCAAATGCTGAAATGGCACTAGAATTTTAACAGCTTGAACACTGTTATTAGTGTTTGCCAGGCAGAGTTTGAATGACATGTTATTTTGTTGTTGATATGTTGCTTCGAGGCGGAGCCGACTAAGTGTGCGGACATATTGGAGCTGCTTGGTCTGGCATTGGGGGAATGCGATTATGAAACTGTGCTGTTATGCACTGTCATGTTGGATGTGTGCTATTGTGTGGCGGCACTGCTACAGAATAGACGAATATTCCTTCTGACAACATGTTTCGTGAGCTTAACGAACATTCAAACACCGCTATTGTCGTCATTTTGTTATTTTGCGCCTGAATATGACAGCAAACCGAGCTGTTGCATTTGGTGTTGTCAACTGGATGGGTACATGTGATGGAGTGTGTGAGGAAAGGAGGAAGACGAGGAAGAAGAGGGGATTTGGAGGAAGGAGAGGAAGGAACTTGCCTGTCTCTGCTGTGATCCCTCTTTCTTTTTCTTGCCATGTTTGCTGGAGGGGACAAAAGAAAGACAATGTCAGGATGTCGAATCTATCTCTCCCTCCAGTGGTCACAGGGCAGCATTGCCTGGCAGCCATCATAAAGAGAACATCAACTTAATCTACTGGCCCTGTCTCAAACACAGCCCCCAGGTGCTAGAAGCGTTAAGATCTCATAAGATTGGATAGGTAAAAGCAAGATGATGGATCCATCATCTTCATGATCGAGTGGATTATCCACTCAGAAACCTTCGCTTCACCACTTTTAATCATCTTGCTTTGGACCTATGCAGTACTGGTTTTTAGATTAAATCTAAATGAGAGATCATTATCTGTGTCTTTCCAGCTGACTAAATTTAAATCTAAATCTCGCAAACCAAACCAAATCAAATCGTGGCGTGGCAGCTATGCCAGCTTGGCCACGCAGGTGTCGGTGCCAGGGATGGGCTCCGGCTTGAGCTCCAGTCCCTGGCACAGACCTGACTGGCAGAGCGCCGCCGGCCACAGGCTGGTCACTGACCTGACACTGAGGCTGAAGACGCGGCGCGCCACCAGGAACCTCATCAGGTAGTAGATGACCACAATGAGCACCAGCAGGCCCAGCACCACCCCGATGATGGCTCCTGTGATCACACCAGCCTGGATGGGCACTGTGGGCGGAGGGAAGGAAAAAGAAGTGAGGTTTGATAAAAGGTAGAGGAGAGCGACGAAGAGAAATTTAGGATAAAAAGGAGGAAGAGTACGAAGCAAGTGACGGAGAGTGTTCAAAAGAAAAAGTAAGTTATTAAGGAAGAGAAACCGTAAAGCAGTGAGCGGGAGAAGAAAAGATGTCATTGGAGGGGGGAAATGGACGGGAGAGGAAGGCGAGGAACAAAGATAGAGGGAAAGGGAACGAGAGATGAAAGTAGAGAACAAAGGTAAAATAAAGGTTGAATGAAAGATGAAGAATACAAGTGCAGCGGAGGCAGAGAAGGAGATGCAGAGGAGGAGAGATAAGGTAGAATAAAGGTGAGAGCAGGGAGAGAGTCATGGAGGGTGAAGGTGGGGGGAAGGGACGAGACGGTGGAAGACAATGGAATTGGGGAAAAAACAGACAACTAGGAAGAGAAGGCAAGGAGGGGGGAGAAAAGAAGCGAAAGGGAGGCAGTGATAGCAATCTCAAATAGAGAAAGAGATAAAATTGTAATTGATTTCATTTAACGGGAGGTGCGAAGAATTCTAAATGAGGAAATGCAGCGACTGGTCTGAACACAGCACTCGCTCTAGTCTGATGCACAGCGCAAATTGAGATTAATTTCAGAGTTTGGAATGATTATAACAACAATTGAGAACAGTTGGCTTCTGACGGGGAAAAAAATTCACCAAAATATGCCATATGGGCTCAGTGGAAAGCTAATGAGCAGACACAGATGTAAGACAATGTAGGCATTAGACTTTACATACTAGGGAATTTGATTTTACAAAGAAACCCCCACAGGACTCATTGTACTCTCTTCCATCTCACCCTTCTCAAAGACCAGCAGGCGGACGCTGGAGGGCCGGCCCACTATGTCAGGGGGGTTCTTGGCGTCGCAGGTGAAGGTCCCGTTGTCGTTGAAATCCAGGTTCTTGATCAGGATGGAGCCATCACGGCGGCCCGGGTTCCCCACAAACTCCACCCGGTCCCTGAATGGGCCCTTGTTGTCAACATAGGCGGCGCCTCCAGTGTAGTGGAAGATCTGTAAAGGGCAGTGAGGACAGTGTACTTGTTTATGCATATGGAGTCATCATGATGGCATGCATTTCCTCAAGAGTAATTACATTTAACAGTTTTTTGTGCTTGTTATGCAGAAGCATTTTCTGTTTTGTATTTTGAGACTTGTAGTATGTTGTCACTAGGGACGCACTGATATATTGGCTGAACCTCGGTATGGGCCGATATTGGCCTTGTTGACTGGCCTGATCGGCCTAACAGCAAATAAGATGGCATTCACTGATATGAGTGGCTGATATTTATCTGTTGTGTCACCTCAGTCTTGTGCCAACTAAATGCTGTGTTGGTCATTTCCAACTTGGATATTGGAGAAATAATCACCTCTGTTTTCCAGCGCTGGCACAGATTACACACAAAAACCTCCATACAGCAGCACGGACAGCGAACAGCTGTTGAGCTCTTCATCTCACATCTTGGATGAGAAGAAAAATAGACTGATCTGCAACAAGGCAGTGATGCTTAGCTTTATCTATCTTTTTTTGTTTTGTTTTCCTGGAACAAAAGGGCGGATAGTTATTCAAAACATTGGTATTGGCCCAAAATTTCCCAATCAGTGGACTCCTAGTTGTTGCACCCTGTAGTGTAGTCAAAAAGTCTGGTCTGCACTGATCTGCACTGATCTGCAAGCAGGGCTGGGTATCAAACCACAATACCTTTGTTGGTGTCTGTAGCACTGAGTATTGATATGTCAAATACCAAAGGTTGTAATTAAATCTGGTCATATTGGTA
>NW_023339796.1:4285624-4289575 GCF_004916995.1 Morone saxatilis | reverse complement strand
CTTACTTGTGGCTTTTTAGCTGATGTAAAACTACAGGGTGAGGTGACAATTACACATACTACTCATTTGATCCATTGTTTTGAGCAGCTTTAAATCAAAATTTTGCCAATATAAGAGTATTTTATTAAGTTCTTGTGCTTTTGTTAAGACAACATGTCATATTTTAACCTTTTTCTTTTATGAAAGAGTTTTCATGTTAACCATTACATTTCCTAAAAATTAGGCATTGAAAATAGTATTGTTTTAGTATTATACCGAAACTCAGGACTGTCAGTATCGACACACTGAACAATACAAAGGCCTACCAAAAAGTCCTCTTAAATGGCAGATAACAGCCAGAACAAAGGCTAATTGATTTTTTGGGAAGCCTAAATGGGCAAAGGGGTGCAAATGAGGTGATGGGGTAAGCAGGGGTAGGCACTGATGCTCCAGATTCCACAAGGTCAAGGTCAAATTCGGTTGATTTTGTGGGAACCGATTAAATTTTCAGCACACGTCTCACTGAAGTTTTGAGGCCTGTGAAACCCATATGAAAGCCATCCATGAATTATACACAGCCTTTTTACGTGACATGAACAAGTCAGCAATAAAATGCAACATATTAAAAAGGACAAATGCACCATGAAAACAGACAGATATATGAAACTGTAAATCTGTCCAGGCGGGTAAAGAAATGAGCGACAGAAGATAAGTGAAAAAAAAAGAGAGAGAAGAAAAATCTGGTTTCAAAGTGAGGGCACTGCAGGATACGGATGAAAGCGGAGGAGGTGAGGGAAGGAGATAATGAGAGAGGAGGGGAGGGACAAAGAAGGCAGGCCTGGGGAGGAGGAGATTAAGGGAGGTGGACAGAGGGAGGTGCAGTCAGGACGGGGAGATATAGAGATTAGAGCGATGGCAGGACGATAAGGGCAGAGAGAGTGAAATTAAAGAGCAGGAGGCAGGTGAGGCAGGAAGAGGAAGGGGGGAGGGAGGATTAGGAGAGAAAGTTTCTGTGCGCTTGTTGTTTCCTTCTTTTAAAGTTAATAAATGAATACAGCACTTAAGTGTGTGATGACATTCTAGATATTCGCGCAGTCAGATTAAAAGCACGATGTGTTTTTGACGATTTGCAATTATCAGTTCATTGAGGGTGTTTCAAAAGTGACTCCAAATTTATGAATTTGTCCATCCTGTAGCGGAAATGAGTCACGTTTAAATCCAGATATCCTGATATTACAGCTGCACAAACCAAGCCCACAAGTGATCCCAAATTGAATAGCTAACTTTCTGTTTGTTTAAATATAGTTTTGAGAACTACCGAAAAGTCACGCCATGTGACATCAGTACACCACCCCCTCTCCTCTGACTAAGTTTTTGTTCCTCTTCGTGCCTGGTAGGGACACAGAGGGTGAAAACAAAAAAGTCTTTTGGTAGTCGACGCAGCCGCTGTTGGCAAGTCAACATTTCTGTGGCAGCAAAAGACGTTTTTGTATTTCTCTTCTAAAATATTTAGTTGTAGCTTCTTCAAGAAGGAACCTACCCCTACTGTACCTCCCCTTAACGAATTATAATGAATATTTGGCTCTTTAGCTGCTAAATGCTCAACACTATATCTACCAACTTTATCTGGACAGTTAGTGTACGGTGGGTTTATCAGAGCTTTTTGACAGAAGACCAAAACAATGAGCTTAAAGATGAACTTTTTGTAGAGCTTTCATTAAGTTTTGTTCCATGGCACACTCATCGAGCACAGCTTTAACATGGACGTGACTAATGTTTAATTTTGGAGAGATTTACTGATTGCTTTGTGTCCTCAAACTGTCTGGTAACAACACATTTACTTTACAGGGTGATGATGTGATCAGATGATAGCAAAACCTGTGTAGTACCACGCTTATCAGCATGGAGTTTGTGTGTGTGTGTGTGTGTGTGTGAATGTGTGCATTACAGAGATGCTGTCCCGGGAGCCATCAGGTCTGTATGTCCAGGAGAAGGTGACGTCATCAGAAGTCCAGCGCCAGGAGAAGAAGGAACAGGACAGCCGGATGTCGGAGCCCACCAGGGCGTGGCGCTCCCAGCCGGTGTAAATCACTATGGCCTGGGACTGCTCAGGCACTGGGAGACACAAAGCAGGTGGATATGGTTAATTCACAAACAAACACACCCATCCACATTACCAGATCTAGAAGTTGAAGATGTTTTTGGTTTAATATTACCTTAACTACACTGTCTGACTACCATTTGCGGCAGAAAACTATCAGAAATGCAACCTGCAGGAGCTTTTTGTTAGAGAACACAAAAACAAAACCATGCATGCACAGATATCTACATGAGTGGACACACCACACTCCTTAAATATAGCTTTGTTTTGTTAGGCTTTTTATCTAAATACACTGTATTGACTGCCATTTTTTTCTTAAGTCTCTACATTCTTGAACATTTTTCAACCCCTACTGTAATCACTGTTTAAAATCATTAAATCCCGAAAACTTATATATGCACCCAGACACACACAGCGATAAACTGCACATTTAGTGGTGTCAGATCCACCATTGATTCAGAGATTCACTCAGTAAATATTTGGATTATTACTCGAATATTGGTGCTAGTCTCTAAAAGTCAAAGGGGGACATCATTTTCTCCATTAATATGGATTATGTTGGCTTAATCATTTGCACTGTTTATGCTTGAATAATATTTAATGATCGATGTTAATTTGGTTTTGGCTGCAAAATCAATATTTTACTTCCCTGCGCTCCGCATCTCAAACAACCAGCCGAGCCCCTGTGAACTGCAGACCCCTGCCATTACTCGGAACATCATTTGTGTATTGCTCAGTTTCACTTAAAACATGTGGATGGGCAACCATGAGTTACAGCATTCTCACAGCTACATTCAAACTAATGCCCCTAATTGTCTTGGAGCTTTCTGCCTCTTTTAACACCCGGAGAGTAAAGTTCACAGCTTCTCACTGCGAGCGTCCTTGAGTGAACGCTGTTCGTGCAGCCAGCCCCCGCGAAACTTGTCAATGAAATCACGCCTGACATTTCTAATTAAAATTCTGACAAAAACTGCAAATATCTGACAGGAGGGGGGACCAGAGAGAGCAGGCTGACAGAGAGCAAAAACTCTGCCAACCCTCAGTTTAAAAAGCCATAATATTAGTGCTCTTATGACATTGCAAGGTTAGAGACACCTGCTTTATGAGAGGATGATAGATCCTCTTACAAAGCATGAGCCAAGTATCATTACACACCTGAGGATGAACAATATCCTCTAGACCTCATAATGGCTTCAAATCAATTCGTAAATATTAAGATATTAATTAAAATGCTTTAGTTTAGTATTGATCCAGTGAAGAGGGAGATATTACATTTCAGTGTAAGATAAATTAATTCACTAAGCCTATTGACCCTTTTTGTTATCATCAAGTCCATCAGTTTTCAGCTAAGCACTGAAGGAGAAAACAGAAAAAGCTCCACTTCATCATATTCTCATTTAACCTTTAACCCCACATCAGTAGAAAGATAATTTCTACATCTTCACTTTCAATAGATGGAATTCAGTGTGGGCTTCTTTGACACCTCATCAAAATAAACTTCATAAAAGTTAAAAAAAGAAGGAGAAAAAAAAGGAGTTTATTTCTTTTTACCTATTCCCAGGAGGACAACCGACGCCAGCGCCAAAAACGTCAGCATGGTTTCTGGCTTCTACGGAGCTCCCAAAAGACTGATGCCGCAGACCTGACAGGAGTCAGTCGAGGAAGAGTCCCACTCTGGAGGGAGTGTGAGTGGAAGGAAGAGAAAGGAAGAAAGAGAGTGGAGGGGTGCAAGGATGCCAGGACAGAGGGCTTCAAAACAGGACAACAACAGAAAACCCACTGTCCCTGGGTTTATACCCAACCACACCCCTCGCCCAGGCCCGGCCCGGCCCATTCCTCCTCTCCTCATATCCCCCCCCCCACACACACAC
>NW_023339796.1:4263718-4285524 GCF_004916995.1 Morone saxatilis | reverse complement strand
ACACACCCCCCCCCACACACACACCCCCACCCCAACCCCTCCTGTCCCTTCTCTCCATTTCAGCCCTCATTGAAACAAATTAGACACATTATCGTTTCAAGTGGAAGAAACGCACATGCGAAAGGCACCTGTGCCGTATAGTAGCTGGCGAATTAATTGGGTAAGCAATGGGCAACTTGGGGCGAATTTGCAAACTCTGCGCAGCATTACGCCGTGATGAATGTAATGTGTTAGATCACACCCTCAATGTAATGAGATTGAGTTGAGAAGGGATGGTAATCAACGCTTGGCATGTAGGCGCGAGCGAGGGGTGTGTGACAGGGAACCATGACCATCTGCAGTCGCTCTGTATGCTATCACTGCTCATATGTAAACATTACATGGGGAATGGTGGGAGGCTGTCTCGGCCCGTTTCTGTCTGTTTACAGTGAAGGAGGAGGGGATGAAGGGGATCCTGCAGCGAGGTCATTCCAGTGCTCTCTCCTCCATCCCCATCTCTCACCCCTCACCCTTCACCCCTCTTTCTCCTCTCGCTGGACTTTCACCGGGTTTGAGGCCAGCGGCCCAAACAAAGCCCCGACTCTTTGCTTTCTGTCCTCCCTCTCTTCAGATTCCTGTCGTTTGCTGACGTCTAGCACTCGGAGACAATGGAGAGAGAGGGGGACAGGGGCTGACTGGTGTTTGCCCGTCTGTCAATGGCGCTTTCTTCCTCTCCGGCCTCTCCCTTTCTTTCTCTCAGCCTCGTTTTCTCCTCCGGCCTAGACAAAGCTGTGTATTCAAAGTGCGGCGCCCACTCCTCACTTTTCCAGTAACACAGACAACGAGAGTGTGGGGAGAGACCCGCTATATATAGACGGGTTGATATGAGGACAAGATGCACAGACATGAGAGCAAGACGGCGGCAGACACAGGGAGAAAATGAGAAAAGAGCCGGCGGTGTGAATGAGAGGACACGCTGGAGTGGAATTTCTGCAAAAGCCTCATTCCATCATTTTGTCACATGTCATAAATATGCATTCATTTCGCCGCTGGCATCATAATAGTGAATGCATGCACAAATTAATGGTCTGCAGTGCTCCTCCAGCTTCAGCAAACACACAAGCTAGATTCACTTATTCTCAACATGAAGTGTAAACCATATCAGGTATGATTTGCCCCCCCTTGGGAATTAATATATGATAAGAGTGTAGGAAGAGGAGGCACTCGGCAAGGATGTCCACTTCATCCACTTCACGTTGTTATTTTATTGAGCCTACTTATCCAGCTTTCCTGTGCTAAAACCTGCTTTGCGAGGGGGCTCTTGGCCGAGACAGCACCAAAGCATTTAGCGAGAGATCGACTTTTGCTTACATTTGAGACCACGGCATAAATACTTGCCACTTGTGATAAATCGCAACCACTCATTCATCTTAACACCTCAAATACCCCGCTGACGGATCAGCTGAACAAAATGGACCATCTGCCAACTTGTTGGCGCCATCAACTGTCTAAGCTTTGGCTTGAATGTCTAAATCGCGACATCCTTAACAATTATGGCAGATCCTGCCTTCAGGCCCCTGAGAAACAGGGGGATTCTTTATGAGCCTGGCAGGTGCAGAATGTGGCAAGCGCCCAAACTCGTCAGCACCGAGTGACGGTGGCAGCGGCAGTGGCTGAGCTTGGCAGGGAGAAACTGTATCACATATAGAGCGAAGGCCCCCAGTCCCTCAACTGGCAGTGGTATAGCACACTAATATAGGGAAGAGAAAGCTTATCTGCAGCTAAATTATACATTGAGGAGAGGTAGAGGAGAGGGGCGAAAGGGGGGGAAAGAGGTATGAGTGAGAAACAGGCAGACAAAACTCGATCTGTAGAGCCATTTACAGATTTTTGCTAAATTATACATGAGTCCTTAGCTGCAATTTAGTGATATTGAGGTGGACAAGGCTTCATATCAATTGGTGTTATTAGAGATGACTGAATACGCAAAGTACCTCAGGCCTCAGCCACTGTGTGAATGAAACCATCTCAACTGACAGCCTGTATAACTCATCAAGCTTGTTTTCACGGGTAGAGACAGTGGCCTCGGCTGCATTTGGTTAGGGCATGTCATTAGACACCCGTAGAAATTTACAGAGCATATTTTTCTGTGATATTGTAATTTTCTTTGACGTAGAATTATCTCCAATGGGATGAAAAAAAAACATACCAAGCACACACTCAAAAGACCAGGGATAATCACAGTCTGGGAAGGCATCCCGAGCTGGAGATGTTAGAGGCTCTTGTCAACTCGAGCCATGTCTAATTTTTCTGCAACGTTGAGTATGTTTGCCACAGCTCTGAGTGCAGCCGTGATCACAAAATGGGCT
The DNA here is from genome assembly GCF_004916995.1 of Morone saxatilis. Lineage (NCBI taxonomy): Eukaryota > Metazoa > Chordata > Actinopteri > Moronidae > Morone > Morone saxatilis. The sequence goes on along the minus strand of NW_023339796.1, from coordinate 4,283,176 downwards.
GGCAGATGTGCAGAAGGGGAATGTCTTTTTCGAAATGTGGAGGGCTTCTCTGAATGGAGAGCCTCTTTGAGATAGGGCTGCTGGAGGGTTTCTTGCTGGTCAAAACAGAAGAGAGACAGCGGAGATACCCACCACAGAGGCTGGTTCACACGAAGGTCATAAGACTAATGACTGTCAACAATGAACCAATGGAGTGCACTGCAGTCTTACCCCCTTAAGCGCAAAAGCCTCTCAGTGTGGGCCAAAGTGAAGCACTGACAAGTGGGGAACAACGACAACCACTGCCATCATAAACCAATCATAAAGAGGTCTCGCAAACGACTAGATCGGCTCACAGTTTTTGCTGTAGGGGTTGGATAATCAAGCGAAACATTTACATAACCAAATAAGGCAAATGAGCCATGGCGAGCAATTGGCCAGAAAACTGTCAAAAGTTAAGGCTAGAAGGCAAGATTAAATATAAATACAGCACTGTTATGCCATTTAGGTTTTCTAATAGGACTCAGGTTAGAAGCCTGATGTCTAAAAAAAAGATCAAGTGTAGAAAACGGCCACAAAAAAACCTGAAAGCATCTCTTCACTATCTGCATTTACACCACCCAAACCGGGATCCTTGTATCCCAGGATTTATCTCTGCTTGGGGATTGTTTAGCTTCAATAATTTAAAAAAAATCGAAATTACACTTTGAATTAAATACTATATCCTCATATTGAGTCTACTGTAACACCCGAACATCATGTGCAAGGCTGTGAAAACCAGAAGTTAAAGCAGCTAAAAGTAAGAGATAAATGGCTGAAATAAATGGTTCACCTGACAGAGCTGTGAGAGCATGTCTGACAGACAAAGGTTGGCAACGACCAATTTAGAGGACAGTTGTGTGCAAAAGCTTACTGACAGTTTAGAAGCTTGTGGCAGGAAACATGGCTGCTTATGAACACGGTAACATTCAGTCTCTTTTTTGTTCCAAATGTGCTCAGACGGGATCGCCTTCGACATGTGACAGTCACTTCAGCAAATGCTCAGAAATTATGTTGTTACTTTTATCTTCAAGTGACAAAGACCTGGAGCAAGAATCAGGCAGTCCCTCCAGGATGGTCCAATCACAACAATCAGTGCAACCAATCGCTGTGAATTTCTGTGCAAAAGTTGAGCCATGTGTCACCAAACTTACATCCTTGTTACTAGTTGTGAAGTTGCAGACTGATTTTATTCTCCCTGGAACAAGTTGCAAAATGGCATCACATCACAATATATTAGAAAAGCTGCTGTGAATTCAGACATTTTAGGGTGCAACAATCCCCAAAAAAGCTGGCAAAATTTTCGAGGGAATAGGACTTGTCTGTCTCTGGAAGTCAGTGAGGTTATAGAGTTTCTTTTAGAAATGACCGTGAGCCTTCCTTAACCAAGTAGTTATTGTAACCAAAGCAACAATCTTTTTTTTTTTGGCTTGCTAGCAGCATAACCGTTGGTCGGTCCTTCACTTTGGTCCAGATTGAAATATCTCAACAACAAACTGGATGGATTGCCATGACATGTTGTACAATGGTCCAAAGAGGATGAATCCTACTACTTTGTGATCCTGTAACGTTTCATCTAGCACAACCACAATTTCAGTTTGTCCAGTACTTTGGTTTCTGGCAAAATATCTGCAAGACTCACAACATTCCCGTCATCCTCTAAGCTGTACTTGTACTTGTGCAAATTACCAAATGTTGGCATGCCAACATTTGCTGTCTCCAAGTTCAGCTTCACAGAGCAGCTAGCATGGCTGTAGCCTCGTTTGCCTAAACCTAACCAATGCTTAGCCATAGCAGAGTCAGACAATTCATTTTTATAATGATGAGTTGTAACAGCTTTTCAAGGCACTGCCAAATTATGTCCTTCCAATAGGACGGCACTCTCGCGGGTATTTACAAATGCTGTATTTTCTCATTTAACTTGGAGGACTTGTTGGCACAGTCACACGCATCTTGTAATGGTTAAACTGAGCTGATGAAGTGCCCTGATGAGTCACACAGTGCATACAATTCTGTACTGTCTCTTATGTTGAGGATCTAATACGCTGTTGAAGTGGAGATTGGAGGGCGAAGGAAATCATATAAAGGGCCCAAAAAAGAAGGGGCCTGACATCATCAAATCCGAAAGGTTACTGGCCAACGCTCGGCGCTCCTGCTCAAGAAAAACACTATTGATATTCTGTGGGTTCGGCCGGGGACAATGGCCGGGCCTGTCCCTCCCTCTCTCCCTCATAGCCTGGCATGGCAGAGATGTCACAGAGAGCACCAAACAAATGGATGGAGGGATAGAAAGGGATGAAGGGATGGGGAGGAGGAGGAGGTGGAGGAGAACAAACGCATTGTTCTCGGGGTGGAGAAAGGGGTATTGTGAACAAGACAGATAGCTTATGTGGGAGAATGAGGTGGGGGAAGAGAGAGGGGCACAAAAGGACAGAGAAAGGTGAAACCTGGCATTTTTTTATAGATGCCCCCCCTCTTTTTTATTTTGCAGTTGGAAGTAATCCATAACCCTGCTTTAGGCGACACTTCCTAAAACTTTAAAGAGGAACACATCAGGGACCGTTTCAGCACAGAAGAGTCATCTTCAGCTCGACGTTCATCCGTCACAACACCAGAGATCAGTTCTGGGGCATTCTTTTTTTAAAATCATGCTCCACAACCCAAAGACACTTCTTAACATGTAGCAAAGCACAGTTGAACCAAGGCGGCAAGCAGGTAGGTTTGCAACCATAACCTGCCCTGCGGGACCCGGTGTGAATGGGTGACTTGATGTGAACTAACAGCACAGCTGTTTGAACATGGGCTAGGACCTCGGTGGAGATGGAGGCCGCTGTGCTGCAATGCCCCGCAGGCGTGTGATGTGCGCCAGCTGCCCCCCTCGGTAAACATCAGTGACACATATACACACACAAACACACACAAACACGGGCAGTTAGCCAGGCACATACATTTTCACACAGAGATGATAAAAACAACCCCATTCACACATGCACAAAAGAGGACACAAATACCGAAAAGTCTCGGTGTGCAAGGATTCAGGGACTTTCACGCTTCCTCTCCACTTACACAATCACACGTATACAAATTAGGCCGAGACAATGCTTGCTGTAGTCAACATTCAGAATAATTCACAACAAAAGCCAGGATCATACAGCACACACACACACAATATGGAATTGAATTCATTACATATTTGCATTTTCAATATTTCATGCTCTGCTGACTGTTTGATTTCCATTAGGGCCTTTTCCATCCCTCACACTTGCTGTTTCAAGCCCACTTCTAAAGCAACAGTACAGATGACAACTGCTATTTGAAATTCAGATTTTAGTAACACCAGCAAGTCCCTTGTTTCTATTCAAAAAATACACGAGATGTGAAGATGATATTCAAGATGGGTGTCAGATGTACCCAAACGAAGTGTGCAGGAGAAGAGACATATTTAAAGAGCAAAGAGAAGCACATTAATGGATGGCAGTGAATGAAAACTGATGGAAAAATAAAGAGTATGGTACAGAAAAACAACAGAGGCAGACGAAAAGGGCATTTTCAGGGCAATTTCCATGATTATTCGACCACAATGGTATCCTTCTCAAACTCCCCTCCAGCAGACACAGGACACAGCCCACACACACAAATAATAGGCAAACCACCAGTTGTGCAGTATGAATACTTGCATATGGAGACAGCATAACAAACAGCGATCTCAAAAGCTCTCTAGTATATGAAATACAAAAAACTGCATGTGAAGACAGTGACAATAGTATGCCACATGCAGCGTGAGTCACCAGAGAACTGGAAAAACTTTACAGACAGACGAGCTCTGTAAAATTGCACACTTGATGCCTTCTTGCAGCCACAAGAATCCCAGACCTCCAACTTATTCCTCCAATTTATTTCCTGCATCTCGTTGTGTCCCTGCCACTGCACTGGAGCAATGCATCACTGATCACCTAGAACACATCCCTAGTCGTGTTAGCGGCTGCGAGGCTGCGCTTAGGCACAGTGGTCAGTCAGCACGCAAACAGTGACGATGCTGACATTCTGTAGTTCAGCAGGTGTTTACCATGTTCATCACCTTGTTTACCATGTTAGCATGCTAACATTTGCCATCAATCTATAACTTAAGTACAGCTGAGGCTGATGGGAATGTAACTGGTTTTACTCAAAGATGGATGACATGACAGGTCTCCAAAACACCTCGATGGCCCCTTGGTGGCTGATTGCAGTATAGGTCATAATGCCTGCTGCCTCTATGTTTGTTAGAAGATGGGACATGGGGCCAAGCTGAAAAACTGAAGCACATCAAATAGTTTTTTCCAAAGAAAATTTTAGGTAGTTCTTATGACGCTGGTGTATGTTCAAGTGTTAATTTTACTGATACATTTGGTTTGAATTTGAGTTATTTGATGCTACAAAAAGGGGGTTTCACATCATGCTTGACAGCTGAGCCCCGATTGCGATCGAGTCAGGTGGATGCAAGGGCGGGATCTTGGTACCGGGGCTCCAACCCCCGTTCATTACTGCGCAGACTCCGGCTCCGAATGGCAAATGATGGCAGCGGTCGTATAGGGGATATTTTGCCGTTATTTTTGTGCAGTGACACAAAAGTCATTATGATTCATCCTCCGGGCAACACAAATGTCTGTACCAGATTCCATAGCAATCAATCCAATAGTCCGATTTCAATCCGAACCAAAATGGTGGGCTGACTAACCAACATTACCATCCCTAGAGCGGATTGTGTGGCTGTGGAGCACCGCTGCTGAAGATGATCAGTTATAAGAGTGTATTTGTGCAGCAATCAAACAGTTCTTTGGATGTTTAAATGCAGCTTCGTTGCCAATGAATGATGTATACCTCAAAATCTCAAGCAGTCTCTAGAGCTGTGTCTCAATGTCAACTAAATATTTCCTGCACATTCACCCTACTTTGCATTTAATGTGATTCTGAATTGCTTGCGGCTCAGGCAGACGAAAGCAAAAACAAATCGCAAACGCGAAGTGGTCAATCTCGGTCGCCAAGCACACTCACGTCCCCTCACATGGCATCACTATGCCGAAAACTCTCAAAATCCTCTTTGCTTCCTCGTGTAATAACCGCTCGTCCTTGGCTCTCAAACTGACCCCCCCTTCCACACATCTCTAACAGTCTCTGATTGATTCAGGCTGGATAGCAGTTAGTGGATTTCCATCATCTAATGCAAGCTGTGAGTGCTTCTCCTTTGTCCTGCTGTTTGAGCAACTGTCAGCTCCCGCGTCTATTTCTACATCTAATAACGTTTCAGGCAGCCAGCAATCTCCTTGGCTTGTCCTCTTATTACCAGACACGCTGAAAGCACTTCGCTGCCGCCTTGAGTGCTCGAGCAGAAATCAGGCCAACTCAAAAAGTATTGGTATGCTGCCCATACATTTCATGTTTTACTGGGCGGTTTTCCACAGTGAATCTTTGATAGGGATCTATTACCAGCAGGTATGCTGTAACTTGCTGAGTCGATTTGGGTTGTTGGAATTTATGTGTGCACCGTATGCGGCGAAGTATTTAATATCTAATAAAGGCATATCTTATCTTATCTTATTTTATTTACGCAATTTTCCTTCTGAAAGGGAAATCGGAGTCCGTAAGGGAGCGGCGTCGATCAATCAATAACACAAAATACAGGATGCTTAAAACTGGCAAGAGCCTTTATTTTCATTCAACATTACAAAAAAGGAAGATGCTATTTACAATTATTTTTGCCATATTTATTATTCTCTGCTGATGACTACTAGATGATCAGTAGTAGTCTTCCGGGTCAGCTTTCTCCCCTTGATTCTGAATCTGCTGCTGCTTCTTGTACAAATCAGCAATCTGCAGAGAGCAGAAGAGATGAACAGAGGGAGAGAGATATTGAGAGAAAAAAAGAGAGGGAGGGTTGGCATGAGAGAGCATGCATGAAAGAGAGAAGGCAGGAGGGAAGGAAGGAGGGAAGGAGGGAGGGAGAGAAGATCATGAAGTCAGGTCAGTAACATGAAGAGGAAAAGCTAAAAATAACAGTTTGATTATTCATATCCCGGGCTTTGAAGTCGGTGACTCCCAGCTGCTGACTGGGAGACAGAGGTTGTGTTCACTTGAGCTCATCGGGGTTCGGGAGTGAGGGGGTGGAAGGCGGGACAATGAATAATGTGCGAACAGCGGGCCCACCCAGAATCAGCAGTATCAGTACCAGTGCAGCAGGGTGGCACAGTGAGGAGGAAAACAATGAGCCATCACATTATTCCTGCTTCACAGCATCAAGGTAGAGCTTTGATTCTCAGCCTGAAACGGACCAACCTCTGCAGGCTCCACATTGTCTAAACTCCCTCCGACTCAGATGATGTCAGGTTTCATTTAAATAGTCCGATAAATCACACCATGTGAAACTATGTGTTGTGATGGCGAGCGCGTACGCATCCTCGCAGATAATAACTGGCAGAAGTATCTTTTAAATGCAGCTGATGCTCCAACCGGAGTCCCAGCGGAGAACAACACCAGACTCCACAGTTAACAGATGGCTTTAATTCAAGTCAGTGAAAATTCACGTTAGAAATATGATTCTAATCTTATAAAAAGTTCCACTGGTTTAGGCTCAGGTTAAAAGAAAGAGCCAGGCTTCAGTTTGAAGTTTTGAGCCTCATAAAAATGTAAAACATTTGTTCTGTATGTTACACAACCCTGATCAATGCTTGGGTTTGGTTGTCAGTCAGAGTTTGTACATCCAGGGCAACTCTTGATGCTGATGAGCCTGTGTTAAAAGTTTTAGTAGAGAATCAAACTTCAGAATGGTAGCCGGTGGTGGACGGTGAACAGGCTTACAAAGCAGAGCTTTTTGTGTGGCTGCTGGTGTTTTTTTTACTGATAAATTCGTAGAGTGACTTTGATTCTGTGTGACAAACAGATATAAAAGCATCCTTACTTATTTAGTCTGACCAGATGTTGGCACAGGAAATAATGATTCACTGATATATTATTATTATAATTATTAAACAAACCATCAAGCTGTTTGTTACCACCCAGAGCTTTAACAACGTAATATATATGACTGCAACTTACCATTCATTTTATACTTTTTAATAATAATAATAATAATGTTTACGACTAATTTAAAATCGATAAAACGTTAAAAACATGTGAAAAATGCCTGTCACAACTTCATGGAATTCAACTTGATGCCTTTTATCCCCCCCAAAAAACTGAACAATATTCAATTCACAATGAGAAAGGAGCTGGAAGCAGCAAATGATTGGCAATTTTGACTTAATTGTTCATTACTTTTAGAGCTGAAAACATCAATCAGTATCAAATTAACATAACTATTTTGATAATCTTTTGGTCAGTTAAGTAATTTTTATTCTCCAAAAATGTTGCGGTTTTCTTTTCTTACATTACAGAAAATAGCAATCACTTTGATGTCGCACTAGGCTTTAGAAAATAGGGACATTTTCCACATTTTTCAGACATTTTATAGACTAAAGGATTTTCTTAAAATTAATTGTCAGGCTAATCAATGATGAGAATGAACAGCTGTTTGTTGGAGCCCCAATTATTCATCGTTTCAACTCTTCCAATATGTAGAGAGTTTACAGTCACTGCAGTCTTTATATTTCAGGAGAACTTGAAGAGGTCAGTTACATGACGGGATGTGTTGCATTGACTTGTTATTCAGGTTTGTTGTGTTGAATTCTAAATAAATGATGTGCTGGTGGGTCAGCGGGCAGGTCAGAGAATAGCAAGTAAACATAATTTTATAATGAATAAAAACAAATCATTTAAACTTCATTCATGTCTTTGGAGAAACGTATTGTCACTGTCCTGAATGTGGTGTCCATTCATATACAGAGCTAAAACAAGGTTTAATGTGTCCTACTGTACAATCACAGGCTGGTGTGTTGGTGGTTGGTTTAGTTGAGTATGTGTGTATTCAGGTGAAGGTACAGCTGACCTACACATCTTTACTGTACAACATAATTCATTGTTGGCTGCCTCCCAATATATTACCCAGACTCCACCACTGGACTCTAGAGGTGCTGCTGACTGTTATACAGCTCTGTTCGTGGTGCAGAGGGAGGCCACTACATAAACTCAAGCCGGTGTAAAAAGGAGGATTGTCCTTGCAACGCCTTTCACCCTTGAATTTTTACGGATCTTGTGAGGTGACCATGATGATGATGATGCCGCATTCAAGTAACACGGCCAAACAAACGTATGATTGAATTCTTTTTAGTCTACAGTCATTATTATATTGCCCAAGGTCGACCCCGTTTGCACTCCTGGGCCTCCACACATGTCCTACAGATAGTATCTGATGCTTAAAGTGTGTGTTATTCTGTGCTTCACTACACTTTGACACCCTTGTTTTTCTACCCTGCCAGCAGCCTCATCCCAGTACAGGTGATGTGATGTACCTGAGCTCCGGTCGTGGCGTCCTCAGGCTTCTTGTCATCTCTGATCCGAAGGAAGCGGGGGAACCTCAGAGAAATGCCCTTTTCTGGATCCGCCTGATGTCAGACAGAATCAGAGTCAGTATACAGCCACTGATGCATGTAAGCAAGTGTCCTTTGTTACTTGGACTGCATTGTAAATGGTAACTCCTAGATGTGTTAAACACTGTTGGACTGTAAGACTTCAAAATCTATTAAATCCTGATTAGCTCAAGTTTTTTTAAAACTGAAACTGAATGATTTTTTAGACCCTTTAAGTTACTTAAAACAGTCTCATAACAACTTTGGCTCTGACTTCATGGGAGTCAAGGGTCAACAAATAAAATGTAAATAGTCTACAAACACATCATAACCAGTAAAAACATTAGCAACTATTTAGGGAACTCTTTACAGTATCTTTCCCCATTAAGGAGAATGGAACCCTACCAAACTTGCATGTTATGTGGATCACCATCAACACACAAAGAGGGGTTACAACTGAGTTTAATAGCTCATTTTGCTTGTATGGACTAGGGGTATTGTATATACATATACACTGATAGGTTTAAGCCTCAATTAAGAGGTGGGGACTAATGTCATTTGGGTATATTAATAGCAACACCGTGACAAAGCAGTGATGACTGGTAGACAATTGGTACTGGTAGTCCTAAAAATGTGCCATAATTCTGAACCTTCTGAAGGTTCTTCTCAAGCCTTAGACCATTGTTTCCACCAGCTATTAAAAGGAAAAGCTGCAGCTACATATTTAAAGCCATAAAGTAATCTGACAAATTACCTGTCAAAACTAACCTGACGTTTGATGATATGTAACGTGTAGATAATACTAATCCTCTTAGCCAGGGTCTCCTTTGTTTACAACAACTCATCCAGCTTACTCAAATTGAAGTGTTAAAAAGTAACGTTGTAATATGCAATGTTTATTGACAACACCTCACACCTTTAAAGTCAGATTCGTTTTAAATAATCCCAACAGAATACGTCTATCTCAGTGCCACTTTACTTCAACTGTTGTTAAAAGGAGAGTTGTATACTGTTATGTTATGGGAAAGACTTAATGTTCTCTGTGGGACTGTGAGTCCAGCATACAGCCAAACCACGGGTAATAAACAAGTATCTGTTCCATTAAATCCAGCATCTTTTACAGCATTTTTAATAACTCAATTAAGAGGCACTAATTGTGACTTTTCATTGCAGGCAACAGACCATAACAAGCAGAATTTATCAGTGGAAACACATGGGGGGGGATTAACACGCAGAACTGACCATTCCCATGGCAGCATGGTAGACGGGCGACAGCGACAGGTCGGCGCACTTCACCTCCCAAACCTGCACGGCATCCAGCCAGACGTCGGGCTCTGCTGATTGGTCGAAACGGTAGTAGGCACGGGGCTTCTGCAGGATGTGCTCCTACAGAACATAGAATAGATATAGAATTATATTACATGTTTAATGTGTAAAAATGTATTAAATTAATTAATGTGTAACAAAAAAAAAAAAACTACCACAAGTTCCAAAAACTGAGTAAACCCTCGCACAGACAAGCACAATGTAAAAAAATAGGTCAATGCATTTGCAGAGAACCTGATAAAGAGACAGTGACAGAGTGGCTTTGGTTGCCCTGCTGCCTCACAATCACTTCCCAAGAGAGTTTCAACACTTTCTATTCAAATGATACCTACTTTACCTGAGGGGCAACATGAGAGGTGATTTCCAAACCACATTATCATACACCTACATGAAACATTTCAATAAGAAACATGTTGATATACGTGGTTCTGTTACCCGATATTCAACTCTTAAGATAAAAATTCATGCTTAGCTCAGGCCTCCAACCAAACTGTTCCAGTAAGCAACTGTCAACTTCTAAAATATTTAATAGTGCCTGTTTAACTTTGACACGAGCAATCATTCTGATAGCGTAGGTGTCAAATTTGTACAAAATGACATCCATCTTGATTCGGCGTAAAAAACCATTTCAGCAAATGTGACTGAAACAGTGTAATGTTAACTAGACTGCCGCAGTGTCCACAGAACTGGGTCATAGTTAAGTAATGCTGGGGAAAAAAGAAGGCTCCAGCAGTAGTGGTGCTGGTTTCCTCGCACACATTATTTATACTGTAGGCATTCAAGTGACTACTCTTATACAGAGTGAATTACAATGAGTGAGCTGGTAGGCGTGTAGAGTCTTATAAAAAGATTATAATGTGTAGGAGCCATTTCACCTGTATGCAAATTTTTGTCTCACTTACACCAAGCACGGCATCCATCTTGAGGGCATATGTGAGAGAGAGACTTGTTTAAGGAGAGTAATTATCATCACATACAGGTGTTGCTGGGGGAAGCGCACAGTTTTTGCAGACTTTGCCGGATTAATGGTGAACTTGACTTCTTGTTTAGTGGTAAAACTGGAGATTTTATAACATAAAATCCCTTGATAGCAGCCGCACAGACTACTTTAGACAGATAATCTGTGGGGGAAAAAAAAAAAAAAAACAGGTTCCTCTTGCTGTTGTACTCCCAGAATCATGGCGGTTCAACATTGTGAACTGCGTAGAAGAGGACCTACTGTCTTTGTAGATAAAAACCAACTCGAAGATAAAAATAATTCTTATATTTAGGTGATTATACACTAATGAAAACATATTATATATTATACATATTACATATTATATTATATTCCATTATATTTAATTTCTGCTAATAGATCCGTCTAAATGTAGCACACTGGACCTTTAAGCTCAATAAACAGATTATATTTGACTGGAATTTCCAATGTCCAGGAGATTTTAATCTTCCAGGACACGTGGACCAGATTGTGAATTGAAAATTTAAAAAAAGAGCACTGGTTCATGTAACAGAATAACCATCAGAATAGGTAGGGGAAGAGAAAAAAGGATCAGCGTGTCCCTTGTTACAGCAGAACACCTCGCCACCCACAGGAGTGTGAACAGAGCCAATTGTCTCCATGTCTGAAGTCCCACCGGCCTGCAGCACTGCTACCAAAGCAACACGGCCACACCAGCAGCTCGCCTTAATTCACCATCCATCACTTTCAGATGGAGGGCTTCATTACAAAACTGTATTGGTCTGGGGGAAAAAAAGGTTACACCGCCTTCTCAATCAGTGTTTCACTGCGATTCTGTACTGTGCAGCAGTTTGTACCACTGAGTCTAAACCCTTAACCTTTGAAATATTACTTTAAGGTTGATTCCAGTGTGCCCCAGGTTTGTACAGTGCATATGTTCTCACAATTAGTCCCTTTCATAAACAAATGACTGCATCTAAGTGCCTCTCTGCTCTTATTTCTGTAAAAGCAGGTCTAAATTTAGCCAATAAAGTCAACAGAGTACTTCAATGAATTGTGACTCTCACAAACGCTATCATTTTCAGAGAGCAGTTGTCAATTTCTTCAAATGCTCCTGCTCTGCTGCTCTGGAACGAACCTCTTCAAATGTAAATTGAAAAAGCAATTCATTACCCAACTTCAGAGAGAGCCTGCACAGTTACACCAAATGCAGATTTGTATCGGTGAAACAGAAGTAGTTTATGATCTCTGTCCAATATTTTTCAAGAAGAGAATAAAGCCACACATTTTCAAGCAAATACACATATTTTAAAGCCAAAGTATTGATATTTCAGAAATTTCTTTTAGGTGATATATGCGATGTTTAGTATACTAGACATGATGTGGACAAGCCTGGGGGAGGAAAAAACTTATTTCCTGTAATACCCAAGCTTATTTCTATGACTTTTCTCATTTTGGCAACCTGGAGGCGTCACTTACAAAATTATTGCAATATATGAGTATATTTTACAAGCACATTTGCACACTAGTCATCTCATTTGGGTATGAAAATCTCAATTTATATCTGAAAAGATAGAATGAATGAAGAATTAAATGAGGGAATTATTATTTGTCGAATGAAAGGCCTCCAAAGACCTCAGCAACACTCATTCTGGCTCTTTTAACCTCAAAAATGACCCCGATTTGGTTTAAAAATTAAGTTCCTGTGGCTGCAGAATATTAAAAAGCCAGGTTATGAATTTAAAAAATGAAGGCTTCAATGTGGGAAAAACAAGTTGTGATTTTTACCGAGCTAGTAAGTGCGACCGTCACGCCACGCCACTTTACCTTTAAGAACTTGTAATGCTGCTCCAGATCTTCATCCTTGAAGCCTGTCCCGATCTGCAAGAGACGAAAGGAGATAAGAAAGACACACACACTCACTCAGATATACACATACACATATTCCCTCATGGTGAGACAGCAGACATTTGGCAGCGAGCAGCAGAACAGCAAGCAAATCCCCCCCTACACCACCAGCGCCTTGTCTGCCTGCTTCGCCTGAAGCGTCATGTCACCACTCAAAAGACCTGAACCCGCTGAGACACAAGAATCACCTAGCGGGCTGACATGAACAGAAAGGGGAAAGGGAACAAAAGCTGGTATATCATGCAAATATAGCATTTTCCAGTTCACAGATATATTTTAAAGGTGTATTCAGCAGGTGTCCACCAGAAGCTTTATGTTTCATCAAAGGTGTTTTATTCAACTGTGGCACCTTTATGGATTCAGTTTCATCTATCTGACCAGGCCAAGTACTCTATCAAACCAGCTGTGGTGTATTTTGTTTGGAGTAAGGACCGAATATACAACAGCTATTTCACACTAAATACAGAAAACTCTGCTGACAGACCGCTGTTGAGCAATGGCTTCTAGGGGAATAAACACCCGGAGTCTCACCGGATTCTGCTCTGATGTAGATCCATTCACTGGCGGGAGGAGAGCTCAAGAGTTAACTATTTAAACTTCAGGGATTAAAAAGAAGCGGATTTATCTTCACTCTCGCTTCTCAACCTGTCTACAGAAGCGAGCCATGGAGGTGCCGACCTCCACTGTCCGGTGTACTGTAATTAGTCTTTCTTCGACCATGTTGACTGATGACTGGAGGGGAATGTACTTTACCTCGTGAACGTAAGGAGGGCAGAGGGGAATAACAGAAAGAACAGGAGTCTCCGGTGAGTTCAGTATGAACCCAGTTAACATAGCCTTGAATCCAAACTCATTCAGAAAACAAGCATTTTACAAGTTGTTTGCTTGTTGTCTCGTGGACAGACCTGACAAAGCATGAACGGTGACTTTTTACAAATCACGACCATGATGTTATTTTGGCATCCTTTTTTATCAGTTTATTGCAATTAAAAAAATAAAAGTTAGGATTTAGGTTAAGAAATATCTGATCAAAGAATAGGGGAACCAACAGTGAGAACTGTTACTGACAGTTTGATGACCAATTTTACAAACATATTTTGGGTGGTAGTCAAGTCAAGTATTGACTTTCAATACTCAGCCCTACACATAGAACAGAGAAGAAGCATTTTTAAGCGCTGTTGGAAGTTTCAGTACTTGTTATCCAGGATGACTTTGCACAGCGTTTTCAGCCTCTGAATCACATTTTGGCCTGTTGCTTCATGTCATTCCTGCCTCCCATAATATCAAGCTACAGGCAGAACCAATACTCGTGCTAGGAAAAAGAAGCATAAAAAAGGCAAACCAAGAGTAGTGAGACTGTAAAATATGGCAGGACTATAAATAAATAAATTTTGTTTAGCTCAAGTGGGATTTAGTCTGATGATTCAGCTTCTTCCAATGCCAAAGCCTTTAATATAACGCTGTGTTAGTACGAGTAATGACCAAAATATCCAATGAATGAACCATTTGTGAGTCCATGTGTTATTTATGAATTCAAAGTAATGTTGAGAGTCAAAATAACAAGCTGTTGCTGTGACCGTAATCTAATTGTCTTTTCCATTTCAATAGTGTTCCTCTTATTATCTGTGCAGGGAGTCTATGTGACCTGTGTCTGAGTGAACCTCACAGTGGCAGCTCGGCGGCAGCGCTGCTCCTGGATGTGCTGAGGACTCATGTCTCGCTCAAGGACATTTCAGCTGGACGTATAGTTGAGATTACATTTGGGAAATGGAAATGTGGGTTAAATTCTGCTTTTAGCTACTGAAACTGAGGGTTCCTGAAGTTGAACACGTCAAGGACAACAGGATTATTTTTATGGGTTTTTGCCTTTGTTTTATGGCTGACACTGAATAGTGAAAGAGAAAAAGATGGATGACAAGCGGCACAGGGGAACTGCTGGCGCTTCAGTCACATGGTACACACCCTAAACCGCTAGACAGCCCGGTGTGCCACACACACCTTTTAAAATAGATACGACTTTTATACCATTTATATGAAGAGATTTCTTCTTTTCTTAATTACTCAAATCAGCAGTACCTTAATATTATCATGGAAACAGACCTTTCAGAACTATTATTGTGTTTAAGTGATGCCGATCATCAAGGAATTCATCCAGAAAACTCCAAAATAGACAAAATACACATAATCTCTTGGCTCTGTCAAGTCTTTCACTGTATAAACTGATCATATTAATGAATACAATTGATTTCAATCTAGGGCTGCACAATTAATCGAAATATTATCGAAATCGCAATATAGGGAAGCAAAATATTATTCAAAACAGCTTTATAATGAAGTACTATAGTGATACAGAGATGCCGTAACCATGTTTGTTTGGTACAGACCCCAAAGATTTTACAGTATCATAATTTCAATGAAAATTAAATTTGTGATGCAAAAATGATCAATCCCCACACTGATCATGAATCATATTGCAGTCGCAATATCTGACAAAATAATTGCAATATGACTTTTTTTACTATATCGTGCAGCACTATTTCAATCATTTCAAAAGTGACTAATAATTATAGGTGTCAGGAGAATAGAGCAGAGGAAAAAGTACAATATTTCTCTCTAGTGGAGTAGAAATATTAAGTAGTCTAAAATGTAAAAACTCAAGTAAAGTACAAGTACCTCAAAACTATTGCAGTTTCAAGTACAGCAATATAGTGGTCTGCCCACAACTTCATTATGAAATGAACTATTTTTGTCTTATTTTTGAAGACTGCAGGTCTCTGTGTACTTTCTGAATATTACTTTAGTTGCTGTGCATGGGGGAGGTGATGCACCAAAACAACTTTAAGAACAAGGTGTAACTGCCAAGTTATCCACACACAGCTCAGATCAGTAGCAATGCCAGCCAGGACACCTCAGAATGGAAATTTGGAGACTTAATGTGGCCAAGATCTGAGCTGAAAGTGTGAATAACAAGAGTTAATAAAAAAAACCTGGTGTGATTGGAAGCACCAGGTCATACTGACTGACCGGTGTGACTGAATCCTTAAATTGTGCAGCTCAGTCAGCATTTGTTTAGAGCAGACAGTTTAAAAAAAAATGACAACATTGTTTAAATAAATAAAAAAGACAAAAAAAACCCCTCTTACTTGGCTCCCAAACAGCAGAGCTAGCAGCTATCAAAGCAAAGGAAGATTAATATGAAAATCAATAAAGGACAAAAGGCAGAAGCTCTTCATCTGACATTTTTCCCATTTTACTCAGCAAGTTGTGTCTTTTGTTGTGCAATTCAAACGCAACATCCATCCTCGCCTCACTTATCCAGGATAGTCATCTCAAGAGTGAAAAAACATTCTCCAATGAGCTTTTATTTATAGAAGAAATATTGAGAGAGAAAAACCACTAGCACTGCCTGAAAAAGTCAACGCGGTAATCCAACGGGCGCTTTAACCTGCGTCGGCTCCAGTGGAGCTGCTCAGTGGCTGACAGCAGAACGCTGCGGTTGCACCATCAAGCTCCCAGGTGTGAATGTGTGTAAGTATATGAAAGTGAAGCGGGCGGTGCTCGAGAAACTGTGTGTGTCCGCTGCTCACTAAATCTTTATTCCATGGATAAAGAGACACAAAAGTTACAGAAGGAGGGAGAGAAAAAAGATGGAGATGGAAGGTTTTTGCAGGACAGAGAAGATACAGAATGTATGCACCGTGGTGAAGTCATACTCTAGCACAAACACACAAATGTAAGTACACACAAGTCGTCACGCATGCTCCAATACATGCTTACCACTTATCCTAAGATGCACCAGTCACGCCTCTGCACACACTTGTAGACACAAAAAGATTTTCCTCCAACTCAGATTTGAGGGGGAAAATGACAGTTCAAAAGCAGACACACAAACACACACACACACACTCTCTAAATACAACAAACGCACAGAGAAAACACTCAGCAGAAACATAAAACACCCTGCAGCACATACACATTATAAAACAGACGTGAACAGAAAGCACTATATAGCTCCTTAATACAAAGCAAGAGCTGCATTTTGCACAACAGAAAACTAGTTGACAAAAAAAAAACACTATGTTACACTATGCCATCTTGTAGCTGAAAACTGTTCACACTATTAACGCATTTTTTATCAGTTTAGCCTCCCAAAGGTCACATGTTTAAATATATAAACAGCTTTATATATATGCCAGAGGGCAAAATTCACTTACAGATTAACATTTTGAACTTCGGGGTTCAACTGTTTCCTGAAACGTTCAGGCCAGAAATATAAAAGCTGTTTCTCTGGAGGTGTTTAATCCGAGGCCTGCGGCTCTGGAAATGGACTGCTATTTAAAACGTGTGCACTATTCCCTTGCTGTGAATAACAGCACATAGGTGAGCGTGAACTGTTATATTTGATAATGCAGCCCCATCAAAGCACACCTTCATCCAAAAGATACAGTACAGGTAACATCCTTCCAATGAAATACACTAAAAAGTGACATGTCTGTTTGAACGGCCCTGTGGTTTTCAGAGAATAAAGACTCCAGCAACACTTGTCGTATATTTAAAGATGAAGGCCGCGAGCAGAAATGTGTTGGTCTCACAATAAAGCTGTTTTTATGATGCTGCAAGTGTAGCTTTAGGTTTGACATTTTCAGAGAATAAAGAAATTAAGGAGATTGTCTTTTAACTATTTTTTTCATTTTAGTTTATGTGGGTGTGGATCTGCTTGTAGCGAGGTAAGTTCATTTCATTATGTTAGAGACTGGTAAGCTCAACTATTCTGAAAACTAAAACATTAAACATGAAAATCTTGTTTGCACTTTTTATGCTTCAGGAGAAATAATAGAGGAATTTTCTTCTGTCTGTTTTCATTAAAATATCTACAATGAAAGAAACTCCGTGTGTTAGACGTATTTATGTAAAACCTGCACGGCACAGACACACACCTTGCACACGGACTGGAACTCCTCGTTGTCTTCGTCGTAGCAGGCCAGCAGGAAGCCCCCATAGGTGCCCGTCCTCTTGCCTTTCCCCATGTAGGCGCCAATCACACACAAGTCCACCGTGTCGCCCACCCCGTCCAGGTAGTCCTTCTTCAGCTGAGGGGAGGACAACAGCGCGAGAGAGATATTACCGTATGAACAAAAACTGCATCTCAGTATTAACAAATCAGTTATCAGTAATCAGTTAACAGTAATCAGTTATGACTCTAAAAAAGGTACTAATCTTTGCATAAATGAAATGCCAGAGGTCACAATTAAATGTTGTGTATTAACAATGTGAAGTGAAAGATCTAAACTGCAGCCTGAAAATGCTGACAAGCTATTAGTCTTAAAAATGATCTTGTCCTCCAGAAATCTGAAATCAATGTGTAAAAACATGTAAACTGATTTAAAAGATCATATTATTTGTATTTTGCACTAAAGGAACAACTAAACCTACAGAAAAGACCTTCATACATATACAACGTTGCATACGGCTGTATTCAGAATCAAGTGTTGTGGCCGTTTGTTTATTTATGCTTTAGGATAATGTTTTATTTCTCACATTCACCGGTGTTCTCACTATGGGCGCGCTCTTGCTCTCTCATTCACTGTCTATTAAGCTTGACCACAGCTGTGTCTGTCTCCTTTTCACTCAAACAAATGGACACAAACCAAAGGCAGCTTCCTTAGTATCGTTATTTTGCAGCACAGACTGCAAACCAGACGAACACGTTGAAGCCGGTTACAAGGAAAAGAATACAACTGGGAGCGCATTAAAGCTTGGTCCATGAGCTCCGTCTGGATAGCGCCTGTATCAGTGATATGTTAGGCCGACTGTGCAGCAGTTTGAATCTTCGGATCGCCGGATTGGCCACAGCACTGTGGCGTCCGGTTGTGTTTCTCCAAAAGTTGATGCCGTTTCAACTTCTCCGCTGTGCTTTTTTTACGGTCTCGCCTACTGCTGCAGCCTAAATGTACTACCATCAGTTTTCGCCGCAGCGCCTGATTTGGTCTGAATCTAAGTGTGTGCTCATTTCTGTGTTTGTATCATAAGAGAACAATTGTGTTTATGAACAGTTAAATGAACTGTTATGCGAGTTACGACTGTGTGCACACACACCTTGAGCCAGTTATGAGAGCGCTTGGCTATTTCATAGGTGGCATCCTTCTCCAGAGTCTTCACCATCAGGCCCTCACAGGAGTCTAGACGCACAGACACACATTGATACACCAAAACACGATTCTAGTTGTGCTGAAAGGAAATTAACAGATTATCTTTCAGATATATGGAAGGTCTTTTTCTCCTTCTGAGACACACACAAAAACACACAGATAAAAAGGTTCAGGATACAAAGAAAGACAGTAGACAAGGACACAGGCATATAACTCATACACACACACACAATACACACGGGAAAATACATGTTTATGTTCTTTCTCAGATACAGTCAGAGAGACACACAAACACACCACAGAAAACCCAATTACACAACCCACAGGTTTAGGTTACACACACACACACACACACACACACACAAAGAGACAGGAGACAGGGAAACAGTTCACAACTACTACTACACACACACACACCCTCCACACAATTTACACATGAAGGCATCAGGCAAAGTGACAAATGAAATAAAACTCACATGCAACACACCCACACACAAAAGGTTCAAGACACACAGGGACAGCAGGCAGGGAAACAAGTGCACAGTGAGTACACACACACACACACACACAAAGTTCAATACAGTAAGAAAGTCTGTCTCTGTCTCTGTCTCACACACAC
>NW_023339796.1:4245711-4263618 GCF_004916995.1 Morone saxatilis | reverse complement strand
TAAAAAAAAATAAATGAATTAAAAAAGAGCAACAGACCAAAAAAAGACAGAAAGTATGTGTGTACAGAGACAAATTAATTCATAACATTTACATAAATGCCATATTAGGTGAGAAGCAGCAATGAAATGGCACAACTTCAGTCTCTGGTGCTCTTAATTCTGTAATTTTGTTTTCGTCCACTTGGGAAAACTGACATCATTGACTGATGGAAACAGTCAATGATTTGCATTTTCTTTGGCTGACTTTTAGGAAATTAGCTTCAAAATTGTGTATATTTGTTTGGAATCATACACTCTCTCAATCCCACACTCCGTCACAATTTACACACAACCACCATCTGACACAGCCTCTCTCTCTCTCTCTCATACACACAGACTCAGAGACAATCTCAGACAGACACACACTCAGACACACTCCGCTGGAATTACAATGAGCATTACAATCATTATCTAGTTACGGCCTCCAGTAGCACCATCATTGGCATTCAGGGACGTTGTTGGCACCTCAGCGGGGTGACGGGCACGCGGACACGCGCACAAACAATGAACATGCACACACTCACGCCAGTTTTAAATGACAGCGGGAGTGTTGAGTGAGATCTCTGGGTAATACTTTTCCTCATCAGCGCTGGCCTTACCTCGCCGTTGAGATACAGCAGGTCAAAGGCGTACACACACACTTGGACTTTGATCTCTGAGGCATCCACGTCCTGTAGGGAGGCATCAACACACACACACAAATACATTTTAATATTTTTTCCCTCGACAAAAATATGCAAATAGACGCATCTTATTCACAAATCGCTACATCCAACCTTGGGACTTGTTACAAAGAGCTCTTTGATTTCTCTCCCGTTCGTCTTGAAAGTTAACCGCCCTCCCCTGTTTCCCCTCTAACTTTAAAGAGCATCGCACCTCCTCGTCGTCTTCCTCCCTCTCGTCCTGCACCTTGACTCACTTCTCTCACCTCTTCTGTTTCTCCAGCGACTTCTACTCTCACCTGTCTTGCACCTCATCCTGTTATTCTACTCTTGTTTACTCCTGTCAGTCTCGACTCCGCCTTATTATGGCATTTCCACCATGGCCCTGCTATAAAATTCCAGGACTTCTCCATAACCGTGTCGAAGTAATATTGAATTCCAAGACTGTGTTGCACCAGCTATTCGTTAATCCATTACTATGTTTGTGTGTCCCTTCTTTTAGTTCCTAGATAGTTTCCTACTAGTGATTTACATTATCAGAACCACTCAAACTTGTTAATTTGAGGCTTTTGTTAACCCTAGTACCTCTACAGAGCATTGTTGTTTGAGTGGGTAATGTTATTCACCAATGGTTGTATGCTACATGTGGTAACACAACAAGAAACACAGCATTACACCAACAAGGGCAGGGAAGAAAAAGACTGCTTGCAACTATACATGGAAAATTGAAAATGTACTCAATACATTTCTTAAGTTTAACGGATGCACACAGTGCTGGGACTCTCTAAAAACTTGGTTTCCAGGATCTAGCAGTGCTCGCTTCAGCAAGCTCGGTGACCTTCTTAGCCCGTGTTAAGTGCACGTTCATGAGTTGTCCACGAGTGTGTGTGTGTTACAATATTTTAGTATAAATAATGTTGGAAGTACTACTACCACCTCTGGCAATAGAAGTGAGAAAGGTTCATGCTTTATATAACCTGCATGCACCTCTGTAAGAAGGCAGAAAAGAAAATCCTAAATTATTTCAGTTTGATGAAAATGTGAAGCTGGATTGAGTGTCAAAGTATGGGCTGGTTTTATTCATACATACCTAGACCGAATAACACACATCCAATATGAGATCAGATTATTTGATGCATGTCAAGTATGAAGGCACACAGAATAAACTATTCATGTTTTCCTATTTTGTATATTTGGTCTCACATCTATAAACATGGAAATTGGCTTTCTTGTAAGCCCATTTCTATTGATGTAAGATACTATTTTAATATCAGAATATAAACCCCCAAACGCCATCTGAGTAGATGTTTGTTGTCAGACATAATTTACCAATCCTTTGTAAATGCAAGAGTAATCTTTTTATTTATTTATTTATTTTATTTATATATGCACACGTGGAGAAATGGAGCAGGGTGGGACATAACAGATTATGCTAACCTAATGTTACCTGCAGTTATTCGGTCACAGATTGTGTCATTTGAGGTGCGGCGTGCTATTTTTGTGAAATGTGATCTAAAATATTTCATCAAGCATCAATTAAGAGGTCTCTCTTTCGCTCTCCACTCTCAACATGTATTAGCAAGCCCACCTTAGCTATGACAGTTGGTTCCGTTACCTAGGTAACAGTTACTGGATGTAAATATTTAACTGCTAATCCCTGTGCAAGAAATCGTTTTTGTGAAGCAACCAGTTGGAATTAAGTAAATCTCTACTTAGTAAACATGTTATAACTAGGCTGCGTTTGAACATACAAACAGCTGCTGCAACTGGCTCTCTCTGTTCTTTAAGAAAACATCCAAAATGAAAGCTCCTCTGACCAGTGGTAAAGGGATGTGATCAGGAATACAAATAAAATGCCTTTGCCTTTTCAAAACCTAAAGGATTTGTCTCCTGATTTATCCCCTTTTCTCCTTCATTCTCCTTTTCACTCCCTCATTACTTTCCCCTCCGCCTATTAAGGATGTTTAATTAGTCCGTATCGGGTTTCATCTCCTCATCTGAAATATTTCATTTCGGCAAGAACGCTCATTGGTAGTAAAGCAGTGGAGATGTTGTTACAAAAATGCCAGAAGCACAGTACAATCAGTTTGTGCATCAAACCATCATTACAAATAATCATGATTTCATAGTGGCGGTAACAGCATCTAGCAAAAAATCATCAGGATAATCATTTTCAGCCATTTTCATCATCATGTTCTCATTTCTCCTCTCCTAATTTACAAAGAGGTCATCATGCATAAAAAAAAGACAAGGTTTCCCTCTAATGTGATTGGTGTAGTGGAAAGAGGCCGTTATTCTGATCAAAACTGAAAAACACCGCGCTGACATTTGCAATCTCACAACCCCTCCTCTCTCCTCAATCCATTTGACTCTTCTGTCTCGTACTTATCAATCTCCCCCTCTTTCTGTCTGCTCTTTCACCGTCCATCTCCCTCCGTCTGCCGGATCATTTCACTCCATTATCTTCCTCTCCTCTACCTTTTGGTCTTTGTCTCCGTCTTGTTTTCTCTTTTCAACCTTTTCACTTCTTCCTCTCTCATCATCTCCTACTTTCTACCCTTTTTAACACCCACAGCATTTCATTCATTCTTCTCCCACTTTAATATAGTCCTGTCTATCCATACCTTTCTCTTACGGGTGGTGAGGACCTGGAAGGGCTGGATCTGTTTCTTCTCACGATCCCAGGCCACCGCCTCCGAGTCCAGGACGCAGGATACCACAGAGTCCTTCTTCACCTTTTGAAAGGAATAATGAAGACACAGCAAAAGGGAATAAATGAATAAAGAGATAAGAGATTATACTGTAATCAGTACAGAGATGAGGCTTGAGATGATGTTATTTGCCAATCTGCATATAAGCCACATCTGCTGTTGCAATCAGGGGATTGTCTGGGAGTTTTATTGAAGTAAACATAACAAACTTGATAGATTTTAAAAGGCATGGATACAAGCAATCAAATTGAAGGCATGTTGGGTTTTTTCCAGGACCTACTGCTGCCCTCAATTTGTTACCAAATGCTTTGCAAGTCAACACATTAACATTTTTTTCCCACACTACATTAATCGCTACTCTTGAGCAGGCATGTCTATTGCTACCATCTCTTCTACTCAACCAGTTACCAAATCGTTAAACACACCCACTCTTTTGGTCGGATGCCCACGTTGTGCAGAAAGCTTTACCAAAAACATTTTGCAGTTTGCTTTTTACACTTTACTTCTGCATTAACTAAAAGGCTTTGGCGACAGACCCCAGACTCCCCATGCAGGAAAAAACTAACAGGGTCTAGGCTGGGTATAAACCATCTATGGGCAGATTGTATTGACTATCACTACTGATTTTCTAGATCAGACAGAGTGGCTGCTAATTATCTGAAGCACCAAATCCTGTGTGTGAAGCTTAGGGATGTTAATCTCCTGCGTCCTGGTCGATTTGGGGCCACCAGGATGCTTTATATTTACAACTTGAACCAGATTGAGAGCAGATCAGCGAGTGATATCTGAAAGCTGATCAGAGAGAGCCACAGTTAAGAGCAAGAGCCACATTAGAGTTAACAGGTTGTTTGGAAACTCAATCAAATATATCACATATAACCAGTTAAACTCACAAGGTCATTAGGCTAAGTAATACATTAAGTACCAATTAATGTATTTGTATTAATATTAATGCGTTAATGCATTAATATTAATTCACAATTAGAAGCATTAAGGCAGTATGGTAGCTTCGGGAGAATTAGTTTCCCCTCATTAATATGCAAAATAATGCAGCAAGGTGCTGTAAAATCTAATCAGACCATCTTATCTATGCACTGTTAGTGTGAAGTTTCACTCAGGCATTGTTCATTACTGTGTTCATGAAAATGTGTCGACACACACAGCCATGACAATGTAATGTCGAGACTAAGAATGCAAATTTTAATTTAAGCAATCTCTTTCATCAGTTGTCTGCCATGTTAATGATCAGCAATCGATTTCCTTGATGAAAGCTTCATTCAAACAACTGACGTGGGCTATTTTTACAGCACAATTGTGGTAAATTAGATGTAATAAATTAAGAGTCACACATTAAATAAACAAGAAAATTGTTCCAAGCTGAAATTAAAAAAAAAAATGAAAAAATGGCATCATTTAAAAAAGGGTGAGTCTTCCTCGCTGCATGCAAATGAAACACCAACACCCAAACTTTTCATTCTGTTTGAATGTTTTTTCACAGAAAAACCTTAGAGTTTAAAGAGAGGGTAACAGTGAGAAAGAAAGGCAAGAGACAGCAAAGGAGAGAGATAAAAAAAAGAAAGACAAATTTTACAAGTTAAGGAGTGTAGAGAGAATGCAGAGATGGGAGAGGAGCAAGAGAGAAAAGACAGAAAAAAGAAAAGGGTTTAATAGGGAGGGGGAGATGTGTGGAAAAAGAGTGCAAAAGAAAAACAGTGAGAAGGTGAGAAGAGAATAAAGAGGAAGCAAAAACAAAAAAAAAAGGTGAGAGAAGACAGCAGTCAGGAGCATCGACATGCAATGGAGAAAAAGAGCGAGAGAGAATATGTAAGTGGCGTAGACGGTGAGAGGGGAAGGGTATAAGAAGCAGAGAGGGAGACCAAAAAGGTAAAATTGCAGACAGGCTGAATCAAAGTGCTGAAAAAAGATGAGAGGAAGAGAGAGACAAGAATGAATAAGACAAGAGTGAGAAGAGAGGAGAAAGAGAGGTGAAAGGAGAGCAGCGAGAAGTGAGGGACCGAACAGGTACCATCAAGAAATAATGAAGAAGAAAGGAGAGAGCAGTGATAAGACGGAGAGACATGAGAAAGCGACAGGTGGACAGACGGAGTAATAAGGTGAGAGTGAGAGACAAAGAGCCATGTAGCTTTTAAAGTTCTTGGGAGGACAAAAGGAGCAGAAAACGGAGAAATTAAAATCAGTGCAGGAGAAACGTCAGAGGGCAGATGTTATGTGCAATGATGTGATACACGGTGTGAGAGAGGAACGATGTGATGGTTCACACAAACTGCAGTATGAGCATCGCTACAATCGCACTATGACGGTTTCCTCTTTCACCATTCCTCCCCTGCAACATTTCCAAGAACAACCTTTCTACAAACTATGGTACGACCCAGCTAGCTCGATGGCAAATACACAGTATTTCCTGTGGCTACTTCACAATAAAGGCCTCCCGCTGGTTTGCGGGTGGAACGGTATGGAGTATTTTTTTTATGTTTCTATTAGAAAAAAGATAGAGTTGACAAGAAATGAGATGAGGGTCTGTAGGACATAAATTTAATAGACAGACAGTGTGCGCGTACGCTCCGTGCAGACATCTTCATACCGCCAATTTGTAGTGTGGACAGTGACTACACTATGGGGGACCCAGCCAGGAAGACAACCTCTTAGCGGACCACGGGAAAAAGTATAAACAGAGCTACTTCGTGCCTGCAGCTGCCTGTCATACATCTGTTTGGGAGTATACTCAGTGTCCACTAAGGATAGGTCTGACCTGAGAAACTGCACGCATACTGGAAAAATCGAAACACCATCTTATTTTTGTTTTGTCAAACGATCACTTGGGTGAATTTTTTTTTAACTGATGGGAGACATAAGGTGATTCTTGCACCTTTTTTGAAGCAGATACCGAGTAAAATTCAGTGGAAGAGAAGTGCACCTATTTCTTCTTATAAACTCACATTATGAAGTATGCCTAAATAAATTCTAGCAAAGGACTAGTTAGTCAAAAGCTCTGAATATTCTGAGAATTTAACAGATTCATTAACTTGCCCTGATAGACTAGATAGGAATTTCTTTTAATGTTACTGACATTTCAATAACAGTTGGGTACTCAGAAAAAGTCTTGAAAACAACAACAGTGAAATGAGAAAGGAGAGAGTGGAGACATCATTGCAGTTCCTTCCTAAAGCAGAAAAACACACACAGCAGGTGTTGAGGTAGTGAGCGGGCTCAGATAACCCCAGGCCAACTGCCAAAGCTTCAGGTAGTGGTGATCTCTTTCTTTCTCCCCATGCAAGCAGAACCACGCTAATTTGGCAAGCCTACCCACAGCTGCAATCTTAATTTTAACAACCAGTGTTTTTAACAACCGTCAGAGAGATAAAGTTTCACGACAAGGTGGTTTAAAATATCCATCCTTAGCAGACACCTCTCTAAATTAAAAAAAAGAGAGCGATTTAATGGTCAGTGGTAGCGCTTGGTGACTGAACGGGAACAAAAAGGACAAAGAAGGGTAGAGACAAGCAAAAGAACAAATAAACTTTTAAGGTTTCAGGTTTCAAACTGAGACAGACCGAGGCAGAGAGGAGGAGTGGGCACAAGGATGAGTGACAGGATGAGAAAAAGAGGCAAAATGAAAGACAGATGGAGCGAGATAAATGTGTGGAGTTGTTATCCGCACGCCTGTAAAAGCCCTCATTTGACAATCATAGCTCAGGCTGACTCTCCTCTCTCTCTCTCCCTGGGGCTGAGCCGCAGCACTCTGTGTGTTCAAGTGTTTTACCTTGGGAATGCGAGAGATGATATCAGGGTATTTGGTCGTGTTGTCTTCCTGGTTGCGGCTGAATATTCGAACCTCGCCACTCTCCAGAATGTGAATCTGTGGGGGGAATAAAAACAAACACAATACACTGAATAACACAGAACAAAGAAACAGAGCTCAGATTTGATGATCAAGTCTGATAGATGGATGTGTGCCGCAATGTGTTGGCGAGTTTACTATGTGTAATGGGCTCTAACCGCTTTAACACACAACATAAACTCACCAAATGTCAAGAAAGGAAAGGCACAACGCCAGTTTTCTGCGTTAAACAGAAAAATACATCCGTACACCTTCAAAATTCAAGTTTCTCTCTTATACTGAACTAAGACCTTGTTAAGCAATGTTAAAACACTCCATTCAAACAAAATAAAACTCGCCAAACCGTCTTTATTCATCTTTACACTGTTCCGATAATCACCAACTCTGGTATCGAACCATCTGACAGAATTAGATGTGAAAATATTCTGTTTCTACTTCGCTTCCACTCCTAAGCCCCTGACCTCCCTCGCTGCTTTACCCCGCTTCATGCCTCTCCTCTCCTGGCCTAGGTTGTTCCTGCTGTGTGCCCATCTTTCTCTGGAGTTACAGTCTTCGTTGGAGCCTCTAAGAATCACCTTGTTACTGTATTCCCTGTTGTCAAACTAGTCGAAATAAACTATTCATTCACTGCTGTTAGATGTGAAAATATTCTGGCTCTACAGCTGTTTTTCCTCTTGCTCGTTCTCCGGCTCAGTGTGCGTACTGCACCGCTGAACGTCTGTCACAGAGCGGCTCCCAGTCTTCAGATGCAGACCATTAAATTAACAAAATAAAATGACAGAAAAACAACAACAGGCGATGGATACATTCGTCCAATCGCCCAACCCTACCATGTAACACTGGTTGTCAGCATCTTGTTGTCAGTCTCGCCCTGTTATCTTCTGCTATCCCTTTCCTTGCATGGTGTGTCTTTCTTTAATTATTTGTCCTTTCTTAATGTGGACTGTAGTCAACTACCATCTGATTTGCAGTCGTCTTATTCATTCATTGCCATCTTGTACCGTCTTGTGCACAACATTTGTTGACACGTTCCATTCAGGCTTTAACACTTTGGCAGGGACGACAAATAACTTTTGCTGATTTACATTTTTCTTTTTCTTTCTACTGATCAATGAGCTCTGTAAAATACAAAGAAACGCCCACGCTCACTAACTTGACTGATTATACGGGACACACACGTCCATGAATATATACACAGTTTTGATTCATCAAATGCCACACTCGCAGAGACACACTTTCTTATGGCTATTCATAAACCCTGAACACAAAGACACACACACACACACACACACAGAGGGAGGGAGTGTTTAACTCAGTGGCGTATCATGGGTCCCCCTTCTGGCCGTTCGAGGTAATGTTCACTGCAGTGAGACCACAGTGAGAGAGAGAGCGAGGGAAGAGGAGGACGTCATGTGGCTCGCTCGCTCTGTCTCCATCCTCTCTCTCTCTCTCTGTTTCTGTTTCTCTCTCTGCTCATCTCTCTTCTTCTCAGTTCAAAGGCACTTTATTGGCATGACTGTCCAAAATTAACAATACAGCTGGAGGGGTTTACATTACAATCTCTCTCTTGCTGGTCTCTTCATGTCTCTCTCTCTCTCTCGAAATTTCCTCATCCCCACTGCTTTCTCCCCTTGTGTCTTCGTTTTTAGTCCCCCTCTCCCCCTTTTATCAGTCTCGCCTTCACTGTCTCCAGCCTCTTTCCTCACCTCTCTCCATCTCCCACCACCCCTCCTCCTCCTCCTCCTCTCCTTTAGTCCACAACGGGAGTAGCTTGCTCTGCCTACAGGCCCAGGGCAAAAGCAGCACTACTGTTTATCTTAAAAGAATAGGCACACATACACACACGCACTGTACCGAAACACCATGCATATGAGCACACAGTGAAGTTAACACATAGCGAGACCCAGAACAGCAATACCTCACATTCAAAGAACACAGCCGAAAGGTATATGCATACTAAATTCAGAAGGCATATGTTCGCTGCCAAACGCAAGACAAACAAACAGTTGCACTCTGTCACTTTGCCATCATCATGCACACAAACACACCTGTGCTCGCTCTCCGTCGTATTTGTACTCGCAAGTGAACGCCGCCTCGTCAAACTTCTTCATCACCTCGCCGACGCCCTTGGTGGGGTGAGCCAACATGGGTCTGAGCGGTACGCCTGGGAGAGGAAAGGTGGCCGAAGAGTTTGGGGTAAGTAAACAGCAGGACACCAAAGCGACCAAAACAAAAATATATATATATATAGTCATGAATTTTTCATGAATCATAAATAGCTGAGAATCTAATTGTGAGTTAGTCCAGAAGAAGTTTGCCACTTTCATGTGTGTGGATAGCAGGAGGGGTGGGGCTGTCGCTAACAGGCCTGCAGGTTATGGTAACAAGGCAGATCTGTGAAATCAGCTTCACTGACACATTTCCACATGACACATCGGCATCACACCCACAACTGTTTCTGCGACAAAACCACAGTTGAAATTAGTTTGTTTGTATTCTCATTTGGCTGTAATATGAAAGTTCTCAGACTCAGTCCCCCCCCCCTTGGGCTGTGCTGCTAAGTTGATCTTAAAAAGAAGCAGAGGAGTGATATAATGAAAATACATGAAGAAAACAATTCCTTTAATAGCAGCTTAAAGACCCAGATATGACAGGGACATTAACGGTTTGACCAAACTGGCCGGTGCTAGCCAGAAATTCACCAGCTCCTTCAACTCCCCTGCACTGAAGGACAAAACAGCCCTCTGAATAACGATTGTTTACCTGCCAAAATAGCTGCTAGGATTTGTCTAACTGACCAACAAGAGCCAATTTAGTTTCCCAATTTAGTGGCGTTCAGATGGTGGCTGGTATTCATTTCCTACCTTGGTGCCAAGGCTCCTTATCACAAATAGCTTGACAACAGTGTAATTGGGAGCTAATCCTTAGTTTAGTAGTATCTTTTATCTTTCTGTGATAAATGACTCAACTAAAATAACTGACTCCCCTCCGCTGAACAGATCAATAAACAGACACCAGTCACTATTTTTGATCTCATAGCCTGTCTGCATTCTGATTGGCTGCTTACCTGGAGTGAGCTTGCAGTGATTGGGAAGCTGGTCTATGCCCTCTTTTAGCAGAACCGGGATAATAACGTCATAATTGGGCATCTCGCTGGACGGTGGAGCGTGGGGAGTAAGTGGGAGATGAGGCAGGGTGTTTGGGAAGAAAAACAAAAAAGAACAAAAATCAATATCATCCAAAATTAAAGTGAGTAGAATGAGTGAGGCGGAATGAGGGACGGGGCTTAAGGGGGATGAGGCATTGTAGTGGTGCCGAGGATAGACTGCAAAGTGAAAGGAGGAGGTTTGTTTAGGCTTCAGTTACCAGTAAGTCTGTTTGAGAATGAGACTCTTCTCTTCGATCCAGGCCCGCCTGCTCTCAGCGCTCATCCCCTTCCCTGCGTCGATCACAGCGGGAGGGAAAACTATAAGGTAGGAGGTAAAAAAAAAAAAAGCATTTCAAACAGGTCTGTGTAAGAGTGTTTGAACATTTGTATGACTGAACAGTTGTTGGATGAAAGTTCAGAGGGACTTCAAAGGCTAGGAAACATACAAGACCTACAGCAGCGCAATTACTTGTTTACACCTGCACATGTGTTTTCTACACTACTGGATGAACTCACCCTAAAAATGAAGTTTGAGTCCCACTGTGGTTAAAATGGTTGAAACAATATAAGCTTGAAGGCCAAATAAATTATTTTAGTTTCCAGTTCGACATTTATAATATATTTATATTTAAAATATGACTGAATACATTCATTGTAATGATCTACTTCAGCCCTACAATAAATCTGCTCTAAGTTGACCTGCCTGATTAAATAATGGTTAAATAAATAAATAAAAATGTTAAGAAAAACATTTCCAGACCAGACCACAGATCAATGCAAATTTCCCTACCGAGCCTCTGGTCTAATTGACTCTTATTAAAGCATACCTCCAGTCGTGAGTAAGCCACGAATACTAATAAGCCAGGAATTAATTTATTTAATTTGGTGTAGGTGGTGTTGGTGAGAGCAGGACAGATCAGTGCTGAGAGCAGGTGGTGTGAGAGAGGCTGTCAAAACTTCCTTGAGAAAGTCATGAATTCAGTAACATGCTGGTGAGAAGATGTGTCGGCTTAATTCATCCAATTACATACTCCAAGATGGTGTTTTTCCTTCTTTAATTCAACATGCTTGGGAGGGACATATTTATATATTCATATATTGGCTTGGTTTACACATTTACTATTTTAAATTTATATAACTCTTCTAGTGAATGCAAATATTTTAACGCTGTTTTAACAAGCATTCTATTAATAAACGCTGTATTCACTTGCTCTGACACTACCTTCCTCTCCTGTAGTGTGACTTCTTTCTTGGGTTTGTATTTAAATTTAAAAAGCGATAATTCCATCGTAGTACAGAAGCATTTCATAAATACATTCAATAAAAAAAGTCGGCAAACTTAATCTGAAATAAGGAAACTGTGAAACGCAAACTTTTCAAGAGGTGGGGGGAAAAAACCCCACAGTCCTCACAACTCTGCAAAAATATATTCTCAAAGTTTATCTGAAACTAATACGGAGGTTTTAGCAGTCGGAGTTAGATAAATCAAGTGCAGATCTTCCACACTTAGTTTTTATTACATTTATGTTTTCCAGTGTTTCCTGGGTGAGTAAGCTCAGTGAACTTAAAGAGGAATTATGCACTAAATATAACTTTCAGGGGGTCTGACTGTTGAAGCCTTGTGTTAACCTCAGTTACACTGAAACTGCTTTAGGAATCATAGCCAGTATGAACAGGGGGAATGAGAACAGCAAGCAGACACTGGTTTCAACATACATATGGGGAACCTGACTATTTGTTTAAGAGAGACTTGAAAAACTGGGAACTTGTCCTTTAAAATTCAAGATCACCTTGTCCAGGAGGGGTCAGGCACACGGCCTGGCTTAGTGCTGATAGGACACTCTGCTCAGCCAGGCCTATCCTCAGCTTCCCAGCCAGGGACCTGTCCATAAACACCACGATATATACATACACACGGAGTTAAAAAGGCACTGCAATATCATTGTGTCCATATACATGCAGGTGTGTGTGTGTGTGTGTGTGTGTGTGTGTGTGTGGGCCAGTGGTCACACATGTAGCCGAGCCCGTCTCTGTATGTGTGTGTCTGTGTGAGAGAGGGTTATTTTACCTGACTATGTAGCGGGCCTCGGAAAAGCGGCATGCCACAAAGAGGCCTTTGATGATGTCGATTTTCTTATTCATGGCCTGAGGCAGGCGGGAGGAAATTGAGATTCACAGAAGAAGAGCGAGGAGAGACAGAATGCAAAAAGACTGAGGTCACCAGCGAGTACAAACTCCATGTTCAATCCAAAGTGTGGGAAAAAAAAAACACCCAGCAGCAACAGGGACGAAAAAGGAGCTAATTGCTTGTGAGATATCAGCCAGGTGACGACTCATTCAAAATCTGAAAAATTACCCTCTTCCCTCTGAAGTAGACAAATAAACTAATAATTTCTTGTTCGATACACAATTACGTTAACGTTTCCTTTCTTTTCCCTCCCTGACCCCAATGCTGAGAGGCAAATAGAGTGAAAACAATATTTGCCCAAGACTGCTTTCCCCTAATGAAAATGTTATTCTGTGGCTCACCGAGTTCCCACTCATGCTGGCAATTTCCTTCAATTTTCTGAACACGCCCCCTGCTGTCAGACTGGCCGGTTGGAACATCATGCGCTGGTTGCTACGGGAACTCTCGGCCACAAGGCCCAGATCTCCTTTCTCCTGCGCCTCTGCCTTGATTTTGTCCAATTGTCGCCCTGGAAACAAGAGCGAGACGGTAAATAGCAGGCGCCTCGGCGGCTGATGAGCAGGGAAGGGTGGCATTAGCAGTTAGGCTGGGAATGCACAAGCAAGTGTTGGGGTGCGAATGGTTGTTTGTGAGCGCGTGTGTCAATTACCAGTTGCTTGAGCAACAGCTTTCATCAGCACCGTCTCTCCGACGCCAAGCTCCATCCCCAGGTGGGCAGGACCCAGCTGGTTCAAACACAGGTACACACAGCACAGCAGGTCATCTGAAAAAACAACACACACAAACAATTTATTACAAAGAAAGCATAAGCATTCACACATATACACACACACAAACCAAGGACATGTGGTCACACAAAGCCAAACACATGCAAAGAAACACTCACACACAAACATAAACAAACAAAGTTATGAACACATACACTCGGAGACAACACCAGCCAAAAAAAAAAAAAACACACACAATCAAAAACACACACAGAGCAATGCATCAACACAAACACACACACATCGGAATTCCACAGGTACATGCTCAAACACACACACACCAACAGACACACACACATCAATGAACTGACTCATCCTCCCACTTTTATGTGCAACCTGGCTTCATCATCATCTCCTTGATAGAGTGGCTGGCAGCCAGCTGCCTGTGTAGCTACATCAGCATGCATTATGGGAGAGATAAAATACCATTTACCTGGAGAGAGCAGCAGCACGGAGCGAAACAGGTTCGACAGCGTCTCGATGTTTCTCAGCCTAGGAAATGACAACAGGATTGCTTTGAGACAAGGAAGACGAGTTAAACGAATTTTAAAGCCATCCTGTAAATACTGGGAGGCGAGAAATGAGATTTGTCTGGAGGTTTTAAATCGGAAATGGAAGCTAGGGAGGCAGAGGAACAGTTCATTTATGAAACGCTATACATCAATTGCAGTGGGTGGGAAAAATACAAGCCATCAACGGGAAGTTACTCATTCAATATCCTCAAAAAGGTAAAAACAATGTCTGTAAAGGTGTTTTCAATGTTCTGGCAAGACACTTAAGCAATCCTTTAAACTGTATGATCTGGATTCCTAAAGCGAAGAATCACATGCATTTCCTCTGCCAAAAACTGTAGTTCTTGTTGGTTTATAGTCATTTGTCAGCTCAAGAGTTATAAAATAAGTCATCAGCCAAGTTTCCAAAAATGTTGCGGAGGATTTAAATCTGAAACCCAAGTGTGAAAACAGTTGGTAAAATATATTCCTGAGCATTCCTGGAAAGTGACCTAATTGTAAAATTCCTTCATGTTCCCTGACTTTCCCATTATAATTAATCCAGTCCTCACTTTTCCTGACTGGAACACACTTCTTTAATTATATTCTAGAAATTCCCAGAAGGAAAACTGAGGGGTAATTTTGTAAAAATGCTTTGGTACGTGCTATATCCTTTAAACAGAGTACCGAACACTTTCTCCTAAATGGTGTTTACCTCATTCTGGAATAAAAAATAAATAAAAATCCTGTTTCCTCCATATGGAGCTCTTACCTGCCAGAGTCCTCTTCAATCTTCTCAAAGGTACGAGCCACCGCCAAGTACGGCACTCTGGAGAGTGATGAGCATGTAGTTAGCAAGCGAAGCATCCACACTGACAGATTTTTACATTCACAGTGTTTAGTTGACTCAGCTGTTCGGAGCAACTAGCAATTAGTGCAACAGCAGAGATAGCTTTGGTTGTGGGTTATCAAAACTCCATGAAAGCAACAGCGGGGAGGACAAAGGTCAGAGCTGCCATGGAGGGAAAACCGTGTCCTTATAATGAGGTTTGACATGTGAAAAATATCTATTATGCTCCATGTGGGAGGAAGACAAATGGGACAAAAATAATTTTCTATGGAGCTTTGCTTGGTGCATTTTAAATATTATGAACACTAGTCTTAAAATAAGAAATAAATCTAATAACTATTTAGTTGTTGTTTTTTTAACCTCTCCTTAGCAGCAGTAGCAGATGAGTTTTGCTGACAATATGACAAAATCTGAGAGCTAAAATGATGTTATTTAATCACAGAGAAGAATTTACGCGTCAATTCAGTGACTAACATGTAGCTTCAACTGTCCAGAAGCTGTAAACAGAACCGATACTCAAAGCAGGTTAAAAATGCACAAAAAATCGGCTGTTCACAGTTGTTGACCTGAGTCTAAGTCCAGCCTAAGCAGCTCCATGACCTTGGATGTAAAATTCCATGATTTTTCCATGACCTTCCATTACGAAGTCAGAGCACTTCCCTGGTCTGAAACATTTATTTCCTCTGAGTTTCCAAATGTTCGACTCTGGAAGGTTGCACAGAGAATATCAGGCTGGTTCCCACTAAAATGTGGCTTCAAGGTGAGAATAAAAACACTACAAATACGACTGTCATCCCAAATGTTGGTGACTGTTTCAGGATATTACCTTCGAGTAAAGAAGTGAAAACAAACATTGGCAGAGAAGAGGTTGGGGGTGATGGGCAACAACAGTTCCTGTCTACATTTGCATCACAAAATTTGATTATGGTAAATTGTGCCAGTTTATGTGATTACAATCATAGTGCATCCTGTTGGCATTAACAGTCTGAGATTTCTGTATTTATTTTAGGATCACACTCACACACATTGAATAAACTCTAATGTTGATGAAATTATTTCAAAACACAAGATTTATTCTATTATCCAAAGATATTTCTATTTTGATACTCGTTTGGCAAACAGCATCAATGTGTGATATAAGTCAGAGATGAAAATGTCAAACAAACATTCTCCACTTCCAGATTCTCAATTGTGAGGATTTGCTGCATTTCTTTATTTTATGTGATTCTTTGGGGGTTATGGGCTATTGGTCAGAGGAAAAAAAGCAATCTGAGAATGTGACCAGGGGGCTTTAAGAAATTATGAGGAGCATTTTCTTATTTGTAGCCCTATAAATATATAACAACATACATAAGGAACCTTCCTGTAAAGTTATTTCTTTTTAACACCCTCACATACTACCCCAAAACTCCTCGTCCACAATATGGCAGAAAATATCAGTGTCACTGGGAACCGTAGGTTGATGAAATACAGAGTAAAGTGGGCTGGACTTACTTTTGGCCCTGTTTCCAGCAGGCGTGGTCAACTGGATGGTAGTTGGGCCTCGACGGATTGTACTCGGTTTGACTCGAGGTTGACTCACTGAGGAAGAACAGAACGAGAAACAAAGCAATTTTAGAGTCTAACTGACTGACGGTGACAGCTGTTGCAGTCCCTGAAACCTACTCAGAGCTCTTTGTAGAGAGAAAGGTATGCACAGCATTATCATAACAAAGAGACATTTTGAGGACATTTTGAAAGCTTCACTGGCTACTTCACACTGGAAGAATCTGAACATCAAAAGTTCATCTCGAAAGAAAAATACCCAGACTAATTAAGAAAGTTCAACTTATTTAATAGAAGAGCATTTCCCAGGTCAGCAATGTTATATGATAATTTATTCTTGCAAAAACACCAATTAGGATGGTTAAAAAGTGAAGTTCTTTACTGCAGTATATGTAAATTATGATACGTTCTTTTCCTCAAACAAGGTGCCACTAGGTAGTCAAAGTAAATACCACTGAATACTGAATAAATCACAGAAGGAGAGGGACTACAGCTGTGAACCTTCTTTTGTACGCAATGTCACTCCTACACTGTCACACACAAGGCAGTGATAAAAAATAAATAGTTAGGGTGATTAAAAATGCATTTCCCCACTTCTTGAGCTAAAAAAAGATTGTGGCTGGAGTAGTTAACATGACCCTAAAATGACAAAGAAGTAGTAATCCACTGCTGCTGTTGCTGCTACTGGTTTATTTACAGTACATGTAATAGAAGCACTGCTTTACGTAACACAGACGCAGACAATGTGAATGTATAGCAATAATAATAAAAATAAGAATAAGGAATGCATACATTGATTTGCTTAGAGCAAAACAGTGCACAAACCTTAATAATTATTTTATTAAAAATAAAAAATGTGTTATTTGCACTTGGATCCAGACGTACATCCAATACAGACAATGACTTAACCATTCTTATTAATTTACATTCAAGTAAGAGCAGAAGAAAGTAAGAGAAAATAGTCAAAAGTGTTGTAAAAGCCTTCCTGAATTCAGATTTCCAAGTTGTTTTTTGGCATAATAACCAAACTTTAGACAAAATGAACAGAAATCAGGGACTAATGGCAGACACTTAACAAATTAAGACTGATTTTAAACCTGTATTGGGTAAGTGGTCCATCTATTTTTAAATCAGGTAAAATTTCTGCTAGGTTGGCAGCAGTTTAATGTTCGGTTTGAGAGGAGGCCGCAGCGCCTAATTGACCGTCTGACTGTTTCATTATTACTGGGGTATAATTTAGCATGCTGAGGCTAAAACTGCAGGTTGGACTGAGACTGAGCTGTGACGAAAATACAATTAACCTCTAAAAAAAAAAAAAAAAGAGAGAATAGAATTTCATTATTTTTTCAGATTGCCTTCCAAAGTAGAATTGCTTCAAGTAAAGCAGCATTTTCTTGTTTTGTCAACATTTTTGTAGATGCGGCCATCTCGCTTGACCTAACTTTGACTGGAACTGTCATTTCCAACAAAATGTGTTAATGTTGACTGGGAGCACCCACACCGTGACCAGCACGTTTTGGGTGAGCTCAGGCAATTTGCAAGATTAATCGGAAAGGCACAGATAAACACAACCTCCCTGGTGGAAGCAATTAATCAAAATAATCAAGTATATATATCAGGTAATCAATAATGAAAATAACTGTCAGT
>NW_023339796.1:4245406-4245611 GCF_004916995.1 Morone saxatilis | reverse complement strand
GCAGGCAGGTGAGGCGTCCGGCCTCTCAAGCCTGAGCTGTCTCTACCTTCCTGTTGTACTTGGCCTTACCCTTTCATGTCTTTGCTCTCCTCAGCGGACGTCTTCCTCTCTGCACACTTTTTCTCTCCTTCATCCTTCTCCAATTTCTCTGTCTTCACTGCAGCTTTCCTGGGAGCTGTTGAGAGGGGGGGAAAAAAAAAAAAAA
>NW_023339796.1:4238394-4245324 GCF_004916995.1 Morone saxatilis | reverse complement strand
TTTTTTTTTTTTGTGCAAGCACAGAACTATGCAAATTTCCAGCTCACCAAAGAAACTGCTGATGGGGGCTTTCTTGGGCGGCTCCTTATCTTTCTGCTCTTTTGCTTCTTTCTGTTTTTTCGCCGTTTGACTTTTTGGGCTCTCTTCTCCATCTCGCGTGTCCTTTTCAACCACCTCCTTCTTCTTGGCAACGGCAGGCCCTTTCTCATCATCCGTCTTCTCCTTTGCTTCGTTTTTCTTTACCGCCCCCTCAGCTTTCTTTTCCTTCTCATCAGATCTCTTTGTCTCCACCTGCTCCTCCTCCTCCTCCTCGGCCTTCTCTCCTTCCCCTTTCTTCTCATTCTCCACCTCCTCATCTGGGCTGTTAGCCTCGGTCACTGCCTTTTCAACTCGTTCTTCCTTTGCTCCCTCCTCCATGGGTTCACTGGGGTTCCCTGCACAGGGTGAGACAGAAAGGAAGTGTCATTGAAGAGATAAATGCCAGCAGGTTTACTGAGGGCGACCCAGTTTTTTTGTGAGCCCATGTTTGAAGACGGTTTTCAACACAACAGCCTTTTTTCGTTAAATGCCGCAGGTTAGATTTTTTTGAGGTTTCCTTTTCACCCGAGAGTCAGGTAAGGGAGAAATTGCTATTGACAAATGTGGAGCATCGAGTCCCAGAAGAGAGAGCTCAGGCCATGATATTGTCTGAGTGAGGAGGCAGGCATGAAACTTTAATTTTCTCATCCACAAGTTAAAGCGACTGGTGGATTGGGCTGGTGAATCCAACACTTACTTATGGTACTTTACCAGTCAATTTCAGAAAAAAGAGGAGCCATTTTCCTGTCTGTCGTGCTAGTGCAGGTACACATGGTGCTCAAAAAGAAAATACCACATTTAGGAGCTGCTGGCTATGGGAAAGTCGATCATTTTGCCGGGCCTTGACGGATGGTGCAAATTTCTTATCAATGATGGTAAAAACATGGGCCCCAAAGCTTTTCTGAGTTTTTAAGGATAGAAATTCCTCAAAAAATGGCAAAGAGAGAAAGTGAAACCTTGTCACAGAGCAGAGTTACTGCAGCTTGCTTTGAAATTCAACTTTTTCCACAACTCCATTTCTTAAGTATTTCTTTAACTGAGGGGTTTGGCACTTGCAGTGGCATCTTAATAGAAAGATTAAACTAGGATTATACGGCAGCAAGTATTATAATTTCAAGCAATCACTGATGAGAGCCGACTTTCCTTTCATTATTTTTTTTTTTCACCATTAGCCTGTTTTCGCTCGTTTTTACTTTCTCTATCTGCAGGCTTATGGCATCGTCACAACATGTCTTAGGTTGACATACCGCTATTTTCTGGTTAACACACATCAGTTGCGTCATTCGACGTTGGGGCTGCAACTAGGAATTACTTTCATGAATCAAATGATCTGATAATGGGGCGCACTGGTAGCTCATCTCGTAGCGCTGGCACCCCATGTAACCAAGGCTGAGTCCGGGCTGTAGCGGCCATGGGCTCGACTCTGACCTGTGGCCCTTTGCTGCATGTCATCCCCGCTGTCTTTCCCCCTTGCCTGTCACTCTTAAGCTATCACTAATCGATTTAAGTCGGAAAAAAAACCAACTCACAGATAATCATCTGTTGGCTGACTGTAGTCGACTAATCGCTTCACCTCTATATCAGCATCTACTGCTTCTCTGTCAAGTTGCTGCACATCAAGATGCAATGACAAGCAATGCTACCAGTGTGTGTGGGCTTTTAAAGGGAACAACCAAATGGGCACGGGTGGTTTTACAAGCGCCAGGCGGCACCAGGGTTCCAGTTCCAGTTCAAGGATACTTTCCAATTAAAAAAAAAAAAAAAAAAAGTGTTCCACATTTTGAAACTGCACAGGGTTTTTTGCCTGTATGTGTAGTCATGTGTATGTTGATGCCCTAAATGATCACTATGGCATTATAAATTCCTGTAAAATCCTACACGGGAATATGTTAACACTGCCAGTGCTGTATTTCCAAATCTTACTGCGCTTCCTCACACACACACTCCCATGGGAGTAAATGCATATTCATGTGGAATTCATATACTTTCCTATAAAAAAGGAAACGTTGCATGTTTAACATGTGCTCTTCATTCTGGACTTTTTCCTGGGAAGGGAATAGCATAGACCCTGTGAGTGCTTTGTGAAGTTAAGCTGGTGCTTTGCTGACAGACACTCGAGGGAACTGTGGTCCTTGTTCACTATATAACACCACATGGAGTTACAGTTTTTTTTTGTTTGTTTGTTTTTTACAGCAAGTATATGAAATGCTAGTAGAAAGTGTCAGTGTCAGAGCAATAAAGGAACTGTTGGGACATTGTATGCCCTTGCTTGTAGTCCTAGTATTGTAAAACAAAACAAAGGTTATTTTCATGGATTTTGTGAGAGTGTAATAATCATTATTAATGAGTGGGTGTTTCTCCAGTGTATCTGAGGTGTTGGTGCAACTTCTCAACTGTGAAAATCCTAGAAAGTCTGCAGTTTATTTTCAGTTCTCACCAAGACTTTGCAGCACTCTGTTATCACACTCGTAGCAGAGGTGAAGGCATACCTGGGCTGCTGGCACTGCTCTCCACACGGGGTCGTTTCTTCCGCTGACCCTGCTCCTCCTTGGCCTCGGCCTCCTCTTTCTGACTCTCGCTGCCGCTCCTGCTCTCATCGAGCTTCCTCTTTGGGAACATCTTCCTCGCTGCACACGTCAGGACAGGCATTAAATTAAAAAGGAGGAGACAAGAAAAAAAAACAAAAAAAAAAAACGTAGTGAGATGCATCCCAACTGAAATCATGCCACGATCAAACAAAGAGAATGTGGAGATGAAAAAAGGACGTCTGCTCTCTTACTGCAGATGTAGGGCAACGGAAAAAAAAGAGAGAGAGAATCACAGATACGTACTTTGCTAATGAAAACACTAATTCCATCCTGAAAGATATTATGCAGCACAGCAGCTTAGGGTTCCAGTGTAATTTCCTCTATAATTTTATGCAGCAGTGGTGCTCGAGGGTAATTTTAGTTTTGGTTCCACACCCGCCTCTGTTTTGGTCCTTGTTAGGGTTCTAGCACAGGTAGCGCTGCTGATGTTTTTCTTCTAGATATCATAATGAAGGCATTAACCCAGGACATTAAGAATGCAATTTCTGGTCAAATTAGAGCGTTACTTTAATGTGATGTTTTTCTCCAGTGGTGATGGTGCCAGCGCCGCTTATTGTAGCAACGCACCACTGCTGAAAGCAAACACTGCAGTCATCAAACACAAACAGAACGGCATGATGAAAAGAGAATGAGCCGCTTTCCTGCTGCAAAAGTAGGATGATGGAAACAAAGTGAGAGAAAGGAGGTGCCTCCCAAATGAAAACAAAGCTGCGATACTAGAAAACTGTGTAGCTCTAAGTCGCTTAAATTCTCAAATTCCTGCGTTTCTCGTGTGCCATTAAAAATACACCAAGTACAAAGCTCCACTTAAAATCACTTGGCCATTCTCTTTCATGTTAAACGCAGAAAGTTAACACAACGCATCTCATTTAGAATTTACAGATAATGAACATGTATGGCAGACAGCATTAGCATCTCTTTTATGCTGATTTTGCTTGTGTGAAATGTTCCGGCTGTATGTACAACTCAGCAAAATAATAATACATCAACTACATATGTTCGTGCCATTTTTTAAGGAAAGTTACCAAAGCCTGCAAACTAAAAATGAACCATATAAACATTGACAATCAGCTACTATAATAAGACGACTTGCTCTGCTGATTCCATTAATGCCCAGTCAGCAGAAACTATACATGGCAAGATAATGCAGCAATAATATTATTATCACAGTGCAAATACATGCAGGGAAATAATGATATACGCTCAGTGAGTGCTTGTGTTTCAGCAGATGAGATTAATGACAAATATAAACGCAACACAATCTACTGGTTGTCAGTTCAGGGTTGAGACCTGTCCACAGTGTCAAGAGACAAATGAAACAAGAGGGAGGAGAGTGTACTTAGCTGTTTCTGGTGAACAAACCTCTCATGCATGCAGTTTGTGATAAATTAATGAAAAAATTAATTGTTTTTTTTCCCCCTCATTGTGAAATAATGAGTATTTGGAGTCATTAGGCTCCTGCTAACAAGTAATCAAGTAAAATAGCTTGCGGCAGAAAAACGATCGATCCTCGGCTGGTGTCAAAGTTCAAATAATGCTGCAATGAGAAAAGCAGAAATTGAAAAACAAATAACGGAGAGAAGAGATCAAATCCGACCAAATACTGACCAGTCTTGCGTTTAGCAATCCCAGAGGGGGAGATGGAGTTTGGGGTGCTGGGGGTCCCAGGTGAAGCCGAAGAGGCTGGGGTGGCTGGAGTGGCAGGGGTTACAGGGGTGGCTGGGGCAGGTGGAGGAGACAGGGGGGTGGGAACTGCCTTAAACACATCATCCTTCTGAAAAAGATAAGCAGGGTTGGTATTAGTGATCACTGAGACAAGAAGCAGCATAAACAAAAGCTTTAATGGATGTAATTACTGCACATCGGGCTTTAATTCGAGGGGATTTCTCTCTTTTTTCCCCTTTTCATATCAACATCTTTTTCCATCTACAGCTGACAATGAAAGGCAGGAACTGACAATAACAATTGTCCAGCTGTCCCAGACAATATGATCTGGATCACTGTGGACTGCATCACCCAACCTCAATCTTCTGCCAAAAAAGCGGAATGCATTTGTTTGTGGACTTTCTACGGATGGTCGAACAATGAGCTGAAAACACGGGACAGCTGAACGGAAAACACAGAAAAAGCAGAAAGCATTTTAGAAAGAGTTGGAAAACCCTGAATGACACACACCTCCTTCACCGAGGAAACAAGTTTGTTGTTCAATGAAGCGTATCGTTTTAGAGAGGGCTGCTAGAAGAGAAAAAGAAATGAGAGGAGGCAGGGAGCAGTCCAGCAGGCAGCCTGACAACCACCTCTGAAAGTGCTGAAGGCTCTACATGAAATGTCTCCATATTCCCAATCCATCATTGCTGTACGGTTGTTCCTGCATTAAGTAAAATGTATTAATAACTATGCTGTATCACAAGATGTTCCTTTATACCAGTGATTCCCAACCAAGGGTGCATATACCGAGTAATGGGAAAGAGTAAGTAACTAATTTGAAACAATAAAATTAAAGGCAAAGCAGAGCTAAAAGTTTTGGATAGTGGTTGAAAAACAGCCGATTAACTTCTTTCCCGTTGCCAGTACACAAGTTAGCCTCTTAAGTAAGTAACCAGTAGAAAGCAGCATGGAGGACACTGACAATATATATTTATTTATTTATTTTTTCGTCAAGGAAGCAGGAGAAACTCTCTCACCTTGCAGTCTCAGAGCTTAAATTACAATAAGACCAAAACTGCTGTTGCATGCTGTCCCCATACATTGTAAAAAACTATATTTACGTGCCAACATTGGATCTTCAACACGTCACAGCTGGAAAAGGAGCAAAAAAATAGCACGTACACCCGAATGTCATGTTTTCATCACTGCCGGTCAGAGCTGGAACTGATGAATAGCTGCTACTATATACACTACCAAAGAGTCATTTGACCCAGGAATGCATGTCGATTGTACCTTTCATTATTTAGCAAAAAAACAGATGTTAGTGGGGTTTTTTTGTCCAGTGTGAAAGGAGCTGTATACACAACTTTTATATGTCTAATATCGTTAAATAACATTTACTTTAAAATGCACTGAACACATTGGGACAGGTGGTGTTGATGAAGAGTTTATTCTCATTATTAAACAATAAAAGGTTGGAGAACACTGCCTACGAGTCTTGCTGGAGTTCTGATCTCTTCTCCGTGAGCCTTAAAAGTAAGTGAAGTTGTGCCAAAATCCTAATTTCTCATTTGCTGAATTAATTAGCTGAGCTGAAAATTAGTCGACTCTGATAATCAACTGTTTATCAAGTTCCATTTTCTCTGCTTGGATCTGGAAACTCCTGATTAGCTCTTCAAAGCCCTCTCTAGTCCTACTAAGTGAGGCCCGACCGGGAAAAACTCAAGACCCATGAAGAACTCCATTTGTGATAGGCATTTTTCACATCTTGTTTTACATTTGATAGACCAACAATTAACCCAAAAAGCAAACAACAGACAGATTATAATCACTGGCGAAAATAATCCTT
The DNA here is from genome assembly GCF_004916995.1 of Morone saxatilis. Taxonomy (NCBI): domain Eukaryota; kingdom Metazoa; phylum Chordata; class Actinopteri; family Moronidae; genus Morone; species Morone saxatilis. The sequence goes on along the minus strand of NW_023339796.1, from coordinate 4,239,162 downwards.
AGTTGCTGCCCTACATTTATCTCCGGTGGAGCCAACAGTACAAGAGTGCATATGTTATTAGCACTATTAGTACCTAATCACTAAAAATATGTAATAATTGTAACCGTATGTAAGTGATGCAGGGTGGGTAATGCCGACAAACACCGTGTAGCCGTCACAATCTCTTCCCTTCAATGAACAAATAATGAATCATTTCTGACACATTACACGCAAAATGAAGGGGGCTGTTAAGAGAAGTGTTTATCAAACAACAGGTGGTGGAGCGACAGCCACGGCCGATAATCAGGTCTTTTCATTATGTGGCTTATTGACAAATGCATTCAACGTGGTGATTCACCGTACAATTACTGTGCCTTTGTGAAACTGTGTTTTTCCAACCATTGAATAAACAATAGGCACTGATACGCCTACAGGAGCTCTAACAGTCTTATTATATTCAGATTGTGCAGGTTACGTGGATTTCGAACGTTTGAAAGGTTACACACTGCTTCAGTGACTTTTACACTGTGCAAGGAAATAGGAAGCCTACTGGTAATTGGTCTTATTCATTATTTAAAAGCATGTCTGCTTTGTTTTTTTTAAACACGGTGACATGGAAACTGTGGATTTGTTTTTACACTAAATGTCACTGTTGGATTTAGTGATTCAAAGAGACGTGTGATGTCTGAATATGGGAGTGTGCGGTGCCTTTTAATTCAATTCAATTCAATTTTATTTGTATAGCGCCAATTCATAACAGAAGTTTCTCAGGACACTTTTCAAATAGAG
>NW_023339796.1:4237783-4238294 GCF_004916995.1 Morone saxatilis | reverse complement strand
AGCAACAACTACATTAACAGTAATGATCGATTACCTCCTCCGTTTTACCCAGAGCTTCCTTCTCCCCTTGTCCCTTGGCGGCGACCTGTTCTTTAACGACGGGCGCCTCCTCGTCGTCGCTGTCCAGGAGCTGACGGCTGCGTTTGGCAACCTTCTTGATGGGCGAATCAGCCTCCTGGACGCCGTTCTGCACCTTGAGAGGGCTTTTGGCAGGTCTGGAGACACATATAAATGAAGCCATGAGCCTCATTTATACACAACTGTACAACAGCACAGCTTCATGGTGCTATGTTAAGTATCTCAAGAAGGATAAAGTAAATTGTAAAAGCAATAAAATAATTTAAAAACAAACAAGTGAGACGTATAAAATCAAGGCAAGAAGCATAAAAGAGGTCAAAGATCGTTCCATAAAGAAGTGGATTTAAAGTAGAGTTTTAAGATGATGCCGTCTGGAGATAATGAACATTATCATCAAAGCAGCTCAGAGATGAGAAACAGAAGTTATTAAGCC
>NW_023339796.1:4235991-4237746 GCF_004916995.1 Morone saxatilis | reverse complement strand
GTCAGAAGACTTTCAAAATTAGCTCACAGAGTTTACTATTCCTCCCAGACACAGTGGCCAAGCAGGTACATTTAAGTAGGTATTCGTTATAAATCCATAAATGTAATTATCTGACAGTTTTACTAAGTTGCATATTCAATCAATAGAGTTTTTCTCAATTCCTCAAAAATCAAAAAAAGTACGAACAACAACAAATTCAATGAGTTCAAGTCAAGAAGGGAGATCTGTATCTGAGTTTTAAGCACCAGCAGCAACAAATTCAATGCAAATGAACACGATTCTCTCCTACAGAGGCTCATCCGACAGGAACACTTCTGTAGATCTTAGATAAGATAAGAGGGAACTTTATTTATCCTCAGGGAAATCTGTTGTGCAGAAGTTGCAGCACAAAGTAGGAAAGAGGACGAATGTAACATCTCAATAAAAGATGAAAAAAAAATATCTATAAACAGAGTTAAGGAGCACAACTCGCTCATATCTCAAGCTGCTTCTTATACATCAACATTAAATGAGGATTTGTGGACCAGGTCACCTCTGAATCTCTACAGTGCTTCATTATATACCTTCATCAATACACTGCAGCTCTTCTTTAAATCAGAATAAACAGGGAAATCAATATGCTGGCGAGCCATGTGAAGGTATACACAACAATGGACATTCACCAGGTTAAATACACGATAATATCGTATTATAACATCATCCTGTGTGAGTGAAAATCTTACTTTTTCACCGGCTCATCTGCAGATTTCTTCTGAACATCCTTGTTGCTCTTGGGCTGAAAGAAGGATCTGGAAGAGGACAGAAACACAAACAGGGCTCATATACAGTCAATAAAGCACTAAACCTTACACCAGGGACAACACAGCTGATCTGAGTGCAGCTTTTAGCTTATCTAAGTTACTGAACTTAAACAATAAGAGTCTTTCTGCAGCTTACAGTACCTCTGTCTGGATCTTATTAGAGCTGTTTTAATAGCTTCCCATGTCGTGCTAAAACACAGAACTGCGCCCACAAAGACGTTTTTACACACAAATAAACGTTTCACACTGCAGCTGGCTCCTTAAATCACAACTCACAATACACACAAGTTAAGTTAAGTTAATATTAACACAGTTGTCCCTCAGAGCTAACGCTACCGAGCTAACTCACGTTAAAAAAAAACACACTGCTACTTCCCCCAACTTTGTACTTACGCGATGCTGCGCTGCATGTTGTCTTCTAAACTCTCCCTTCGCTTTAAGAGTAACTTTGAGACTGGTAGTTAAATGGCAGAAGCAGAAGCAGGTCCAACATGGGGGAACAGGGGGAAGAACTCCCGCGCTGCAGGGTGACAAAACCACTTGTAATATTCGGCGCCAAAAATGACATCTCAGCCAAAGATCGTCGATTTAAAACAAAAGAGGCGGAGTCACTCTGTTGCTTCTTTCCGCTCTGCTCGAGTTTCAGCGGTTAACGGTTCTTAACCAACGGCTACTTCAGGCTAGTAGTTTAACTAATTCACCAACGGTTTTCTTTGTTATTGTTTGGAGTATTTAATATATATCAGCCTGATATTACAAATGTAGAGTAGCAAAAACATAAATTATACATTTATTAGTACAAACACATCGAATAATTTAATAAGATATTTAATATATATATATATATATTTATAATAAATAAAATATAAAATAATAATATAATAAAAACACATCGAATAATTTAATAAGATATTTAAAAATATATATATATTTATAATAAATAAAATATAAAATA
>NW_023339796.1:4202026-4235891 GCF_004916995.1 Morone saxatilis | reverse complement strand
AATAATAATATAATAAAAAACACATCGAATAATTTAATAAGATATTTAAAAAGTATATACATATATAATAAATACAATGTAAAGTAATAATATAATAATAAACGATAAACTGATTTAAATTTAGGGTACCCGAAAAATAACAACCGAGTGACACCTCCTCATTTTTCCACACGTCTCAGCTCTGAGTCTCTGCCGGGGAAAGCCGCGGGACAACAAACGATGCTACTGCCCCCTGCTGTGTCGGGGTGGCCACTGCAGACAACCGGTGGCAGGTCCTGATGCTGCAGACATGAAAAAGCTCCCTTTCATGAAAATTTCACAGCGCCTGTTTGAATGCATCATTTATATGCAGCTCTTATTATTTTCATGAGGCCCGAAGAAGGAGGGCGAACGAATGCAAGACAAACAGCTGAATAATGTAAGTTGAGTGCACTGCTTTTTATTTACTCAAAACACAAGTGCTATGTTGTTAATTGTTTACAAGTGCAATTCCCCCTACTGTGGCGTGAAGTGCTGACAGAAGAAAAAGCAGCATCCTCAGTTATTTCTATAAAAGAAAACAAAATAAAATACACACATCATGGTCCAACTCAATAAATATAGGGAATAATAATCTATACAATGAGCTAAAAGAGTGGATATTAGAAGAGGGGAAAAGCAGTCCATCTGTTAGTTTGTTCCCCCTTCTTCACTCTCTCTCCCCCATCTGTGCGTCGCTCCCCGCTCTCCTCTCCTCTCCTTGTCTTTCAGTCTGCTTCCCTCCACCAAGCAGCAGGCCTCGACCGATGTGGTTCAGATCCCACCCTGCGGGGCCCTTGTGGGGCCAGCCGTCGGCGCTGGCGTGGAGGGCCGAGGCGAGAGGCGGGAGCTCCCTCAGGTTGGCCCCCAGACGCCCAGGGGCGGAGATGAAGGGGAAGTGGCCGTGGAGGGCGCGGGGCGTCGGGATGGGCTTAGGGAGGCAGCACGGGAGCAGGAAGGGATAAGGGACAGCCTGGACCGCTGTCAGGAAACAGAGAGAGAGAGAGAGAGCTTAGAGTTTAATGATACTTAATCAGATACACATGAATATTCATACATTCATATAATAAATGGATAAAAATACATGAAGCTTTGACTGGAATTAAGTCGTTCACAGTAAAAAACAGTCTGATGTTGAACATAAATTACACATTTTTGACCTTTTGGTGACAAAAGTAATGAAAGAAATAAATCCTGTCCATTCTTGACCTCGGTCCTCGGTAGTTTGACAAATCAAAACTCAAGGTTCACACACTCGCTTTAAACTTTCATTGCAACTGGACAAACTCTCTCATTCGATGTGTTTCACATTGAAATTCTGCTTTTATTTAATCAGAAGCTGCACAATTGTTGCACTTCATTGACGGACCTCAACAGATTCTGAATAATAAACCTTCTGTATTACAGTGTTCAGGGTGCATAGTGGCAGTGAAGATACTGGTTTCATATTGAACTAGATGACTTAAAGAATCCATTGGTAGCAACCATGTCAGGTAGAGGGCTAAATAATGCTCCAAAGTTAGGCTAATGTGATCCCAGGTTTCTTGTTATATAAATGTGTTTTTGAATAACAAACAGTGTTGTAATTGCATAATTGAGGACTGACTGGGAAGCTGAGACACAAACGTCATGCCACCCCCGTTAAAAAACATCTGGACACGCCCCTGGATGGTAGTACAGGGGTGCTGATATTAGCTACATCCTAGAACTTATTCATTTTGAAAACCGCCCCCAGAAATTGCCTTCAAGGTCAAGATTGAACTCCATCCCTGCATTATTTTCCACGGCACGCCTCGTGTTTCACCTTGAAATAGGAGAAAATTACAGAGTGAAACACAGCAGAAAAAAAGCTGTTTCTTTGTGGCTTGAAAAACTTCAGGACTTTTTGCAGCACTCGAACATTTATAGGTGTGAGTTTATGTGATGTAGTGAACCGAGTGAATATGAGGAGGATGGAAAAGTGATTGTTTATTTCTCGGTGTTCCACCTACATTTTCAGTCCAGCTAATATTGCAGTCACTGCCTTCACTGAATTCTTAATCAAGAGGCATAAAGGATCCAATCAAGTATTGTATATATGCAGCCAATGCCTGATCTTATTCCTCTGTTGCCTGCTGTAAATACCAAATGTGTATCAACAACAGACACTTTATTCATGTGTGTATGAGTTTGTATTTTCTCTTTTCTCCTTGTAAAGTACAGTCCAATCTCTGGTGTTGATCATATCAATAGAGAAGTCTTGTTCTTATAAAACGTACATATTTATGACCCATTTTAAAGGTTTTATGTCTCCAGGAGGAAACAATTGTGTTTGGGGGTTGTTTGGGCTTTTGTTGACAGTAAGAAACATATAGAATAACATCTCATACTTCAATTCTTAGATCCAATATCTGGGAGGTTTTTCCGCAATAAATCTCACTTTGGTGGTCTCCTTCACTCTCAGACTACACACCAAATAAACACACAGTTGCCAGTTGTGAACAGACACTGTGTGAGACTTGTTTGGACCCTGTGGATGTTACCTGAGTCGCTGAAGGGCGTGTTCTTACCTCTGTCCATCACTGACCCTGCTCCTCCACACAGAGGAAGACCACTCTCAGCGGGGAGGAGGGGGTAGGGAACAGGGCCGCTCTGTAGCAGCTGGAGAGGGGAGGAGGGGGGTGGTGGAGGATGGAGGATGAGATGGGAGGATGGTTGAAATGGGAACATGGATCTTTTCAATAAAATATAGTCTGACACTGTGTGCACAAAACATTAAGAACACCAGGTGAAGCTTTGGATCTCTTACTGATTGGACTCATTAAATATACTGTAGATCAAAGCCGATGTGGTTAAGAGGAGGCAGGAAAAAGTTAAAGAAGCTCTTTGGATGATTAAGACATTAATCAGCTTAATAGCAGGAAGGTGTTCCTGATATCTTGCACACTAGTGGCCTCATTTAACATTGAAATATGGTGAAACACTTAATTACAGTACATGATATTAAGAGTTTTATTCCAACCTCGGATGGTGTTTTTTAAACGGACAGCACTTTTTTTATACCTTAATAGACAAAAGCACATGCTTACTAATCCCAACTCTTGCAGAATTAATCGTATAATTAAATAAAATATGGTGCTTTCCAAAGGTAACCTAAGCCCTCGGTCTGCCTGTTAATGTGTAATAACTGTAACACACTGACTCCCCTCCACATTAGCGGATCAGTCAATTTCATTTTAAATGATAAAGTTCTAATAATGATTTCTATTCTCGTCAGTTTTAAATTAAATGATAAAGTTGGAGTAATTGTTTCTATTAAAGTCCATTTTTTAATATTAAATAATACAGTTAAGGTAATTGTTTCTGGAATAAAACTCTTCTTAAAGGACTACACCCATGTTTTGGAAAACGGATCAAATTTTCTGCTCATGTGACGAGGAAACTACAAGTATCAGAGACAGAATAGATGCATTTTTAGATCACTTTATAGAAGCGATATAACCTAGAAGCCAGTTTTCCAAGCAGTGAAGTCCTTTAAGTTGTGACATGAGATGCAAAGATGTGGTGATGACCTGATGGCCGGACGGTGCCGGGTGTCCTGGATAGTTGACCAGGATGAGTTTGCTGAAGTTGAACTTGTAGGTGAATCTTTTCCCTTTGGTCTTGTGCAGGATGCGTTTGTTGTAGTAGTATCTGGAAATAAAATGTTTTCTGTGTCAGACTACACTCTGATTGTGTCTGTGTGTGTGTGTGTGTGTGTGTGTGTCTATGCTATGCACTCAGGTTCCTGTAGGGCACTTAAGATAAAAGTGCTTCCCAAATGGCATGTGTTGCATCTGTGGGCATTTTAGATTTAAATTTTTAATTTGACAACATATGTTTGCGAGGAGTACATTTTATTTACAGCATCAGCCTGAGGGAGGATTACACACATTCAACCCATAGGTGTGTGTGTGTGTGTGTGTGTGTGTGAAGCCAGTGTGAACGTGTCCACTTCGTCCAACTCGTGCATTTTGCATCACCTGAGTGCCCGGCTGAGTTTGTCGTAGTTCATGTGCGGTTTCCCCTTCCTCTCCCCCCACAGCCTGGCCAGCCTCTCGGGGTCCCGGATGACAAACTCGCCCCACTCCCCTCCCCAGCCGATGGCCCCGCCCTCGCCCCGCCCCAGCAGCTCCAGCAGGAAGTGCCACAGCTGCACCTGTCTGGAGCCGGGCGACCAAGCCGGTTTGTAGGCCCAGTCAGGGAACAGCACTGCTGGAGAGACATGAGGAAGTTGTGTAAATGAGCGGGAAGTTAAGTTCATTTGTTAATTTGAGAAACCTCCAATCAGATTTTGGTGAAGCTAAAGTAGTTAGACATCTCTGTGTTGTGGCATTTTTTAAAGATGTAAGCTTCAACATTTTGGCAACATGTTAGTTAATGAGCTTCGGAGGTGAAGGTAGGTGGATTTTGTTACTTTTGGGCAGAGCCACGCTAGCAGTTTCCCCCCGTTTCCAGTCTTTTAGCTAAGCTAAGCTAATGAGCTGCTGGTTGTTGCTCTATATTTACTGCACAGACATAAAAAGACAGATCGATCTTCTCATTTAACTCTCTCCAAAAAAGCGAAGATACGTATTTTCTAAAATGTGGAACTATACGTTTAGAATACTTTTTGGTAAGGATGTATGATTATTATCAGAACAGATAAATTATCAGCCGATAATGGGACATTTATATTATTATAAATTAACTTACAGCCGATAAATTATTGGTTGATATTTAAAAAAATGTATGTATCTCTTGTGCAAAATGATTGATAGGCTTTTTGTTATATAAAAAACATGTTTGTGAAGTTTATTAATGAACTTTATGAGAAAAAAATTAATGAACATTTGAAGAGTCAGAACTGTGTTTTGTTGTGTGTCGGTTAAATTTGGTTAGAACGGAGTTATTGAATATTAAACCATCCATCTCTTTGCCCACCACATCTAAACCTTTCTTAAGCCTTTTTCTTTGATGAACTACAGGTTATAAACTGCTTTTTAAAATACAAAAATGTTGGATATCTAATCAGTATTGGCCATGAGAAGCAGGTAGTTGTCGTGTCGGCTTTTGGGGAGTATTTTATGCTATGTAGGCCTAACACAGACAGTTCATTTGTTAGATGGGTGGCTGCTTTATTTAAATGTACCATATTTTACATCATGCTGTATCTTGATACAATTGATTTAAGGAAATCAACAAGCTGATCGGTCGATGTACATGTTACTATCGGGCTGTGCTGTCTATAGTACTGAAGTGGAGCGATGGAGATCAATAGATCTGCACCTTCTTGCTTTTGGTGCTTAGAAACAGAACTTTTTCTAATTCTCCCGTTGTAGCAATCTTTAGACAGAAGGGGAACAACAGGTCAGCTATTACGTGCCTTCTCCTGCTGATTTTGTTCATAAATTCAAAGAATATTTAACCCTCTGCCAGTGATACATTCTTATGGGAGCGCTCTGATTAATAATGTATTCTTTCATTTTGATGCTGTTGTGTTTCCAATTTCTGCTACTTTCTACTCCACTAGAGGCAAATAGTATACTTCTTACTCTTTGACTAATAATACAAAATATAATCAACAAGCATATTATGTGGTAATATTATAGATTAGAGTAAAACTTTATTGATCACTGGAGAGACATTTACAAGCTACCCAGCAGTATTTTTAATTAGCTTCACCTGCAGCTTCAATATTAAAGTGATGAACATATTTTAGATTAATAATTATAATCCAATAATGTAATATACTGTATATGATTTTGAAATGGGCCATTCTTCATAGAGGCCACTTTTACTTTTGGTTATATTTTGATGTCAATACTTTTACTTGAACGTACAACAGGAAGTTTTTAACTTTAATGTGGTGGAAACAGTACCACGTTTGTCCACAGGGGCCGCCAGAATCAACAAAACATGAGGGTTCCTTGCAGCTGCTTTAAGTAAGAATTTGAATGCCTAAGCTTTACTTGTAACAAAATATATTTTATACTGTATTTTTGCTACTTTTACATAAGTAAACGATCTGAGTACTTCTTCCACCCCCCTCTGCTGCTCATTAAAAAGCTCCTAATATAACCGTGGGCTCCAGATCTCATTGTTCCAGATACTGCCTCGTGTCTGTTGAGTCACTGGATTGAAGTTGGCTGATGTGCTTAGTCCTTATTCGACATTGATTTTTTTTTCTTCTCCCTTTGTTCATTAATTTGTTTGAATAACAATGTGTCACAAATTACTATTAATTCAATGTTGACAAAACACGGTAAGATTAAACATTTCACCACTCAAAATTAGCAAGTAACATATTTTTTGAAGCGGAGAAGATGTTAATGTTGTTTCAATAAGACGTGTCGTGCAAAACATTATCTGCGGCCAGATAGGACATGTGTGATTATTTCTTCCATTATCTTTTCTTCTGATCATGAAGCTTTGTTTTCCTGTGAACTAATCACTCCGTCATTATGAGGAAACTATTTCAAGCTCATTATGTTGGGATCATGACACAATCTTTTGTTGGAAAGGTTAATGTTTCTCAGAGCAGAGCAGATATCATTAGATTCTTCTTTTAGATATGATATTTTAAAAAAAAGGAGTTTAAGGAGTTCATGCACTTCACGTCTTCTTTGGTTTAGCTCATCAAACAAACCTGGAATTTGAAATAAACAAGACAATGCAAGGAGTTTTTAACTGGTTATGAAACAGGTGTAATTTCATATTGATGCCTATATGATCTACAAACACAAACCATTAGCGACCATCTGGCTATTTCAATATAGTTATTCTTAATGCCTACCACGGGGTCAGATCCGGTGGACATAAAAGAATAAAAAAAGATATTCTTGTCCAGTCTGGTCTTCCGTAGAAAAGAAAAGTGACATTGAGCTACAGGGGGTGCTCAAAATAACAAGTCAAAACAGGGCAACTTACAAAATTGGTTCCTGATTGGTCAAGAGGGGGACTGCATCATTAGTCAGAGGTGACATGTTGCCTTTCACTTTGTTTTTCACTATTTCATTATTATTTTCACGCTACTGCATTAGAGGCAGATGCACACAGCACTGAACGAATACATAATAACTCTTACATAAACGTGAACAATCTCCCACACAAATGACAACCCACACATGTAAATAACTGAGAGAGGACACGCAAACACACGCGGACCAAAAACCGCCCTTACTTCTGCTCCAGTAGGGCGCTGAAAGGTGTCCCACTGAAGAGCTACAGCTGCACTGCATCTGAAAAACACGGCGCACAACAAAAGCAGATTAAACTTCTCAGTATCTTAATCACTGTGATCATCATCAGATTGAAGTTAGAGAGGCGAGGAAGAAGCTGGTTAAAAGAAATATTAATTAACGCTCATCACAAGTAGCCATCACAACAAAGCTCATGTAACTGATAACAGCAGCTTCTGCTCTCTCTCTAAATTAAATCATCTTCACACATATTAACAAAGACAAACCCAGACTCTCCAGACTGTATATGGCTTCAGTATAATGGTAAATAAATATAAGGTTTATAGGTCTCTGTCAGTTCATAATGTGCTTTAAATTACATTTACCAGTTCAATAGCTGATTAGAGTAATATAAATGTGTGAAAGCATCATTTCCCCTGCAGATACAGTTTAGTATTTTCTGTATTTTTCTACAATTTCATCTCATAAACACACACGTCGTCCTCCCACAGACACAATGACCTTCCCGGGCAATTCGGAGCAGCAGAGACACCCACCATCTTCCCTGGAAGGCTGAAAACTCATCTCTTCAAGAAGTACTTCACATAACCCTTTTCCCCCGCTGAATGATGTCTCCTCTCCTATAAGCCCTCTTCCACGAGCTGTAATATCCTCTTATCTTGGAGCAACAAAAAACGATGTCTCCCCTCAGCTCTTATTTTATTTCCTTCTTCCCATGCAGCACTGCACTCACACATGATCATTGCAGGGTCACAGAGACATTATCAGGAAACTAGGGGAGCTGAGCCAAAGACATTTAACTTATAGGGCAGCATTTAGACAGAAACAGGTTACAAAATGCCTTGGAAAAAAACAATCAAAACACTAAAACATGAGAAAATAATAAAAGCACAGTAATGCTGGAACAGGATTGCAAACAAATATGGGTTAATGTGATGTTTCCTCTGCAATTTAATGCAAACTTTGCCTCTGGTATTTGTATTCCTCCACTTTTTATTGGCTGTTTTGTTGGTCAGCTACAAATTAAAGGCTGTTCTACAAGATAAGAGCATCAGATACAAGCTTAAACATGCAAATCTAAATCCAGCATCAGTCTAATGACACTGAATGCTACAATCTAAAATAATAACAAGTAAAAATCATCATGCCAGTCAAACGCAGAAGGCCAACAGAGAGGGGATTTTTTTTTAAAATAGATAAAGTAGTAGTAATTGAACTAATCACATACAAGAATTTTCCCTCACAATCATTTTTTAATTTCGTTTACAAGGAGCTACTATACATACTGAAAGACTCCTGCGTACGTGTAATAATAACTCAGTTGGTCCTGTTACCTTGATTGGAGCAGGAGCGGGAAAAAAGCTTCGTTAGATGAATAACAGTCAGATCAGGTCGTCTGCTGGCCCACTTCAAGTCTGGGAGGACTGAAGGATGGATGGACCGGATCTTAAACCCTCTATCTCATCTCACCCCCCCAACCACACACACACACATCCACCTCCTCCCCCCGCTCTCTACTACAACATCCCTCCCTCTCTCCCCCATGCCAGAATTAGGGAGACTGTTAAAACCAAAAGATCTTAGAGTGATTATGATGCTGTTATGTTAGAGACAAGTACTGGGTAACATTACAAGTGTCTTTAAAAGAAATAACAAAGCACAAACTGTTTTCTTTGAATCTGTGGATTAATCAATTAGTTGAGCAACAGAAATGTATGAATTCATTTTGATAATTGGTATATATTTAGGGGAGTTTACTATATAAAAAACAACAACAAAGAAAACAAGCAGATCCTCACAATTGAGGCGTTAATGTGAGAATGTGATGGCATTTTTGCTTGAAAAATTCCAAATTATTGATTGATAATCAAAATAGTTGCTAATCAATTTTCCTTCACTGGACTAATTGATGAATACACAGATTATTCCAGCTCTATTTATCAATTAAATCATCAAACAAACAAATATGTTTTAAAAAATGTAATTATTTGCTGTTTTTTCTGCTGGTCGGACAAAACATCCAATTTAACGATAACCAACTTTGACTCTTGGGAAATTATGGGGCGTTTTCCCCTTTTTCTTGATGTTTTATTGATTAAACTATTAATCAATTCCTCCAAAAAAACAAGTGAGAGATGAATTTAGGAACCAGCCCTACATGCTCATGGATGCTCGTTAGGAGTTGCTTGTAAGCAGAGATGAGTCTAGGTCAGCTGCTACTATTAGAGTTAAAAGGGCAACAGTGAAAATAGGCTTAGATTACCATCATTACAAGCGAGAGTGTAAAGGGTAAGATTTGAAAAGAAGCACAAGGAAAAAGGAAAAAAATAAGTGGGGAGGAAATGGGTGAAGGCACTCTAATACGCTCAGGATTGGTGCGTATTACAGTGAGCCGAGGGGGGAAGATATGATTGAGCGGAGTGAAGGTGACTGCAGGTTTTTCTCCTCTCTGAATCAAATAGGTGATGAACTCAATACCAGAGCCTCACTTAACTCCAGAACAGCTGCTTTTCACCCGACAGGAAGGTGACCTTGGCCGAAGTCAACAGGCTGTTCAATACTCCGCCGCACAGGCTCAGGAGGCTGGAGGCGGCGGTGACACATTTTGGTCAAGCAGACGTCCTTCTAGTGGTCCCTCAAGTACTCGATTTGCAAGTACTTGTCTCACTCCAGTGAACCTGGGACTGAATTCCTGCAGCCTACACCAGAAGTAACATTGCAGAACTGAAATTTGGTTAACAAATCACATTACTAAGAGTTAATTATTTTTTTCACCTTAAAAAAAAACAAGAAAGAAACCCCTGGAACCATTAAGAGCATTTTAATGGCCCATTAAATCTTTTTTCGCAGGGACATGTTTTTAATCTTTGGGTATGAAAGCTACAAAATGGGTGTTGAAAATATGCTAAAATATTGTAATTTTACATTCAAAAGAAGTTGCTTTTTCACCATGAGCAAATCACATCTACATTAAATGTGCAATATATGGATAGAAAAAGTACAAAGTTATGAGTCAAAAAGAATTAATTTATAAGTAAACACATGAGCAATTCAATTTAAATCAATTTATATTTCATGGCACTAACAACTAGAATAGTTCATTACATTTATTTATTTATAAACTTTTAAGAACTGAAAGTTGGCATCGAATGTCTGGACAGATTCCTACTCTTTGAACAGCTTCTTGCCTGTTTCAGACCATTTTATTTATGCAGGGCAGTTGCATGGCTGCTTGTATTAGACAAAATTGGAGTTAGATGAGAAGATTGATGCCACTCTTATGTTTGTACAGTAAATATGAAGTTAAACCACCAGCAGCTGGTTAGCATAGCATAACACAAAGACTGGAAACAGTTATAAAATCCACCTACAAGCACTTCTGAAGTTTACTAATTAACACGAGTTAGTCTGATTTCGCAAATCTATTCCAAACCAAAGTATAAAAGTGACAAGCTGTTAGTTTTATGAGGGGTTGTGTGTGCTGGAGAAAGTTTTGGTTCGGTACAAATTAGCTGTGACTTCCTGGAGTCTCAGCTGGTTGCCTGGCGACGTCTGGACAGAGACAGGCTCTACGCCTGTTGTCTTGTTATGCTAGATCAAGCGCTAACTTAGCAGATTTTCCATTACTGCACGCTGTGAGACTCATCTAACTCTTGGCAATAAATCAAATTAGCATTTTTCCCAAAGTATCAAACTATCCCTTCAATATTTGAAACAATCTTTATTTAATTAAAGCACTTTTTAGAAAAACAAGTTCACATCTTATATAGTCCGACATCTTACAGTTAAGTTTCATTTTGGTATTCGTGCACAAATCCAGTTACCGGGGATTGAATCAGAAAACAGGTGAAAACAACGGAATCTGAAAGAAAGACCATTTAAGCCGAAGGGCTGTTGCTGATTTAATTTTCACTGCAGCAGAGAGAAGAAGCAGCTCACAGCAGCAATCCATTTAGGCTTATGACATACATGCATCCCTACGTACATATACATTCCCCTACTAGAACACACACACACACACGCACACCCTTATCGCCCCTCAGATGTGATAGCTGACACCGGAGGCTTTTAATTCCAGTGTAAATACAAATACTCTCCCAGACAGCTATCAATTATGCATGCCGCTAATTGAGTTGAATGTTGTGCTTTTAGCAGCTCAGGGACCCTGGGTCACATGCAAAAAGCTTGAAACCAAACACACACACACACATATATTTGCACTTATATACTTGCGAGTACCCTTCATGCATTCCCCAGCCTCCAACTTTAATCCTAACAGACCGTAGCATTGATTTTGCATGTTTTATAGTACACATTAAGAATACTTAATATTACTAATGATTATTTTTTGCAAACCATGCTCTTGTTTTTCCACGCTGTGGTTTACATTTATTTCCATACGGTACGAAAATCAATTAGTAGACTTCTGGAAATTGCTAGAGTTATAATCCATCAAACAAATGTTCAGCCTGCAATAATTGTTGGTTATATTACTGTAAAACTGCATTAGCATGTAACAATACAAGAATTTATTTAAATCTTTGGATATTTGCAGCCTCTTCATGAGGCTGCAAATATAATAATATACAGCATGCGTTGGAATAATTACATCCCCTTCAGCCCTTGCACACTAACATAAACCTAACTGTAACCTTAATCAGAGTCATAAACCACCTGAAAACTATTTTTTTAAGAAATAATTTTACATTCTTGGAACATTCACATTTTTTTCCCCAAGAGTTAGATGAGAAGATCAATACCACCCATGGCAGTAGCATCAATCTTTTCGGCAAGAAAGCGAATAATTTCCAAAAATGTCAAACTATTCCTTCAATTATCTCTTTGTTATTGAGCTCTGAGGTCCACACAAATACACCGTTACCAGCCTAAAAAGCTGGAAGAAAGCAATGTCAGGTATTTCCACACACACACATCTGAATTTAGCAATAATACACTCTGATGATGGTGTTCTTTTGCTTGCTTATGTTACCATGGAGACACCACTGCCTGATGAAATCTGATCAAAACACAACTGCATGGTCCTGATGGGTTTTTGAACGTCACAAATATTTCATGTTAGGCTACAGAGAAATACTTAAGTTTTTTAAGCTGAGGCTGGCAGATTATTCTTGATCTTGGGAACAGCAAATGATGCAAGAGCCGCTCACTCAAATGTTATGGCTCTTTCCACCGACACATAGTCATTGAAAAGTTCCAAACTTTCCATTAGTCCGAGCACCTTAAGGACTTCATCGTTTATTTTGGCTTCAAAGTTGAGCTTGACGGTTCATTCTTGATCTTGGAAACAAAATTTTGACAGAACAGCCACCACTCAATGTCCACTTACTTGCTTATTCTGGAGCTTTCAAGCAGTCTTTATCAACAGATGCGCCGTTGTAGAGATGTACAAGAAGTTTCCTCAGCTCAGAGGTCTGACAACTTAACAAACTCTGGTGATGAAGACCATGTAACACTGTTGAAAGCTCCAGAATGTGGAGCTTGTGTTTGAAAACGTCCCCACTTTCCCAAAAATGTTTTCCAGTCTCAACCAGCAAAACTCAAACCGGTCCTCTCTAAGATAGAATCACGAGCAGACACACACAATAAAAGACAGTGCTGTTGTCGCTGCCTTGGCATGGATTTACACAGACATATATTATACACACACACTCCACACACAACAAAGGAAGAGGCCTCACAGTGAGTATAAAAGCTGACAGTTTGGAAATTGAGCCTTCGGACTGATGGAGCCGCCCAGGCATCATCCAGGACCAGATGACAGAAAGAGAGATTTAAACAAACGGGCTGAATATTGAGGCGAGCCGCGTTGTCAGGGGAATATTACAGTAAAGATGTAATATAAACACAGAATTGTAAGAAGAAAACCCTCTCCCCTGCCTTATTTACTCTGCAGTGTTTCTGCGCCAGATATTAGCCCAGTCTATCACCAACAGGAGCTGTGGGGAGGGTGGCAAAAAAAAAATATATAATGAAAGACTTGCCTGGGTATAATAAAACTTCACATTCCCTGAGGGGCAATTTAGGTAACGGCACACAAAAACGGGCTCTGAGACAGGAATTTGCTTTCCACCAAGATTGTCATCCTCTTTTTTTTTTTTTCCTCAGCGAGCGGCATTATCTCCTGTGACAAACTGTGTGTGTGTGTTTGTGTGTGCATAGTGGATGAGGAGGATGAGGAGGGAGTTGGGGGGGGGGGTTAAGTCTGGATTTGATCCCCACTAAAAGGACTGTTTGTTTTACAGCTGACGACCCCGGAGTTTAATCTGGTGCTTAGCTGCCTGCTCAATCTCTCCTCTCCTTCGTCTCCTTGCATCCTCTCATCCTCCCTCTTTCCCCTTCATCTCTCTCTTTCTCACTCACTCAATCGTATCATCCTCTCGCAGCGAGTTAACCCCCCCCCATCCCCTCCTCTCCTCTCTCCTCTCCTCTCCATCATCCTCCTCCCTTCATCCTCCATCCCTTGTCATCATCCTCATTTCTCTTCTCTCTTTATTTGTAGCGCCAGGAGCGGTTGTTCGCGATTTACATTTAACTGGATCCATCAGGTTGTCTGTTATGCGTAAAATTAAGCAGTGTTACATCAGACAGTACAGTGGGTGCATGTGTGAGTGTATGTGCGTGTGTGTGTGTGTGGGAGGATGCAAGGAGTGTAGTGATGGTTTCAGGCCCTGAAATGTTTCCATGTTTGTGTCTTAGGGCCTCTAAATGTGTGTGTGTGTGTGTGTGTGTGTGTGTGTGTGTGAGAGGGGGGGGGGAGACAGGAGGACAATAGTGAGAGTGTATGTTAAACAGGATGATGGTGTTGCAGCAGATGAGGGTCATGCTCCGGGACTTAAGGGTCAAATCCTGTTAGAAGTAAGAGGGATCAAGGCTTTAGCAAGGCGCTGCCTTTTTTTTTTACTGCTGCAATATTCACTGACACTGTGCAAGAGGAGCCCCTGTGAGTGTGTGTGAGAGACATTCAGAGTGTGTGTGTGTGTGTGTGTGTGTGCAATAGCTTAAAACCGCTTAGTTTGATTTGGTGGAGCTCAGTTAAAACATGTAAGCAATGACACAGAGATAGAAGAGAGCAGAAAATGATTTATTATATCGGGAGGAACCCTTTGAGACGTGTCATCGTGTTTGGGTGAGATTAAAAAAAAAGTAGGAGAGGAACTCCTTAACAAACTGTTTTCCCCCTTTTGTTTCCCTTTAAGGTTAAAATCATTTTATTCCAGTCTGTCAGACAGCATTGTATATTTTCTGAATGAGCTTCTTACAGCTTGTCACAAGCTGAGATAAACATAAACCAAACACTCCTTGGTTTGTTTTTTTTTATCGCTGCACCATTCAATCAAATTGAAATGTTCGAGTTGTCTAGTTGCATCATTTTATACACATATCCCCCAGATTCAGACACATTTGGTGTCTTTGGGACATTGCCTAGACTTTAAAATAAAAGTTCAGTGGGTTTGAAGAAGGTTGCCAGAAATAACACGACTTTGTAGAGACATATGGCGCATTGTAGCACAAAATAAGTGTAATCATGTGATATTATCAGAAGGTTGAAAATCTGAAGAGGATCCATTTGGGATTTTACAGATGTTTCTTAATTCAATTTCTTAGTGTGCAGACTCTATTCAGCTTTGTTTGAGCTGCACAGTGGTAGGTATCTAATGTAATCTCTACTCATTTACAAACACTTGTATGGAAAGTCATTGTAATCCATTAAGTAATACAGATTAGTAAACGTATCAAGATCAAAATGGAAGTAAAAACAGTCTCATAAGTCTTCCATTCGACAAACTTAAGTATACAAGTTTGAGCAGCAAAAGTATCACAAGTAAAAATGGCCTGGTGATATATGAATGGCCCCTGTCACAGTGTTGTAGTAATATAATATTATAGGATTATTATGACTGATGAATAAAGCCACATGCTAATGTTGTGGCTCATCAAGGTGGAGCTGACCCTTACACAGTATACTGTTGGGTAATGTAAAATAAAATGGTCATAGGTATTTTGTATTGACAGATATAGAAATATTTCCCTCTCATCTTAAAAAATAAAGAAAATACTCAAGTAAAATGCATGTGTCTAAAACTGTACCTGAGTAAATATTACATTGGTGATTACATTTCATCACGATACATTCATTTGGCAGAAACATTTGTTGCGAAGCACACATTGGGGAACAATTTGGGGTTTCAGTGTCTTGCTCGAGGACACTTCATAATATGACCACAATGAAAGGACAGCATGCTCTAACATCTGAGATACAAACAGCCAGGTGATGATAAGATGAGAACGGGGAGTACTGACTTAAATCAAAATTAAATATTTGTTGAACTTGCGGATGAAGTGAAAATGTTGAAGTAAAAAGAAGGGGACCAAAGAAACTCACATAAAGAAACTCTGTGGCATGTGACATAAATGTTTGTATGTGTATGTTTGAGGATGTGTGGATATATGGGGAACGGTGAAAGACATCAGTGAACATAAGTATGTAATAATTGAATGTGATATAATTTCTGCCATATTGCTAAATTAAACCTCATATTTTGCCACATGTTGGTTTATTAGGCTGTTCCTCTCTGAATTTTGGCATTAGAAACACATATATCATCCAAAATAAAAAGCGCTTTGACAAATATGTATGATGCAAAACCCATTACGATTCAAACACTGGATTTGTTGTATTGCTGAATTTTCAAAGGCTCGAGCCGCTGTTGGAAACATAATTCTCATTCAAAAAAAGACCATTTTCCCTAATTTGGGTTAGCCAAATGGCAATTAGCAAAAGGTTCCTCAACTGTGAAGAGATGTGTAAAAAAGCATTGTCTGTAATAATTAAAATGATGTAGCAGCACAGTACGCACGCTGGCTGGCAAACTGAACGTAGTGATGTGACCGTCATGATGGATGTCAGAAAGGATCAAAAAAACAATACAAATATTTATACCTAAATGAGATTTTCTTTCTCCTTTCTGTCTCATAACTTATGAACCCCACATCAGCCGAATTGTCACTTAAGAGTCTCACAAGGGAAAACTATCAAGATGGCAAAGAGAGAACAAAAGTGGAGAGCAGAGACAGCAACGTCCCCTGCGGAGGAGGAGCTCATGAATGAAAAATTAAGTCAATAAAATGACAATAAAATGGACCTGAAGCAGTGTGAGTAAGAGTGGGAGTCCATGTGAGAGAATAAGGCTGTGTGTGTTTTGTTGTGTTACAGAATGAAAGCTAACGCCCTCTCATTTAATCCCAGAAGGTTATGGGACCAATTGTCTTCCTCACTTTCGTGTTTTTTTTGGTCCTTTTTCCCCTCCACTCTGGTCTCTCAGCCTCCCTGGTTCGTGCTGCTCTCCCGGGAGCTGTGGTTTCTGAAAGGTTTCTCAATGTCCTTAATCCCTCCATCTCTTTGTGTCCAGGCAAAAAATATATCCGCATGAAACTCAAGAGGCCGACAGGGGCCAAGATGTGTGAGAAAAAGAAGAGCTTCTTTCCAACCATTTGTGGGAATAGAAAAAAAAAGGGAGAGCAGTTTTTTTTTTTTTTTAAGAAGATAAAAACTAATTTAGCTTCTTTTTAAAGAGCAGCACAAAGCTCTATATAAGTGTTTATAAAACTGGAGTCCTTAAGGTTCAACAGAAAGAGGAATGGTTTGATTTCACTCATTTTAATAACTAGGAATTATCCCAATTAGGAGAGTGGATGACAGCTTTAATCATAGGTTTCAGTTACCAACATTATCTCCAAACCTGCATCCTCCATAGAGTTGTTGTGTCCACTTTAAAATGAACAGACATATCTGAATGCCATCACCTGCAGGGGTTGAGGAAAGATGGCGGATGGTGTTTTGGGGTACGTGTGACTTGGGGGAAGTTGAGGGTGTGAGGAAAGATTGTGGGGCAGCTCAACTAATAGGAATAGGAATTATGATTTTATTAAAAAATGTGTCCACATATTTGTGTTAAGAATTAAAATAAACAGCATAACATCGGTGTATGCTGATCTTTAATATCTAACAACCACTAAGCTTATAGCTATCAGCTGCAATGGTTGTAATAGCCTGCTAAGATTATAATCTAATTAATTAGTATACTTCTATAAACAGTTAGCTAAAAGTGGTAAATGGTTGAAATAATAAAGCTAGTTAAGAGTAATGGGTCAGTTGAAATAGACAGTTAAAACTTAAATATAAGTGGTTGAAGCAGTAAACAGTCAATATGAATAAAAAGCTGAAATATTTAGCTAAACTTAATGGATGAACAATTGATACAGTAGGCTAAAAGTAATGGATAACAAAATAAAACCGTTAAAAGTTATTTCATCCATGTATAATGGATACACGGATGACACAGTTAGCTAAAAGTAACAAAGGATAAGGAAAAGTAATCGATAAGCAATTGAAACTGTTAGCTAAAAATTGATAAATGGTTGAAACACCCTACTGAAAAATAATAAATACTGGTTGAAACACTTAGTAAAAGGTTAATAAATAGGCCTATATGGTTTGAATAGGTGATAGCCTAAAAGTAATAAATACAATGGATACTAAACAGTCACTTAAAGTAAATAAATACATGTTAAACGTTACCTAAACGTAATGGATAAATGGTTGTGGAGCTAAGCCTAATGGAACCACAAGGACAGCCAGAAGAGATAAATAGTAGTACAAATGCTAATTGGCTGCCCTTAACAAAATCACTTTGTGCTGGATAACATCCAGTTCAGAATGCATTCAAAATAACACTGAAAACACGAGGGTAGTGTGGATGGAGGAGCACTGGGGCTGTGGGGGTACATCCACATTCTTACTGTATCATTACATCACACAGGAAAGGTTGGGAAAACTCTGGTGTACACATCCAGCACAATGTGGTACAGGTGCAGGATAAAAGCAGCGTACAAAGCGAAGAAAAAGAGACCTGTTCCACACACTGAATATAACATGCTCCCAAAGTATTTATGATGCAACGAGTTAGACCTTCAGTATCTTGTCAGGCAGGTTTACCTCAAAACGTTTTAAGAATTACACGTTTTAACATTAATATTTGAGGTTCCCCTTACTTTAAGCCTTCACCTGGGACAGATTTATTTATTATCTCAAGTAAATAAAATGAACTTAAATGAACTGGGATTCACGGTATCATCGGCTTCAGTTTGTTGGCGAATAAAAATTAATTCATGTTAGCTGTTTTGTACATCATCATGTCTTTATTTGTGTGTAAACAAACTCTGAAAAGAGCATCAGCCAGGTTGTTGATTATTGGCATTAACATGATTGATTTATTTTGCAGTCATGGGTAAAACATGATCACTCCACTGCAAAACAAAGGTCTTCTTAAACAAGTCATTTCATCTTCAATTCTGTCCTACAATCTTTATTTTCTTTTTTTCTTGTTTCAACCAAAGTCTTAGAAATGAATGCAACTGTAACTTTAAACTGGCAGATTGTTGTATTGATTTCAAAAAAAAAGAAAAGAAACAATTGCCCTTGGTCCAGTCTTGAAGAAAGTGAAATATTGTTACTTCATAACAGACTTTTTTTTGTACAGTAAATAAGATTTTAGGACTTGATGAATGACTTATTTGTTAAAAGCCTTTTTTGCAGCGTGTATAATAAATAACATGACACTTCCACATGAACTGTCTGCGACCTCAGTTCAGTCTAGCAAGGTAACTTCATCTCATCTTACTTGGTGTAATGCAGTGTTTCTCACTACTGTATAAGGTGCTGGGTGTGTGTGTGTGTGTGTGTGTGTGTTTGCGTGCGAGAGAAAGAGAGAGAACTTGGTCACGATGTTTTTGTTTGTGTGCGAGTATGTTGATGTGTTATAAGATATTAGACACGGGTGTCCTGGAGGCTTATTGGGTTAGTAGTTCGTCAAATAATTAAATATGTAACAATAACAGGTGAAGAGTTGCAAAAATAACCTTCTTAAAAACAACAAATAAAACATCCGCAGCGCTCACAGCAGTAGTGTTAAGCTCGGAGTGCAACATAATTTGCTTAGTCACTTCCATTGTACACAAACGACAAATATATTTACAATTTGAAACAAAAATACATAATTCATAACAAAAAAGAAATGTTACCACATTCAGAACCACAGACGAGTCATTGTGGGACTTTACACTGAGTGGAAATGTATAGTGTAGTGTGTTGTTTATGTTTACTGACCTATTCTGACTTGCATTAGGCTTTGTGTAGTGGGTAGAGCTTTACCTCCCTTACATTTATTCCACTGGCCTTAAGGTGAACGCTCCATCTGGAACCGACCAGCCTCCGCTTTCAATGACAAAAACGGGACATATTTTCCACCACGAACGGTCCCGACTGCGATCGAAACCGCTGACAGAGTTGAACAATATGGAGCTTTCACGGCAATTTCAGTTCGATATTTGAGCTCTGATGCATTTAGACGTCATCCTGAAATTCTGGGGTTGCGATCGGGAGCAACAAAAGCCTGACGAATTGTATTTTTTTAAATTTATTTTAAGGCTTACTGATGTTTTGCTTTCACAGATTGAATTCCAGCTAGCAAAACATACAGACAGGCCTGTAAATTCAGCTCTCAGTCCTCTCCCAAGACAAACATGTAGCGCAGTTTGTGTGAATGAAAACAGAAAGCAATTCCAAGACACACCTTATACTCGGAGGGTTTTGTGGGTATAAGCAGGCGGATACTGACATTGCCAATGGCTCTCTGTGTTTGTTTCACACTTTGGTTGGTTTCAGAAAGCCAAGCAACCGAAAGGTGTATGTAATTAAAGCTGCCTGATTTGATATTGGGATTCACGATTAGCGGGAATGATCATTTTTGCACAATTTTTTCATTTTCACTGAAAAAAAAAGCTCTTAAAAATCTCAATGATGTGACATTTATTGAGGTCTGAACCAAACAAACATGTTTTCTTACATGTGGAGAACATGATTTGTAAGCCAGGGCGTCTCTGCAGCCCTACAGTACGTCATTATAATGATTTTCTTTGTCACACATTTTAACTTTTGCAGATTCTTCAATCTAGAAACTGCACCATATTACTATTTCGATTAATTGCACAGTGTAATTTACAGTGTAATAATGTAAACCTGTCTCTTGAAAGTCAGAGGGAGGATTATGACACATTTAGCTGGTTTTGATGTCAACTGGAGATTGAAGTATGATGCGAAAACAAATAATAAAAAGATAAAAAAGTATGCATTCGTTATAGTTTGGGTGAAAGAAAAAAAAAAAAAGCTATAGACGTGGTTACACTCTTATGGGACCGGAAAAAAATATCCATACTTTCATGTAAAGTGGCCACGCATGTCACTTTTCCTTCACTGTAATAAGGACAACAGTATGGAGAAAATCTGTTTACGGGTCTGTCTTTGAAGACAGAGGCTGGTATGCCTTTGACAAACTGGTTTCTGAGCTGTTGAAGCTCTAAAAGAGCATCCTGCTTTTGTTGTGTGCCGCTATGCATTCACGTGGCTGTGTATGTATGTATGTATGTGTGTGTGTGTTTGTGTGTGTGTTGAATCCTTCTATCACACCTCCTTTTAAGGCTTTCAAGCTGCTTTGGATCAAAGTCAGTCCCAGGGGATAATTCAGCATAAACATTGAGTTCAGAAACATCATAGCCTACCTTCACATACTGCTGAATTCAATTTTTCAGACACATTTCAACACCTACTTGATCTTTTGATTCACAAAAAAAAAAGGAGGCCGATGTCCCCCCCCCCCCGGCCAATCGTCTTCTACTGGCATCGATTTGTTAGCTTCATCTGACTTCATCGCCGCCTTTACAAAATAATATGTTTCTCAAAAAAAAAAAAAAAGTTAAATGCTCCAATGCTGAAACTAATGTTAAATTAGGACTGAAGGAGGAGTGTCCCCCAGAAACAAAAACAAGGGCAACGTTCACATCTAAGACTTAACTTTAAGCCCTCGTCTTAGAAATTGCCGGAGTGCAACAGATGTGCCACAGACTAAGTCCAAAATGTATAAACAGCGCAGGGGGAGAGAGAAGAAGAAAGTTTGTTATAATAATGTTAAAATGAACCCCACACTGGCCACGAGATTAGAACAGATAAACAGTACATTAGGCTATACGCATCATCATAATTACCGATAGATATATAGCAGTCGCAGCCACCGCCATCCAGTTTTAGAAACACATTTGACTAAAAGAGAAGGGACAGGAGGAGGAGGAGGAGGAGAAGGAGAAGGAGACCTTTTTCTTTCTGGAGTTGGATTTAAATAAATATTCTGTTTTTTGTTATTTTTTTTCTTTAAAGCCATCTTTCCTCCTGCCTGGTGGGCGGGGGGGTTGGGAAGAGGGTGCAGCCGAGTCGGGAGAGAGGGGGGCTCTATGTGAAGTTCTGGAGGGGCTGGCTGACCCTCATGCACGCCCAGTAGAAGGCCCGAGCCAGGGTGACGAGGACCAGGAGCAGCAGCACGGCCCACGAGGCGTAGATCCCCTGGTAGGTCTGAGCTTTCACCCACGTTCCAGCCTGAAGCGACAGAGGAAGTTTC
Organism: Morone saxatilis; assembly: GCF_004916995.1. Classification (NCBI taxonomy): domain Eukaryota; kingdom Metazoa; phylum Chordata; class Actinopteri; family Moronidae; genus Morone; species Morone saxatilis. The sequence goes on along the minus strand of NW_023339796.1, from coordinate 4,214,146 downwards.
AGAAAAATCAGATGTTGCTCAAAAGGCCTTTAAAGAGAATTTAAGAGCACATCCTGAGTGTGTTACGGTGATTATAATGAGCCAGCTCGAGTCCAATCAGGCTGAATGCACAGAACCGGAGAGCTAAAGCTACAATTATGCTTCAAAATGTTTTATGCATTTATTATGTGACCCACTTATGTTGTCGCAAACTGTGCAAAATTCCAGCCAAGTATCCAGAGATTTCTACAATTAAAAGATGAACCACTTTTTAAAGCCAGCATTACAACATTTCTTTTTTTTTTAAATCAAACACAGATTCTCTTGTGAGACGTTTCCATGCAAAACAGACTTTTAGGGTATTTTATGTATCCAGTCGGTCATAAATCCACCTGCCCCAAACTGATGCGGTGACTAAATTTGAATGTCTCAAATGCACACATTTCCATGGAAGAGCACATATTCAATGCTTAAGAGTGACTGAGGGAGTAAGAGAGAAAATAGCTTTCCCATCAAGTATTAAGTGTGCAGCTGTTCAGAAGAAAATTATGTAATGAAGATGGCAAAAGTGACTTTGAGAGAACCCACAGGGATTTTCTGAGAGTGTGGAAATATGTATTCCTGTTTCAAAGTCAAAACAGTAGAACAAAGCTAATATGGGTAGAAAAAGAAAATAATGAAACTTCATATAGGGAGCGTTTTTTTCACATATTATTGTTGTACCACTCTCAGGGTTGTTATTAATCCACGTAATGAATAATATTCTTTCCTGTTTTGACACCTGGATGATACACTCGCCTGGGTCAGATGATTCATTCTATCTAGAATGAACCACCAAGCATGTTCAAGACCAGGACTAGACATCCAGACAAGGTTCAGTGTGTGTTACAGCTAGGTTTCTCTAACCATCAAGTCTAAGAGAACAGCTCATTTCGGCTGAAGAAATTTAAAATATGCTTAAAAAACATATACTTCGACTTTAATTTCTTCCCTCTCTGTAATTAAAATGTACAGTTTTAATGATTCAGGCTGCTCTCAGGGACCTGAACATTTCAACTCTGGCTCATGCTGCTGAGCTGGGGACCCACCATGGCTCCTGAATGTTACAGCTCTTATGGTGATGAACCTCCGTAACTACCCTCACTTCCTTCAAGTCCTATGAAACCACTGCCAATGAAACGCAGTCTGCAAATGAAGTTTGATACGTCGCTCGCCTTGGGTTGTTGCCGATAAACTTTATCGATGCAACGTTGTAATTAAACTCAGAACTTGTGCTCTTGTGCCATTCTAATAATTAAAACAACCTTTTTCTTAAACGCAACCTGATCTCATTTTGTGACATTCACTGCCACTACACCTGCATTATGCATTGCCGTCAACACAGCGTATTTATTGTCTGCACATTGCTTACTGTTCTCCTTGCTGGCAGGCACGTATGGATCTTGTGTTCAGTGTGTCTATACTGCAGGGCTCCGTTTCATGCTCGTATTGCACCCTCTGCTGTTTACCAAGCAGAATGTATCGACTATCTAGCTCTTTCTAGTATCTATCCGTGTTTATTTTTAGACTCTGGCACTCAAAACTGTGATCTATAATTGAGAGATTATTCTACTGTTGCACTCTATATTACCATTTAAGGAAGAGCAAGAGAATATAAAATGCACTGTGCATATGACTAGAGTAAGAGTAAAATAAGAAAGGGAGAGCAGACAGCAAAAGCCAGCCAGGAATGATATAATCTGTTCTGATATTTAGTGGGTGTTGAAGCTCATGTTGAAACCTGAACACTGCTTACAGTTAAAGTAGGCTGTGTTTGTGCTATATCTCCCTGACAAATAGAGGCCTGTCACATAGTGTCTGGAGGGCGGCTGCGAAGGTGCACGCCCTCCATGTTAAACAAGCGACAACAAAAGTAGAGATTGTAATCGCACCGCTTCTTCCTGCTACTTTTGTTTTATCTGCGACGGTTAGGTTGTCAGGATATACAATTATAAAAGGGGAGGACAGATTTGGAAAAGATGAGACAATAGTTAAACACAAAAAGAAAAAACGTTGCTGAAAATGTTAATGCCTACAAGCCAGTTATTGATAATCTCTTATTGTATTTGATGGTGTCTGGTGGCGTCCACTCACCATCAGCCCGGCGGTGGAGATGCTGAATAGCAAGCAGAGTAGAAAACACCACAAGCTCCGCCTCCGGGGGTACCTCTGACCAATGGAGGAGCTGCAGGACCAAAAGAGAAGAGAATTAATTTTAATAGGAAATGAAATGAAATAGAACACAATGATATAACACTGTGCAGTGGTGTAGCGGTGCCTGAAGAAGTGTGTATACACTTAATTTATGCCCCAAATTGTTTTTTAAAGCAAAAGATAAACACCCTGTGTTGTCAACAGTGACGTGTAAGAGCACTCTTGTATATTCAGTTTATCCAAAAATGGGCCAAAAGGCACTATGTGCACATTATCACTTAACCTCTGCAGCTTGACTTGAGGCAGAAGGGCTCATTAGGAAATGAACATTAGCCACATACACAAGTATTCCTAATTCCTTACTCCAGCCACTCATCAAAATTTGACAACTATGTCATGCCCTCACCATCATCAGCTCACAGTACACTACTGAATGATGCGCATCAGAGGGTTTTTAGAAGTGAGTATACCCAATGCTATTTACCTGTGTATACTGTGCACTACACCACTGAACTGGTGTTTTTCCTGCAGTATAAGCCTCTTCCACAGCAGGAATTCAGGCTTGTCATAGTATATAGAGACAGGTGTTATTAATAACATTAACGGTTGCTCTGTTCTATTCCAGGTTCCTTGTAAACCGTGACAGTAAGCCCACATGCACAATTGCCCAGAAATTGAAGCGGATAAATGAAATTCGGCCATCCTAAACTGTATTATTTACATACGCCTCCGCTCTTCCTACTGCAACCTATCAAAGTGTATTCTGTGAAAAGGTCCTATTGAATAATAAGGATGGGGGGTTGAAATCAATTTGGCATCTTTTAAAGCAGAGCAACTACTCCAGGATCAATCATTTTAGCTTGTATATTTCGGAAATGTAGAATAGTAGCAGTAGCAGGTAAGCTGATGCTGGAAGCGGGGCTGAAATAACAAATGAAGGATGATGGCAATACACCTGCAGAGATTCAACTTCCAGCAGCCCCTAGCTATTTTAAAATTTGACAAACCCAAGTCTGATGACTTATAAAGCTGTTTATAAAGATCGTCATGGCACACCTGTGTATTGCAGTAATACAACTGACACACTGGTTCATCTCTTTTCAGCACCTTGTGAGGTAAAATGCTCACAAGGTGCTTAAAATAAGAAGTGGGATTGGCGTCTCAAGAAGTGATACCGCATCATATCTCGTTATGCCTGCTAATTCCCATCCTTACAGTCCCATGAACTTTGCTCACCATGTTAAGAAGCTTATGGAGATAGTCCATAATACAGGAATGTGGTTGCAGCAAAGTTCAAGGAAAATACAAGTACAAAAACATAAATGGAGCTAAATCCCACAGGTCAGAAACCTCCTGATGTTATGAGACACATATAAACACTGTTAGGCTGGTGAGGAAAATGTGTTGTAGCACTTGAGGTTAGAGACAAAGTCACAAAAACAGGATTTTACAGGTTTTATTCACACACAAAAAAGCCACTACGAGCTCACTCTTCGTAGATTTCAATGAGTAAAAGCTTCAGGCTTCAGGTTAAGGATGTAAATCTACAGTTAAAAGTACAGTGAGAATGAATTGATGTAATGGATGAACTGCTTATAGCTACTTACACTTTCCTGCAGTGCGGGCACCTGGCCAGCGTCCGGTCTGTGAACTCTGTCCACTGGAAATAAGAAGAGACAGACATGAGACCTTCAGCGTCACCCAGAGAGCAACACACGTCTTTGTCAAATTATTAGTTGTGGTGATGACAAAACCTTCGAGCACCAGTATTACATCCACTGCAATTCTAACTGACCTCGATTCTAACATAAAATACCTGTGTTTCTGGTGCTACATACACTTTGCCCGTAGATGCAGATAGAATTTATTTTTAATTTTCTATCAAAAGGCAACATAAACCTGACTCTGGCATTGCACAGACATATAACAATATACATGCAGGAGTTAAAATGTGTTATTTGAAAAAAGTATGTAAGTATGGTTGTGCAGGAAATAGAAAAGTCCAAATATGTGAAGGTGTTAAAAGTGGAAAGTGCTTGTTTATTATGTGTTTGGAATAAAAGATTGTTTTAATGTGTTTGTCCAGGCCAGAAGGTTTTTATATTAGTGACCTGATCGGAGGCGTACGGAGGAGGTGTGAAGGGCCGTGTGTGTGATGAGGGTCGTCTGCCTGTTGTACTGCAGCAAAACAAACTATCTAATAGAGTAATTGTGCATTAAGGCTGTAAGGTGCTAGAAAAGGTGATGTCTTCAAACGGTTATTTTTCTAACCAACACTCCAAAACACAAACGTGTTCAACCTGCAGTGATATAAAAATGGAGGAAAGAAACACTCCTCGCTTTTTGAGAAGCTGGAACCAGCAAGTGTTTGTCATTTTTGCCTGATAGATGACTTAAAATGATCTTTTGTTGATCCATTTTCTGTTGATTGACCAACTCATTAAATGCCAATTTGACTCAGTCAGCACTACACGCCAATTGATGCAAATGCAAATCTACTCTGATGGCTCCGGTACTTTCTCTGCAAGTAAATGTCTCGTGGAGGCGATGTGCAACTTAATTCCTTGTCGAATTACAGATGGTCTTTAAATTGGACCATAGATTTAAACACGCCTGCTGCTGCTGCATGGCCTGATGATATATTTTATGAAATTCAACACAACCATCCCAGTTCCTCGTCAACATGCGCTGCATAGCATCCAAAAATGAGAAAGAAAAATAGTCTTCTTTCAGGGTGCGGACATTTATCCCCTCCTTAACACTGGTGTGTGATACATTTGTAAACCGTGCAGAGCACAATACACTGTGCATGCTGTACATTATTTTTGCTCTGTATAGGAAGCACAGAGAATATTATCACCAGATCTGCGACAAAGGGATGACTGTGATGCCACCCCGGGCGCAGATTTGTGTTTTCATTCAGTCACCCTGTCTTTAAGCAGGTAGGACAGGTTCGACAGAATGCTAAACACCCCAAACCATCCATCCAACCTCTTTTATAACTCTATTCTTCCCTTTCTCTGACTCTGCCGTCCTATTCTTTTTCACCGTATATCCAGAACATCTTTACCTGTCTCACACATTGTTAAAGAACAGTAAGTTAAAATTTCACTCCCCCTTTAGCACAGAATGGCTCCAAATACATCAGCAGAGTTGATAGGGTTATTGATCTACAACAGTAACTCAACATTTACTTGGCCTGGTGCTAAGATGTTTTGGCTTTTCAATAATTCACTTCTCTGGCTGTGCTACAGTACATTTCACAGCAGAAAACCTCGCAGGCCTACTGAAACTGTCACAAGATATTTCTGTTACAAATGATGAAAGCTTCGCTCGAAAGCCAAAAAGAAAACGCCAAAGCAGTTTTATTATTTGGCTGTTTAGCATAGTAATGCATCACCTCTTCGTAAACATTTTTATTGGATCTTGGCTCTCTGTAGGGAAGGTGATCTTATTGGTTGTGTCTTATTCATATACACGTAATTTAGAGGGAGCAGAGAGGTGGGGACCTGTGCCAGAGCCTTAATAAACAGTGGTTATACTGATATTGATTGTCATAGAGCTTAATAAGGGCAATCAAATAATGTCTTTTTAAATTGAACCTATGCTACAGATGCAACCACTGTGACACTTCAAATCAAATTCTTTTGTTTTTTAAACCTGAAAATTACAGTAGCTTGCTTTTGAAACTCTGACTGTGTTTCTAGATCCAGTGGGTATTCCCTCAAACTCACAAAAAAACATTTTCACTCAAGTTTATTAAAGGTTTTCTAAGACAAAGAGAGTGTGGTACCAGGAAGGTGTTGCTGCAGTGTCCACAGGAGACGCGGGCTCCAGCTGGCTGGGGGTCAGGACTGGCCGGACCAGGATGAACTGGACCCAGATTAATTATCCTCTTACTATAAAAAAAGAAAGGGGTGGGGGTGCAGACACAGAAAGTCAAAATTCACACCACAAACGACTCAAGATGTTATCCAGCGTAAGTGCAAGCTAATAATCGCTGCCTGAAGTTGGAGCAGGAGCCCCATTTGCAGCGCTGTGGAAGGCATGACGACAGTTTCACTTTGTGGGATGCATCAGCAGCCGGTCCTCTCATTACCAATAACAGTGCTTTTAACTTCCTACAGTCTCAACTACAGTCGCTCAGACAGCAGCACAGAGATGTGTCTGGTTTAGTCAGCATGTCTGGGTTGAATGCAAAACAGTGAGTGGAGGTGAACTCTCTGGAGCAATTTAATGCAGAGGAAAGTGGCCTATGGGGAATATATATACACAGCCTTTTGGCATCACTTTAACTAAATGGATAACCTTGGGTCAACTGTAATGAAACCAGAAATGTTAACAGTTGCACCAGAAACATGCAGAATCCCACTGCTCAACTACAGAAAAAGGTTTGTTGTATTTATTTGCCAAGAAATCTCTGCATCTGTGACACAATATTCACAGTCACAGAGATTTGTTCCTGAGGAGCAATGGTGTGCAATATCATGTGAAAGCAAATTACTGGTTAAAGGGTGTGTTGTGGAATACGTTTTAAAAGAACATTTTATTTTGTTTTTGCTTTTTTGCCCAGTTCATTCATTGCAAACTGCTAAATAGTTTTATGCAAACCTCAATCAGCCTTCTGTCTTTCCTTACAATCTGCACTGGAGCTGGCAGGTGTTAAGACTTTCAGATCTTTATGACAAGATTTTGTGATTTACAGTTTAAAATTATACACATTTACATAGCAGCAGAGAATGAACCAAAAAAAGAAATGGCTAAAAATGTTGCTCTTGCACATTTTATGCCTCAGGCATAAACAAGGAATCTTATCTCTCTAACCAATTACACGAGGCTGCAGCAGCATGATGTTCAGAGGAGCTGCCTGAGCTGCACATTTTCAGTGACTGACATCAGTCTTGTGTGTGTCTGTTTGACCTCTAAAAAGAGTTTTATGGCTTTTTGTTTAGGTAATTGCCTGACAGAAGGCCACTGAAACTTTTCTTTCCTAAACTGCATTTGAACTTTCAGCAACCACATTTACTATAACTCATGAAAGTGTGCTCATTCTGCTCTGATGTTATAATATGAATGAATCTGCTAAGTGTGCATTTGGTTAGCAGCTACTCTGCAGGAAGTTAGTGCATAATTAAAGCAGCTATACGTTGAATAATGTCTTTTAAAAAAATGTTAAAGATTGAAAATTAAACCTAATAATCCCCATTCCTGAGTAAAATGTGGCCCAACACAACACACAATACAGACTGCATAGTACCCATACAGACACCCCTCTCATAATACAAATGATATACTGAAGTCACGATGTGGCTGTTCTAATGAGGCTGTTATTTCCTCATCCAGCTCGCTGAGCACTGCATGTAAACTGCGCTGGAAGCACAGCCTTAATTGAAGGACTGCTGCTCCCACTGCACCTTGTTTCCTCTGCTTCACTTCTCTCTCACACAGACAGACACAGAGCGCTCGCCGTCTCACAGTGGTGTGCACACACACACACACACACAGACTTGGAAAGAATTTCTCACCAATATGGCCGGGGACAGGCGATCCTCTGGGAAGTGACTTTGCAGATGAGCAGACAGTTGCAGGGGCAGCGAACGTACTTCTTCCCTGCTGGGGCATTCTTAATGGGCTGCAGAGGGAGACAGAGACACACAGGAGGAGGAGATAAGAAGACAGTAGAACAACGAATTAGAATAGGAGTAGATAACAAGCCAATTATTCTTGACGGGTGAGAATTAACCAATACTACACAAGGGAGAGAGGTATTGTAGGAGATATTGGAAGTCGCAGGTAAGAAACCAAGGGACAGCATTCATAATGTATTATGATACTGTTGGTGCTTCAGTGTCCCAAACTGCTCAAAACTGCTTGTTGCAGGCATATTTATACAATTATTTTGTAATGTCAACAGATGATTTAAGAGACTTTAAGTAACACATTAAGCCTCAGGTGCTCACTGCTGGCATTTATTGTGAGGGAAAGGACATGTCTTCTCCAAAGCAACAGGTTTATCTAGCACTGCTTCTGACTTTAACACCAGAGGCAAAAAGTAGATAAAGGCTTCAAAAAATCACAGACTTGCATGTGATAAGGTTTGGTCCCATTTTGTAGGCTCCTACAGTTTATTTGAAGGCTTTTTGTTGCGGTCCAATTCATCAGTTACAAAATATCTCGACACAACTGGATTGATTTATACCAACAGCATCCTATTGTACTCTCAGAGTAAATACTGTATGAGGATGCACGACCACGTATACGTCTTGCTGGTGCAGCTTACTGGGTCACATAATACTGCAGGCCACAATCAGCTATCAAGGACACTGTTTGAGCTCACACAGAGAACGGAAACCTTTTTACACAAGTACAACTGAATCACACGCCGTCCTCTGGGCTTAATATAACATTCTGCTGCGTGTCCTGCTGATGTTTCTCTCCGCTGCATCATTAGAGTCGGGCTAACCAGATCATATTGAGTCCTGTACGTTTTTCTGCTCCATTATCAGTTTCACTTACAACAGCTGTGGGAGTCTTGTTTGTATCCGTGCCGTAGGGACTGGGGGTAATGACAAGGAGCGAATACTAATATTACAAGTAATGATTATACGCTGGATTGTCTCATTTCAGTCACCTTCGGTCATCAAAGTTGTCATATAGAGATATATATATAACGTTTATTTACTTCAAATGCAGTCCAACACTGTTTCAGATCAGTGTTCATCCAACTGTGTGGTCACTGCAGGCTGCGGTTTGTGTTGCTGTTGAACTGTGTTGAATTATACAGACATGTGTTTCTATTATTCATCCCCAATTTATATATATATTATATATCATATATATTAAATTTTAACAACATAATGCACAGTTACACAAAACTAACCATTTCCATGCTATAAATATGTGATGTTCTTTGCCGTTAAATAAGTCATGTAACGGTAATCGTTCCCATGTCGCTGCCACTGAGCTGCTCCGCATCGTGATGAGAACCATTAGGAAATCTGTGACAGTGAAATAATACTTGCAACTCCTTATATTGATTGTCGTCCCACCTCAACTGTCATATTAAAACTGGGCTACAAGACATTGTTGTGTCACAATATTTATCAGCTTAAGTAACAATGGGGGCCTGACACAAAGAAGAATGCCCCATTATCACCACTAAAGACTAGAATAGATCAAACCTATCACATAATAACTGCTGTCCCACAGATATTATTATAATAAATAGTTTGCCTTCTATCCACATTCCTGTACAAATTGTTGGATTTGAGCAAATACTAGGGTCTTAATATATGTTTGTATGACACTACCTCTGTAACGCCGGCGATGCATGTTTGCACATCCAGATTAATTTCGGTCTAAATAAAGCCTCATTTATATGATTTATAAGGTTGTGGCAATGATCTATATTTGCATTCCACATATATAATTGTCTACATTTACATACAGTATGCTCCCTCCATCTGTAAAATTGCTCATAATGCCAATTCCTACATCTGGACACATTTAATATTCCATCTGTACAGCGATCTGCATAGCTAATGATGAGCACACGTGGATCTGACATTGACGGTTGCTGAAATTACATGCTGTGTTATCTTTAGCTCCACTCTCCAATTGTCCCAATCATTTCGATCATTTTCTCTGTGGGGTTTGTTTCCTCAAAGAGATGATTAAAGCTTGATAACTAAATTTCACACGTTTTCAACTTTTCATGAATCAGGCGAGTCGAAGTGCAGCTGTGCGTCTGGTTAGCTGCTGTGTCTCGTCTCACCTGACCAGTAACGGTACATTATTTAGCAAATGTATGTGTATAGCTGTCACATTCATTGTAAAACCTGTGTAATTTAAACATAAACATAACAATGAGGCCATTGTTGACATGACAGGTGTGCTCTATCTACTACCGTTGTGGTTAGTTGTTGGTGCTCGAGTTTCTCGACATTTGGACCACTTTTTCCCTCCTGATTTTTCAGACTACCTTAATAGGATTAACATTTTGTAACAATAAACATGTCATATGAACTTACTGGCATATTGGATCGATTTTATGGTATGGGTAAATATAAATCTAATTTATTCTGACCACTGGCATTAAGGAATCAAACACTTTTAGTGCTTTCAGTCTATATCTTAACTGATGGACCTGCAAAGAGCTTAAAAACGACTGTGACTGGACTGGAAGGCCCAATGAATTAGAAAATGAACGAGATGTTTTGGATGACCCAAATTACACCAGTTAGGATGGTATGTGTCCCTGAATGTCTTGGGAAAACAACTTTCTGTTTATTGCTATGAGGGTAACTTTCTGCAAATCTAACTTGGTGGGCAGTGTTCAGGGAAAACACTTCTTTATAATCTAATCTAGAGAGGTTATGTTATAGACAGAAAACCTTTCACACGTGCTTAGCCTCATCTTTAACGGTCTTACATGGTCTTGCCTCATTGAGTCAGTTCATAAAGCAGAAGGATAGTAGGTAGGGCAACAAGGGCAGCTACCAGAGGGGACTGTATTATACAATACAGATGTACCAAGTTTGTGCAAACAGTGTTCTCAGTTAGAGCCACCCGCTACTGGAATAGTCTACCTACTGAATTAAGAGAGTACACTGATTACATAACTTTTAAACATAAACTTAAGACCTGGCTTAAGGTAAACCAAACCTGCAGTCATGAGTAGTCTGACCTCATCTCAGGCACTGCCTTTACATTATCTCATTGTTTTTATACCGCTGAAATGTATTTTTGTATTATATTATAACTGTTGTAGTAACTGTAATAACTTGTAGTCCTTGTTGATACACTGTACTGTACCAATTTGTTATAACCTGCACAGCGAATACAGGTGAAAACTCCAGCACATTTACATTGAAGTTTAATTAATGTGCATTGTCCCTGGTAAAAAAACAAACAAAAAAAAACAATACACAGTACATCTAAAGGATTGGTTCACCCAAACCACAACAAAAAGTTTCATTAGAACTATATTTGACCAGAAAACCCTTTGACAGGGATTATAGGGACTATTAGTGACCTCACTGTGAGCTCTGTGGATTATCTGGAAACAGATGATGCTTAAAATCCAATGCTTTGAGCACCAAAGACAGAAATTACATCCACCTCCACTGTATCGCTGTCAGAAACCTTAGAGACACATGTGTCAAAGCCTGGTTTCAATAAAGCAAGAAGGTCTGTGTGTGTAGACACCACCAGAGGTTCATCAGAGGAAATATATTTTTGTACATTGTGTGAAACTACCCTTTAAAAAGAAGGATACAGACGCCTCCAGAAAACCTACCGTAGCTTCATTGCAAACCCCGCACTTCACCACGTGCTGGTGGATCTTGCCCTCCACAGAGATCAGACTCTGACACACCCTGCAGCTGATAACAGGGGCGCTGCCACTCTCCGGGGAGGTGAGAGGGGAGTAGGGCGGAGGGTCCTCCCCTAGGAGCACCGAGGGCTGAGTCGGGCTGGGGAACGGAGGGAAGTCTGCACAGGGAGGGAGAGAAAGAAAGGACGGAGAGGAGCTGTGAATACAAAAAGTAGTACAACCAGTGGCAAAGGAACGGATTGTTGAGGGAAGAGTTGCGCAATGGACTGAAAAAAAAAGCCTCAATTCCCATGACAAGTGACCTCTTACTTCAAGATTAACAAGATAATAAGATTGGGTCCCGAGGTTGAACTGAAAGGAGCTTTGGAAGGAAGAAAACACTCCTGGAATGCGGAGCGGGGTTAGTTTTCAACAAGTAAGAGACTAAAAGTGTCCGTGAGCGACGGGAAAAGAAATGAGAGAAGGATGTGAGTGAGTCAATGGGAGCGTTTGATGGAGAGATCAGATGCAACATTTTCTAGAATCAGTGTTTGGAGCAGATTGTGGGAGCAGAAACATAATTAGGAGCCACATCTCATGCCTCCCCCCCCCCATTAATGGCCTTAGACACAGCC